>NC_069500.1:1373190305-1373790305 GCF_027579735.1 Bombina bombina | reverse complement strand
AATATATGGGACAACCATATTGAACATGCATGTCTGTATATGAGTATATGTTAAATGTCTATATGGATATGATGGTGTAAAATAATATATATGTATATATGGATGTGAAATACTGACCCATATACCAAAATAATATCTTAACCCCTTAAGGACTGGGCAGTTCAGACAAAAACTTCCCTAAAAGCATTTTTAGCACTTTTGCCATCACTACATTTAAACAGAAATAGAGCCTTTTTTTTATTTACCTATCAACGCTTTATATTTTTTTTTAGTAGACAACCCAAAGTATTTATCTAGGCCCATTTTGGTATATTTCATGTCACCACCTTTTTTTTTTCCTTACGTGTTGCATGACATAGCAGTGCCACCCACTCCCCCCTCCTCCGGCCACCTCCAGCGATGGGCCACCAACCTGCCTCCCTCCGTACATTCCCACTCACCAATGATCTGCACCCTCCGTACACTCCCACCCACCAACGATCGGCACCATTGCAAATCTATTTTTAGCGAGATTGCAGCAGAAAGAAGCCCAGGACTGCAGCGACGTACAGGGTCACTGGTCCTTAAGGGCATAACAGCCAGCGTTGTACAGGGTACCGTGCTGGTCATTAAGGTGTTAATAAACATAGTATATGACATCTCCAAATTAGCTGTTGAAGGCTGCCATATCTACATTTTCATTGAGGCCAAAAGGGACCAGAGTACGTAACTTACAAATCCAAAAGGTTTCTCTTTGTCTGCGATGTGTAAGTCTATAACATCCCCATGATTTGGGTATCCATTCTATGGGGATGATGTTGATGTACTTTTTTCCCCTCATGTTGCCAAACTACATGTCTTGACACACTATGTTTCATCAATGAATTATCAATGTTTCTACGATGTTCACCCCATCTTTTCTTTATGGGTCTGCAGGTACAACCTACATATTGACACCCACAAATGCAGTAAAAAGGTATACTACAAATTGTGTGTCACATGTTATACGGGCATTAATATCAAATGTATCTCTAGTGTTGGATGATTTGAAGCAATCAATACGTACTGGGACATCATTACACATCCCACAAAGCTTCTTACCACATTTATATATTCATAGGATGATCCATATACAGGTTGGGCGTCAGAACCAGAAGAGTCGTTCAAAAGTAAACGTCAGAACAGAGGATGAGACAAGTACTATAGGCAGGAGACAGTTCCAATAATCATATAAGCCAGTAAATCAATCCATGAGTAGGGTATCTCTGGTAGCGCTTGTTGGCTGCGCTTATCTGATGACCTAGCGCAACTATAGCAATGCTGTACTGTTGCCTGCCATGCTATCTCCACCACAACTCCTTGGTTAGCACACTTCACTATTTCCACACTATTAGCTTTAAATAACATGCTTAAGCTTTAGTATCTTGCCCGTATATTGGTTCACCATGTTCCGGGGTGTGCTATTTTATTCTTCAGCTGTGTATTACGTACCTCTGCTTGTGTACTGAACCCCAGGGCCGGACTGGGACCAAAAAGGCCCGGGCATTTTGGGTCATAGAGGCCCACTCCCCCCACCCCCTCTGCTCTCCACTTCTTATTTACCTGTACACACACACACCACACACATACAACACCACACACACACATACACCACACACAGTCACACACACACACCAACACCACACACATACATACACCACACACACAGCAACACTACACACATACATACACCACCCACACACCTCACACACACACAGAGACCTCACACGCACACACACGCACAGACCTCACACGCACACACACACACACACAGACCTCACACGCACACACACACACAGACCTCACACGCACACACACACCCCACACATACAACACCACACACACACATACAACACCACACACAGTCACACACACACACCAACACCACACACGTACATACACCACACACACACACCTCACACACACACACAGACCTCTCACACACACAGACCTCACACACATAATAAAATATGGAATTTGCAGTGCAGTATTACTGGCTCTCATTATTTACAGTATAAGCTGTGGATTGTATTGGCATTTGGATGTTATTACTAAATGCATTTTATAAGGCACAGCAAGATTTCTTATTAAACGTTTAGGCTATTATTATATCAAAAATCAAACTATTCAATAGTTTGTGACCATTTTTAACTTTAAAAAAACAAAAACACATTGCCTATATCACATTATCTGCTGAAAATTCCACATCTGACTCTGGGCATTCCCCCCCCCCCCATACTTTTTACGTGTTAAACACTGGTGGTTAGTGCTTCATATTAAAAAAAATATATATATATATATATATATATATATATATATACGGCCCTCACTATCCTTATAGGCAATTTGACTCACATACTGTACCCCCTTTGCTTCCTCCTCCTAGACTACCTGCACTACTGATTGGAGGTTTTAAATCCTTGTGTCACTGACCTTATGCTTTTAGTTTAAGTCAGGGCTGCTGGTTACTGCTTTTTCCCCTCCTAAGCGAGGGGGCACAGGCCGTGTCAGAAACATATTTGCATCAGCAGCATGGGACATGCTCTTATTTTTGCCATAGATACAAAGCACTGCTGAAGTGACTGAATGCGGTGATCACTAGGCCGCCGGCCTGGAAGGATGAGTCCGGGACACACATGGCCTGCTGATTTCAGGACAGTCTGACACAGCCCAAACAGAAGTACAGCTCCTACTTGACGCAGGGCCGCCCTGCTCCACCCACCGTAACCCTTATGCATCTAAGAATGTAACACGTGGGAAACTTAGCTGCCTCGATTAAACCACCGATTAAGCACTCTGTGTGGTTATGGTAAAAGGGGCAGCCCACCGGGCTCTGTGGCCCACCGGGCATTTGCCCGACATGCCCTAAGGTCAGTCCAGGCCTGCTGAACCCTTCTTGCCTACCACCTGTCATGACCCTTGGATTGTTTTGATTAATCTTTTTAATTTACGACTTGGTACTTTTTGATGCTTGTCTGGATTCTGACCTTTGTGTTTGTGCAGTTACTCTTCTGGCTTACGAATTGGTACCTTCCCTGTCCATCTATATTACTGACCTCTGCCTGCCTTACCATTCTCCGTTTGTCCTGTGTCTACTAGTCTTTGACGTAAGTGTTCCAGTTGCTGATACTACAGTATTCTGGGGAGAAGGACTTAGCAAAGCCAAGCTATCCAGTATCCAGATATTAACATTCTTGAGGCTTTTGTTCAAATGAAAACTTTTTACATTAAAACTTGTGATATGAGCACAAGAATATGCTATTGATTTAACTTGATTTAACTTGAGAGGTGTTAGTACTCAAAAGTGCTTATGTTTTCTGCACTTCGCTTGTAATCTAGCTCTATATCTATAATAAATTTCAAACCTTTTGTTTTTCAGTAACCAGTGTTTGTTTGTTTTTCTCACAAGACAAAAAACAATGCTCCTATAAGGCAATAAATTATATCTGTATGCCAGATTTCATAAAGATTGATACTGCTGTTTTGATATATGTTTGGCTAATAATTTATTTCTCTCTCTCTCTCTTTACTTTGAAAACTATATATTTCAACATGTATATAACTACAATAATACGCAAACATTTTACTTGTATTTCATTCACTCAGGCTGACTACAGAAATGCCACAGTTTAAAGGTATTTGTTCATTAAATCTAAATGTACATGCACCTCAAATACACACACATTTCAGAAATAAATAACAGGAAAAGTGGACAAAATAAATAATGAAATATATTGTAATATTTTTACTACACATAATTAAACGTTATATTACAATCTCTTACTAGTTATTGTCGCTTTAAAGAGCCACTATAGTAGGAAAGGACGTGCTGTAATTCATTAGAACATATCATTTTAGCAGTAGCAACCCTTCCACTCTATATATTTAACCCTCGACAATAAGTTAAACACATAGTTAAAGTACGGCTTTAGGAGCTGCAGAGTATTGCTGGTCTTGAGTTGAAAATGGAGGGGAATCAATCAGCAATAGCAGCATTCACACATTTGGTCGTACAACTTCTAATGCTGGTTGAGTCAGGCCAGCGTTTCTCTTCAGTTTCCTAGCAGTACTTTAACTATGGGGTCGATTTAACAAGGGCCGAATGGCCCCTGTTCCCCTTGTTTCAACAGAGCCGTAAACAGGAGTTAAGAAGCAGCGGAGGCGGCATCTGAGGCGGCGTACAGCAATCCGCCCGATCGTGTAAGATTGGGCTGATTGACACCCCTGCTAGCGGCCGACTGGCAGCGAATCTGCAGGGGGCAGCATTGCGTATCATGTCCGCTAGGCATTGTTAAATCGGCCCCCATGTGTGGAGATTAAACAAATGGGGCCTGATTTTCAAAAGCTCTCTGGTCTAACTGCAAGGTCCCTCAAATTATTTTAATAAGGCAAATTTTAGGTTTAGGGCTTATGTTGCTATGCAGGGTTATGTATATGATCAATTTCCATGCTGGAGAGTTTCTAATCATTGGATTTATAAAGCAATAATGTTGCCAGTGGTATAGAAAAAGAGCATGCCTTTTTCCCTATACTGGCCCTTTCAGAGACAATATGGGCTAGACTACAAGTAGCGCGCTATTGTTATCATGGGTTGCGATAACCAATATCACACTTGTGCTAACTTACAGCTGAGAGCTGCACTTCCTGAGCTCCAGTCGTCTGCCTGCAAATGGAACAAGAGCATGATTGGTGCTCCGGTTCCATATGAAGGCAGGTGCCAGATTGTTACAGACTGTGACACTGTGTGTGTCACAGTTGTAATTATCATCTGCTGGTGCCGGGGCGGGAGGTGTAGGAGGGGAAAGCGGGAGCGCGGGTGGGTGGTCAAGCAGCAAAGGGGGGAGGGGAGGGAGTTGGAGGTAATGGGATGGGCCCTACACTGCAGAAAAAAAAACAATAAGGAAAGTGAGGGATGGGGAGCTTCACTACAGAAAATAGTGGGATGGGGGAGTGAGCCCCTAGGTAATGTACACCAGAGGGGGGGGTAGGTGGGGGGACCATAACACTTCAGAAAAAAAAATATTTTTTATAGGTACAGGCAGACAGCTGCCAGTACTAAAGATTGGCACAATTAGTAGAGGTAGAGGGATAGAGAGCTATTTGGGGGGATCAGGGAGGGTTTGAGGAGGATAACTGCAGTGAATTATATATATATATATATATATATATATATATATATTTTTTTTTTTTTATATATATATATAGTAATAATAAATAAAAAACATAATTTATGCTTACCTGATAAATGTATTTCTCTTGTAGTGTATCCAGTCCACGGATCATCCATTACTTATGGGATATTAACTCCTCCCCAACAGGAAGTGCAAGAGGATTCACCCAGCAGAGCTGCTATATAGCTCCTCCCCTAACTGCCATTACCAGTCATTCGACCGAAAACATGCAGAGAAAGGAAAACCATAGGGTACAGTGGTGACTGTAGTTTAATGGAAAAATTACCTGCCTTAAAGTGACAGGGCGGGCCGTGGACTGGATACACTACAAGAGAAATAAATTTATCAGGTAAGCATAAATTATGTTTTCTCTTGTTAAGTGTATCCAGTCCACGGATCATCCATTACTTATGGGATACCAATACCAAAGCTAAAGTACACGGATGACGGGAGGGACAGGCAGGCTCTTTATACGGAAGGAACCACTGCCTGAAGAACCTTTCTCCCAAAAACAGCCTCCGAAGAAGCAAAAGTGTCAAATTTGAAAAATTTGGAAAAAGTATGAAGAGAAGACCAAGTTGCAGCCTTGCAAATCTGTTCAACAGAAGCCTCATTCTTAAAGGCCCAAGTGGAAGCCACAGCTCTAGTAGAATGTGCTGTAATTCTTTCAGGAGGCTGCTGTCCAGCAGTCTCATAGGCTAACCGTATTATGCTACGAAGCCAAAAGGAGAGAGAGGTAGCCGAAGTTTTTTGACCTCTCCTCTGACCAGAATAAACGACAAACAGGGAAGACGGTTGTCGAAAATCCTTAGTTGCCTGTAGATAAAATTTCAGGGCACGGACTACATCTAGATTGTGTAGCAGACGTTCCTTTTTCGAAGAAGGATTAGGACACAAAGATGTAACCACAATCTCTTGATTGATATTCCTGTTAGTGACCACCTTAGGTAGGAACCCAGGTTTAGTACGCAGAACTACCTTGTCTGAATGAAAAATCAGATAAGGAGAATCACAATGTAAGGCAGATAACTCAGAGACTCTTCGAGCCGAGGAAATCGCCATTAAAAACAGAACTTTCCAAGATAACAACTTGATATCAATGGAATGAAGGGGTTCAAACGGAACCCCCTGTAAAACATTAAGAACTAAGTTCAAACTCCATGGTGGAGCAACAGTTTTAAACACAGGCTTGATCCTAGCTAAAACCTGACAAAAAGCTTGAACGTCCGGAACTTCTGACAGACGTTTGTGTAAAAGAATGGACAGAGCTGAAATCTGTCCCTTTAAGGAACTAGCGGATAAACCCTTTTCTAAACCTTCTTGTAGAAAAGACAATATCCTCGGAATCCTAACCTTACTCCATGAGTAACTCTTGGATTCGCACCAATATAAGTATTTGCGCCATATCTTATGGTAAATCTTTCTGGTAACAGGCTTCCTAGCCTGTATTAAGGTATCAATAACTGACTCAGAAAAACCACGTTTTGATAAAATCAAGCGTTCAATTTCCAAGCAGTCAGCTTCAGAGAAATTAGATTTTGATGTTTAAAGGGACGCTGGATCAGAAGGTCCTGTTTCAGAGGTAGCGACCAAGGTGGACAGGATGACATGTCCACTAGATCTGCATACCAAGTCCTGCGTGGCCATGCAGGCGTTATTAGAATCACTGATGCTCTCTCCTGTTTGATTCTGGCAATCAATCGAGGAAGCATCGGGAAGGGTGGAAACACATAAGCCATCCCGAAGGTCCAAGGTGCTGTCAAAGCATCTATCAGAACCGCTCCCGGATCCCTGGATCTGGACCCGTAACGAGGAAGCTTGGCGTTCTGTCGAGACGCCATGAGATCTATCTCTGGTTTGCCCCAACGTCGAAGTATTTGGGCAAAGACCTCCGGATGAAGTTCCCACTCCCCCGGATGAAAAGTCTGACGACTTAAGAAATCTGCCTCCCAGTTCTCCACTCCCGGGATGTGGATTGCTGACAGGTGGCAAGAGTGAGACTCTGCCCAGCGAATTATCTTTGATACTTCCATCATTGCTAGGGAGCTTCTTGTCCCTCCCTGATGGTTGATGTAAGCTACAGCAGTGATGTTGTCCGACTGAAACCTGATGAACCCCCGAGTTGTTAACTGGGGCCAAGCCAGAAGGGCATTGAGAACTGCTCTCAATTCCAGAATGTTTATTGGTAGGAGACTCTCCTCCTGATTCCATTGTCCCTGAGCCTTCAGAGAATTCCAGACAGCGCCCCAACCTAGTAGGCTGGCGTCTGTTGTTACAAGTCCAGTCCGGCCTGCTGAATGGCATCCCCCTGGACAGATGTGGCCGAGAAAGCCACCATAGAAGAGAATTTCTGGTCTCTTGATCCAGATTCAGAGTAGGGGACAAGTCTGAGTAATCCCCATTCCACTGACTTAGCATGCACAATTGCAGCGGTCTGAGATGTAGACGTGCAAAGGGTACTATGTCCATTGCTGCTACCATTAAGCCGATCACCTCCATGCATTGAGCTACTGACGGGTGTTGAATGGAATGAAGGACACGGCATGCATTTTGAAGCTTTGTTAACCTGTCTTCTGTCAGGTAAATCTTCATTTCTACAGAATCTATAAGAGTCCCCAAGAAGGGAACTCTTGTGAGTGGAAAGAGAGAACTCTTCTTTTCGTTCACCTTCCATCCATGCGACCTTAGAAATGCCAGTACTAACTCTGTATGAGACTTGGCAGTTTGAAAGCTTGAAGCTTGTATCAGAATGTCGTCTAGGTACGGAGCTACTGCAATTCCTCGCGGTCTTAGTACTGCCAGAAGAGCACCCAGAACCTTTGTGAAGATTCTCGGAGCCGTAGCCAATCCGAATGGAAGAGCTACAAACTGGTAATGCCTGTCTAGAAAGGCAAACCTTAGATACCGGTAATGATCTTTGTGAATCGGTATGTGAAGGTAAGCATCCTTTAAATCCACTGTGGTCATGTACTGACCCTTTTGGATCATGGGTAAAATTGTCCGAATAGTTTCCATTTTGAACGATGGAACTCTTAGGAATTTGTTTAGGATCTTTAAATCCAAGATTGGCCTGAAAGTTCCCTCTTTTTTGGGAACCACAAACAGATTTGAGTAAAACCCTTGTCCTTGTTCCGACCGCGGAACCGGATGGATCACTCCCATTAATAAAAGATCTTGTACGCAGCGTAGAAACGCCTCTTTCTTTATTTGGTTTGTTGACAACCTTGACAGATGAAATCTCCCTCTTGGGGGAGAGAATTTAAAGTCTAGAAGGTATCCCTGAGATATGATCTCTAACGCCCAGGGATCCTGGACATCTCTTGCCCAAGCCTGGGCGAAGAGAGAAAGTCTGCCCCCCACTAGATCCGTTCCCGGATCGGGGGCCCTCGATTCATGCTGTCTTAGGGGCAGCAGCAGGTTTCCTGGCCTGCTTGCCCTTGTTCCAGGACTGGTTAGGTCTCAAGCATTGTCTGTAGCGAGCAACAGCTCCTTCCTGTTTTGGTGCAGAGGAAGTTGATGCTGCTCCTGCTTTGAAATTACGAAAGGAACGAAAATTAGACTGTCTAGCCTTAGGTTTGGCTCTGTCTTGAGCAGGGCATGGCCCTTTAACCTCCTGTAATGTCAGCGATAATTTCTTCAACCCGGGCCCGAATAAGGTCTGCCCTTTGGAAAGGTATATTAAGCATTTAGATTTAGAAGTAACGACAGCTGACCAGGATTTTAGCCACAGTGCTACTGCGTGCCTGAATGGCGAATCCGGAATTCTTAGCCGTAAGTGTAGTTAAATGTACTCCGGCATCTGAAATAAATGAGTTAGCTAACTTAAGGGCTTTAAGCTTCTGGTGTAATCTCATCTAATGGAGCTGATTCAAGTGTCTCTTCCAGAGACTCAAACAAAAATGCTGCTGCAGCCGTGACAGCGCAATGCATGCAAGAGGTTGCAATATAAAACCTTGTTGAACAAACATTTTCTTAAGGTAACCCTCTAACTTTTTTATCCATTGGATCTGAAAAGGCACAGCTATCCTCCCACCGGGATAGTGGTACGCTTAGCTAAATAAGAACTGCTCCTCCTCCACCTTAGGGACCGTTTTGCCATAAGTCCCGTGTGGTGGCGTCTATTGGAAACATCTTTCTAAATATCGGAGGGGTGGTTGAGAACGGCACACCGGGTCTATCCCACTCCTTTGTAACAATTTCAGTAAGTCTCTTAGGTATAGGAAAAACGTCAGTACTCGCCGGTACCATATAAGCGAGCAAATATTTATCCAACCTACACATTTTCTCTGGTATTGCAACTGTGTTACAATCATTCAGAGCCGCTAACACCCTCCCCTAGTAAATACACGGAGGTTTTCCAGCTTAAATTTAAAATTTGAAATATCTGGAATCCAGTTTGTTTGGAATCAGAACCGTCACCCGCAGAATGAAGCTCTCCGTCCTCAGTGTTCTGCAAATTGTGACGCAGTGTCTGACATGGCCCTAATATTAATCAGCGCACTCTGTTCTCACCCCAGAGTGATCACGCTTACCTCTTAGTTCTGGTAATTTAGCCAAAACTTCAGTCATAACAGTAGCCATATCCTGTAAATGTGATTTTGTAATGGCCGCCCAGATGTACTCGGCGCTACAATATCACGCACTCTCCCGAGCGGGAGATGCAGGTACTGACACGTGAGGCGAGTTAGTCGGGCATAACTCTCACCCTCGTTGTTGGTGAAATATGTTCATTTTGTAACAGATTGACTTTTATTTAAAGTAGCATCAATACAGTTAGTACATAAATTTCTATTGGGCTCCACTTTGGCTTTAGCACATATAGCACAGATATCTTCCTCTGAATCAGACATGTTTAAACCACTAGCAAATAAACTAGCAACTTGGAAATACTTTCAAGTAATTTACTATAATATGAAACGTACTGTGCCTATAAGAAGCAACAGAAAAAGTTATGACAGTTGAAAAATTAATAAACTGAAAAGTTATAGCATCAAATCTTTGTAAAAACACAATTTTAGCAAAGGATTTGCTCCATTAGCAAAGGATAACTAACCCTGATAGCAGAAAAAAAAAAAAAAAATACAGAAATAAACGTTTTTTTATCACAGTCAACTACAATCTCACAGCTCTGCTGTGAGTGATTACCTCCCTCAAAACAAGTTTTGAAGACCCCTGAGTTCTGTAGAGATGAACCGGATCATGCAGGGAAGACAATAAACTTCTGACTGAATTTTTTGATGCGTAGCAAAAGCACCAAAAAAGGTCCCTCCCCCTCACACATAACAGTGAGAGAGATCAGTAAACTGTCATAAATTAAATAGAAGATGACTGCCAAGTGGAAAAAAATAGTGCCCAAAAAATTTTTTTCAACCCGTACCCTCAGAAAATTAAACGATTTTACATGCCAGCAAAAAAACGTTTAACATTAATAAATTGAGTGTTATTAAAAGCCTGTTGCTAGTCCCTGCAATTAGGCTAAAGTTATATGCATACAGTATAATTCCAGTGAAGTGCCATTCCCCAGAATACTGAAGTGTTAAAATATACATACATGACAGCCTGATACCAGTTGCTGCTACTGCATTTTAAGGCTGAGTTTTACATTATATCGGTATGGCAGAATTTTCTCAACAATTCCATTGTCAGAAAATAATAAGCTGCTACATACCTCTTTGCAGATTAATCTGCCCGCTGGCCCCTGATCTGAAGTTTACCTCTCCTCAGATGGCCGAGAAACAGCAATATGATCTTAACTACTCCGGCCTAAAATCATAGAAAAACTCAGGTAGATTCTTCTTCAAATTCTACCAGAGAAGGAATAACACACTCCGTTGCTATTATAAAATAACAAACTTTTGATTGAAGGGTATGAAACTAAGTATAATCAGCCACAGTCCTCTCACACATCCTATCTATTCGTTGGTGCAAGAGAATGACTGGTAATGGCAGTTAGGGGAGGAGCCTATATTAAGCAGCTCTGCTGGGTGAATCCTCTTGCACTTCCTGTTGGGGAGGAGTTAATATCCATAAGTAATGGATGATCCGTGGATCTGGATACACTTAACAAGAGAAACCTATACTGCCTACTAGCAGGCAGATAGCCTGCCAGTATACAGTTTAGGTATTTATTATATATGGTATAGCCAGTACTAAGATTGGTGTGACCAGTGTGGGTTTAGGGAGGGAAGAGAGCTGTTTGGGAGGGATCAGGTAGGGGATTTGGGGTGTGAGCTTTCTGGTGGAAGGGTTAATTTCTAAACTACAGATAAAATTAATCTTACTAACACTACCTAATTAACCCCTTCACTGAGAGGAATACTAGAAGGATGTGCCGCAGCTGCAATCAGCAGCAATTCTAATAACCAAAAACCAATGGCAAAGCCATGTGTGTCTGCTATTTCTGAACAAAGGGCATCCCAGAGAATGATTTTTCAATAATTTGTTCCAGGATTGCACAAGGCTGTTTTTAATTATTTCATTGAGAAACCAAAGATTGAGAACAATAAGTGAAGGACAGTCAACACCAGAATTTTTGCTGTTAAAAAGATAGATAATCCCTTAATTACCCATTCCCCAGTTTTGCATAACGTCAACCAACACATTTATAATAATACACTTTTTACATCTGTGATTACCTTGTATCTATGCCTCTGCAAGCTGCCTTCTTATTTCAGTTCTTTTGACAGACTTGCATTTTAGCCAATCATTGCTCACTCCTAGGTAACTTCACGTGCATGAGCTCAATGTTATCTATATGAAAAAGATTAGAGGCGGCCTTCAATGTCTAAGAAATTAGCATATGAACCTTAGGTTTAGCTTTTCAACTAAAATACCAAGAGAATAAAGCAAAATTGGTGATAAAAGTAATTTGGAAAGTTTGTTAAAAATGGCATGCCCTATCTGATCATTAAAGTTTATTTTGACTTGACTGTCTCTTTAACGATTTATATATTATATATATATATATATATATATATATATATATTAAATATATAAAGTCTACACACCCCTGTTTGAAATGATATATATATATATATATATATATATATATATATATATATATATATATATATATATATATAAATATATAAAGTCTACACACCCCTGTTGAAATGTCAGGTTTCCTGTGATGTAAAAAAATGAGACAAAGATAAATCATTTCAGAACTTTTTCCACCTTTAATGTTACCTATAAACTGTACAACTTGATTGAAAAACAAACTAAAACTTCTAGGTGGAGGGAAGTAAAAACAAAAAACTAAAATAATATGGTTGCATAAGTGTGCACACCCTCTTATAGCTGTGTTTAGAATTGAGCAATCACATTCAAAATCATATAAAAATAGGAGTACACACCTGCCATCATTAAAGTGCCTCTGATTAACCCCAAATAAAGTTCAGCTGCTCTTGTTGGTCTTTCCTGACATTTTCTTAGTCGCAACCTACAGCAAAAGGCATGGTTCGCAGAGAGCTTCCAAAGCATCAGAGGGAATCTCATTGTTAAAAGGTAATCAGTCAGGAGAACGGTACAAAAGAATTTCCAAGGCATTAGATATACCAGGAACACAGTGAAGACAGTCATCATCAGTGGAGAAAATATGGCGCAACAGTGACTTTACCAAGAACTGGACGTTCCTCCAAAATTTATGAAAAGATGAGAAGAAAACTGGTCTGGGAGGCTGCCAAGAGGCCTACAACAACATTAAAGGAGCTGCAGGAATATCTGGCAAGTACTGGCTGTGTGGTACATGTGACAACAATCACCTGTATTCTTCATATGTCTGGGCTATGAGGTATAGTGGTAAGACGAAAGCTTTTTCTTACAAAAAAAACATCCAAGCCCAGCTAAATTTTGCAAAAACACAACTGAAGTTTCCCAAAAGCATTGTTGCAAAAGGTGTTCTGGTTTGATGAAACCAAGATTAAACTTCTTGGCCATAATTCAAAAGATATGTTCAGCGCAAAAAACAACACTGCATATAACCAAAAGAACACCATACCTACAGTGAAGCATTTTTGGTGGCAGCAACATTGGGGTCTGTTTTTCTTCAGCTGGAACTGGGGCCTTAGTCAAGGTAGAGGGAATTATGATCAGTTCCATATACCAGACAATATTGGCACAAAAACTTCAGGCTTTAGCTAGAAAGCTGAACATGAAGAGGAACTTAATCTTTCAGCATGACAACGCCCCAAAGCATACATCCAAATCAACAAAAGGAATGGCTTCACCAGAAGAAGATTAAAGTTTTGGAATGGCCCAGTCAGAGCCCCAGACCTGAATCCAATCGAAAATCTGTGGGGTGATCTTAAGTGGGTTGTGCACAGGAGATGCCCTTGCATTCTGACAGATTTAGAGTGTTTTTGCAAAGAAGAGGTGGGCAATCTTGCCAAGTCAAGATGTGCCATGCTGAAAAACTCATACCCAAAAAGACTGAGTGCTGTAATAAAATCAAAAGGTGCTTCAATAAAGTATTAGTTTAAGGGTGTTCACACTTATGCAACCATATTATTTTATTTTTATTTCCCTTTACCTAAAAGATTTCAGTTTGTTTTTCAATTGAGTTTGTACAGTTTATAGGTCACATTAAAGGTGGAAAAAGTTCTGAAATGATTTACCTTTGTCCTCATTTCTTTACATCACAGAAACCTGACATTTTAACAGGGGTGTGTAGACTTTTATATCCACTGTATATTATTTAAAAAAAAAATGTCTATACCTATATATCTATATGAATACATACACGCAACACAAACACAACACACAGGACACATATAATATATATATATATAATATATATATACCTATTCATATATACATATACTATATATATATATTTAAATATAAAGAACATTTTCTTCTATGTGAAGAACACTGGATGTTAAATATTCATAACTACCTTCAGCTTTAGAGCTGTAGGTCTAATGCAGAACCGAGTTAGTGCGGGAGCAATAAATCAGGTAGATTACGAGTTGTGCGTTCGTCTTTTAACGCTGAAAGAATTGTCATTTTCAGTGTTAAATCAGCAACACAGCCCATTACAAGTTTTATAGCTGTAACCGCAAGCCTTTTAGTCTGTAATGCAACGTCAGTCCCACACTTGTAAAATTGGCGTTTTTTCATGGGACTTCCATAGCGCAGCCATTAAAGTTTTGCGGTGAGGCTAAAAAGCTTGCGTTACAGCCTATACCGACAAGATCCGTACCACCATCTGAGAGCAGTAGTTATGAGTTTATGCAACAAAACTGTTACACAAAACTCATAAAATAACTGTTACAAAGTACACTAACACCCATAAACTATCTATTAACCCTAAACCGAGGCCCTCCCACATCACAAACACTGAATTAAAGTTATTAACCCCTAATCTGCCGCTCCCAACATCGCCGAGACTAATAACATTAATTAACCCCTATTCTGCTGCTCCCCCCCGACATCATCACCACTATAATAACATTATTAAACCATATATACCGCCACCCTCCCACAACGCAAACACTATTTAAATATTATTAACCCCTAATCTGCTGTCTGCCCACATCGCCCCCACTATACTAATGTTATTAACCCCTATTCCGCCGCTCCCCGACACTATAATAAAACTATTAACCCCTAATACCGAAAGCCCCCATCGCAATAAACTAATTTAAAACTAGTTACCCCTAAACCCTAATTAAAATTACAATTTCCCTATTTTAAATTAAATTAAAACTGAACTGTCAAATTTAAAAAAAAACTAAGTTAAACTAACAATTAAACTAATATAACTTTAAACTAAAATTAAAACTAACTACCAATTAAATGAAAGAAAACTAAAATACACATTAAATTAGCTCAATTAGCTCTTTTGCATTGCCCTGAAAAGGGCATTTAGTTCTTTTAGGAAAAGCCAAACCCTAAACTAAAAAAAAAAAAAAGACCCAAAAAAGGTATCAAAAATCCTAACACTAACACTTACAGTTTCTGAAGTATGGACATCCAGGCGGCGAGAAGTCTTCATCCATCCAGGCGGCGTCTTCTATCTTCATCCAGGCAGCATCTTCTATCTTCATCCCAGCAGCGGTCTTCTATCTTTATCCCAGCAGCGTGGAGCGGCTCCATCCTGAAGACATCCGGCACGGAGCATCCTCTTCATATGGTCGCCGTCGTATACTGAATCTTTAATGCAAGGGAGTCTTTTCAAAAGTGCGTCCCTTGCATTCCTACTGGCTGATTTGATTTTAAAAATTCAAATCAGCCAATAGAATGAGAGCTACTGAAATCCTATTGGCTATTCAAATCAGCCAATAGGGCAAGTGAAGAGCTACTGAAACTCTATTGACTAATTTAAACAGCCAATAGAATTTCAGAAGCTCTCATCCTAATCAGCTGTTTTGAACAGCCAATAGGATTTTCAGTAGCTTTCATCCTATTGGCTAATTTTAATTTTCAAAATCAAATCAGCCAATAGAATTGCAAGGGATGCCATTTGAAAAGGCTCCTTGCATTAAAGATTCAGTATACGGCGGCGACCGTATGAAGAGGATGCTCCATGCTGGATGTCTTCAGGATGGGACCTGCTCCCGCCGCCGGGATGAAGATAGAAGACGCCACCATAGGGATTAAGATAGAAGATGCCGTCTGGATGAACATGAAGATGCCGCCTGGATGAAGATGGAGCCGCCGGGATGAAGATCCTTCAAGTGGACTTCAACAACTGTGAGTACCTAAAGAGGGGTTAGTGTTAGGTTTTTTTTTTATGTTTTTTGGGTGTTTTTAAGGTTATGGGGTTGGGCATTTCTTAAAAGAGCTAAATGCTCTTTTAAGGGCAAGAAAAAGAGCTAAAATGCCCATACAAATGCCATTTTCAGGGCAATGGGAAGAGTAGGTTTTTTAGATAGTTTATTATAGATTAGGTTTTCTTTTATTTTGGGGTGTTTTTTTAAAAAAAATGGGTATTAGAATAGGAATAATTGTTATTATTTTGATAATTTGTTTGTTATTTTGTGTAATATTTTTTTTCATTTTGGGGTGGTTTTTCTTTTTAGAATAGCCATTTTTCATTTTTAATGGGCACAAAATAGCTGAATGTCCTTTTAAGAGGGCAATGCCCATAACAAATGCCCTTTTCAGGGCAATGGGGAGATTTATTTTATTTTGTGAGTTTTGGGGGGTGGGGGTTTGTATATTTTTTGGGGGGTGTTTTGTTTTTCTTTTGTAGGAAAAGAGCTTTTATCTTTAGGGCAATATCCTACAAAAGGCCATTTTAAGGGCCCACAAAAGGCCCTTTTAAGGGCCCTTTGGTATTTATTATAGAATAGGGTGTTTTTTATTTTGGGGGTGCGTTTTTTTTTTTTTTTAAAGGGTATTAGAATAGGAAATAATTTTATTGTTTTTGATCATTTCGTTTGTTATTTTTTGTAATGGTAGTTTTTTTTATTTTTGTAATGTTAGGTTTTAGTGTAAGGCAGCTTCGGTTTTATTTCCATAGGTAAGTTTGAATTTATTTTAACTAGGTAGTTAGTAAATAGTTAATAACTATTTACTAACTAGTCTACCTAGTTAAAATAAATGCAAACTTACCTGTGAAATAAAAATAAAACATAAGCTAGCTACAATATAACTATTAGTTATAGTGTAGCTAGCTTAGGTTTTATTTCACAGGTAAGTATGTATTTAGTTTTAAATCGTATTATTTAGTTAATAATTAACTTTAATTTAGCTCTATTTTAATTATGATAAAGTTAGGGGGTTTTAGGTTTATTGTTAGGGATACAGTTAGGGTTAGGTTTAGGGGTTTATAGTTTAATTTAGTTGTTGCAATGTGGGGGGCTGGCGGTTTAGGGGTTAATAGGTTTATTTAGTGGTATGTGATGTGGGAGGCCAAAGGTTTTAGGGGTTAATAGCTTTATTTAGTGGTGGCGATGTTTGAGGAGCGGCGGAATAGGGGATAATATCTTTATTATAGTGTGGGCGATGTTGGGGTACGAGGGAATAGGGGTTAATAACTTTAGTATAGTGGGCAGCGATATCGGGAGCAGCATGATTAGGGGTTAATAACATTATGTAGGTGTCAGCGATGTCAAGGGCAGCAGTTTAGGTAGTGTTTAGAACATGGGGGTATATTTATCAAGCCATCAACCGCAAATACACTGGAATTCTGCAGCGTAATTGGGCGAGCTTGATTCAACCTAGTTATCAAAGCCTACAGACCGGAAAAAGTTGAAATCGTGACGAAACATACAATCCGCCAGTTTCAATCCGACACAGATCAATGCTTACCTCATTACAGATGTTCCGAATATACATTCGGCACTATTTGACACTTTTTCAAAGTTATCAAATAGTTAACCGGATACGCTCGCGGCTAATCTGGCCCAGCGTACTGGTTTTCAATCCGCCACTCTGGAGGCCGTGGATGCCATAGGAATCAATGGAGTCTGAAAAAGCAAAAAGCTTATGTTTGATGCTGCCAGATATCCCATTGATTTATATGGTTGAAAACCAGTAACGTTTACACCTAATACCCTAACATAAGCCCTGAGTCTAAACACCCCTAATCTGCCGCCCCAACATCGCCACAACTAAAATAAAGTTATTAACCGATATCCCGCCGCTCCCGGACCCAGCCGTCACCATAATAAACGTATTAACCCCTAAATCTCTGGCCCTCCCACATCACTACCATTAACTAAACCTATTAACCTCTAAACCGCCAGCCCCCCACATCGCCATAAACTAAATTAAGCTATTAACCCCTAAACCTAAAAACCCGCTAACTTTACCTTAAAATTAAAATTACAACATCCCTATCTTATAATATAATTAAAACTTACCTGTAGAATTAAAAGAAACTAATTCTAAACAATTAATTAACCTACCTAAATATTACACTAAAATTACATTAAACTACCAGTTAAATTAACAATATTACATATTAAAAAAATCTAACCCTACTCAAATTATTTAAATATACTATTAAAAATTACTAAATTACAAAAAAAAAATGCTGTTACAAAAAAATAAAAAACACTAAATTACGAAAAAAAAACACATTCCTATTGGCTGAAAGGTTCCAATCAGCCATAGGATTAGAGCCGCTAAAATCCTATTGGCTGTTCAAATCAGCCAATAGGATTTGAGCAGCTCTCATCCTATTGGCTGTTCCAATCAGCCAATAGGATGTGAAATCTTGGATGACGTCACTTGCATTCAAGTTCCAGTTTATTGGCTGATTGGAACCTTTCAGTCAATAGGAATGCAAGGGACGCCATCTTGGATGACGTCACTTGCATTCAAGTTCCAGTTTACGGCGGCGGCCGTATTGAAGAGGAGCTCTGTGCCGGATGTCTTCAGGATGGACCTGCTCTGTGCCGGATGGATGAAGATAGAAGAGGCCGTCTTTGGATGCAGAGAAGGCCTTCGACAGAGTGGAATGGCCATTTATGTTTAAGGTTATAGCTAGATACGGATTCGGGATAAAGTTCCGTAGCTTTATTAGTAATGTTTATTCGGATGCTAAGGCACCGATTATGATTAATAATGATTTAACCCAACCTTTTATACTCTCAAGAGGCACGCGCCTTTCCCCCTTACTTTTTGATTTAGTTTTAGAGCCATTGGTGATTAAGTTGAGGGAGCTTCTTATAGGAATTAACATAGGTAAAGTAGCGTTAAAAGTATCTTTATTCGCCGATGATTTACTTTTGTATGTCAATAATCTGAAAGACCCTATCAATCCGGTGTTAGATCTTTTAAATGACTATGGGAATGTATCCGGCTATAAAACTAACTTGGCAAAATCAAAGGTAATTTGGTTGAATAGACGGCATAAAAATCAGACTTATAAATTTATCGAAGCTAATGCCTTGGAATATTTGGGTTTGAAACATTCTGTTAACCCTGCTGACTGGTATCGGGACAACATTCTCACAGTCCTTCAAGAAACTATGTTAAAATTGAGAAGCTGGGCATCTCTGCCAGTCTCAATTTCGGGTAAAGTTAATCTTTACAAAATGTTTATAGTCCCTAAAATTTTGTACCCATGTAGAATGCTTCCTCTTCTTATTAAAAAATCGATCTATGGCGTTTTAATCGAGCGTTAAGATAATTTCTGTGGAGCAGGAGAAAACCCAGAATAAAACTAGAGGCATTGTACCAACCATACTTGGGAGGTGGGTTATCACTACCCAATCTGGAATGGTACAACTTAGCAACTGTATTAAGGCTCCCAATAGACTGGCTTTTTCAGTCATTTAAATTATCTGATAGATATCTAGAAGAACAGATCTGTTCTCCCCATTCTATGGGCTTTATAGTACATGCATCAAACAAGATTCTAGGTAAGACAATTGCTAACCATCCCTTACTTAAAGACATCTTAGGTGCATGGAGAAAAACTATGAAGCTATTTGGCCTATCTACTGTTGCTTCTAAATGGCTACCTATTCAAGGCAATTGTTTTTTCCCGCTAGGCAATTCAGTCAATATTTTTAGTCTATGGTCACCTTTTAAAGCTCTTTCAATTTCAGAGTTTTAAGATTTTAAGACTAGAAAACTTTACAATTTTTCAGAATTTCAAAATACTTTCCCTATAGTACAGAAGAAACAAATGTTTTACTTTTTGCAAGTTAAAGACTATGTGCGTAAACTAACTTACCTATTTCCCCAGATTTTTCAAGAACATCCATTAATGGATCATGTCAAACGGGAAAAATGTTCACTATCCTCCATATATAAAATTTTAAGGTCTGCGGAGATAGAAAAACACATTGTACGAGCAAGGTCACACTGGGAAAATATACTAAACCCTCCGGATCTTACAGATCAATTAGTTAATAGTTTAAAAACAACGCTTTCCATATCATATTCAACTTATTTAAGAGAAACCCAGTTTAGGATCTTTAATAGAGACTACCTTACTCCACGGCGGGTAGCCAAGTGGAATAGTAAAGTTAAGAACTGCTGCATTAAGTGTCACTTAAGCGATCCAGATTTGGGACACCTCCTATGGGAGTGCCCTAAAGTGAACCAATTCTGGCACAAGGTAGCATAACTCCTTTCACAAACGATAAGTTTTAAAGTAACTTTTTCAATAAATTCTATAATTTTACTGACCCCCTGCCCCTCATGGGGGACCAAAAAGAAATTTATCTTAACTGCCATACTTAATCTTAGAAAACTTCTTTTTGATAACTGGTCTAGATCCCAAGTCCCTTCGGTTAAGGAAGTAAAAAAGGCTCTCACTGATATTGCATTAGTGGCAGCCCATGACTATAGGTTAGAAAGGAAAAAAGATAACTCATATTTAAAGATCTGGAAAGATTTTGTTCTAAGCCAAGATAAAGTCTTCGTTGGGAATATAGAATGAATTATCAACATACAACTATAACGAGAATGCTCTGAGCGGGGGGCCGGATCGGCTCGGGTGTGGGTGGGATATTGGGGGGGGGGGGAGGGGAGTGAAGGAGGTGGTCTTTTTTTCTTTTTCTTTTTTTTTTTTCTTTTTCTCTCTCTCGTGTTGGACTCTCTTGATATATAAAAGAATTTTTGATCAGCTGTTTTGAAAGAAATTGAGTAGCCTATTCTACCTTGAAGGGCATAATTGAATTTCTCTCTTGCCTCTGTGGCTTATTTTATGCATGTAAAATAATTATTGATATACCTAGTTTGATACATGTGGGTATCCTAATTTGAAGCTTTTTTGTATTGTTGATTTGTTTTTCATTATTAAAATAAAAGAAAAAAAAAAAAAAGAAGAGGCCGTCTGGATGAAGACTTCGCCGTCTGGATGAAGATGGAAAAGGCCGTCCGGATGAAGACTTCTTGCAGCCCGGATAAAGACTTCTTGCCGCCCGGATGAAGAAAGAAGAGGCTGCCTGGATGATGACTTCGCCGGCTGGATGAAGATGGATGTCCGGACTTCGATAACTGTAAGTGGATCGTCGGGGTTAATGTTAGGTTTATTTAAGGTTTTTTTGGGTGGGTTTTATTTTTAGAGTAGGGTCTGGGCATGTAAAAAAGCTAAATGCTCTTTTAAGGGCAATGCCCATACAAATGCCCTTTTCAGGGCAATAGGGAGCTTAGGTTTTTTAGATAGGCTTTTTATTTGTGGGGGGTTGGTTGGTTGGGTGGTGGGTTTTACTGTTGGGGGGTGTTTGTATTTTTCTTTTCAGGCAAAAGAGGTGATTAATTTGGGGCAATGCCGCGCAAAAGGCCATTTTAAGGGCCATTGGTAGTTTATTGTAGGCTAGGGTTTTTTTTATTTTTTCGGGGCTTTTTTATTTTGACAGGGCTATTAGATTAGGTGTATTTCATTTTTATTTTTGATACTGTGTTTTTTTTCCGTAATTTAGTGTTTTTTATTTTTTGTAACAGCATTTTTTTTTTTTGTAATTTAGTAATTTTCAATAGTAGATTTAAATAATTTGAGTAGGGTTAGTTTTTTTTAAATATGTAATATTGTTAATTTAACTGGTAGTTTAATGTAATTTTAGTATAATAGTTAAGGTAGGTTAATTAATAGTTTAATATAGTTTATTATAATTCTAAAGGTAAGTTTTAATTTATTATATGATAGGGATGTTGTAATTTTAATGTAAAGTTAGCGGGTTACTAGGTTTAGGGGTTAACAGCTTAATTTGGTTTATGGCGATGTGGGGGGCTGGCGGAATAGGGGTTAATAACTTTATTTAGTTGCGGTGGGGTCCGGGAGTGGCGGAATAGGGGTTAAACATTTTAGTATAGTGGCGGCGTTTAGTGACAGGGTATAAATAAAGTTGGTAAAAAGCCGAATAGATGCGTGATCGATGACTGTTAGTTAACAACAGTCCGATGCTCATCGCTCCGTACTTGGTGCACAGCTTTTTGCCGGCTTTTTTTTATAAATATGAAGATCATATTCAGGTCCGCGGCCACAATGTTAGGCGAGCGTATTGGTGCTGTTGAATGCAACAAAGTTTACGGCTTGATATATCCCCCATGGGGTTTATGTTAGGGTGTTGGCTTTAAACGTAAATTTTTTCCCCATAGACATCAATGGGGTTGCATTACGGAGCTTTTCATTCCACGGTCGCAGGTGTTTTTTTCTAACCCGCTCTCTCTATTGATGTCTATGGGGAAAGCGTGCACAAGCACGTAAAAACAGCGCTTGTATTTTGTGCGGTATGGAGCCATATCACATGCACAAGCCAGTTGTTTCAAAACTTGTAATTGCAGCGCTATGGAGGGTGTAATAACGCGATTTTTGGTGCATTCTTTTCACACCTCGTTGCGCCAATAACTTGTAATCTACCTGAAGATAATGCGGTTGCAATATTTTAAGTTCTGATGTTAGCGTGCGTTGTGTTTTACTTCCACACAAACTTTCAACTTGTAATACACACGCTAGCCCGTCCGCATTAAAAGTTTTCTTCTAGCGGTGTTTGCACGCAAGCCCAAGCGCTAAATAGCACGCCACTTGTTATATTTGCTAAATAATGTAAAAGTTTGTCAGATTCTATGTAAGTTTGGATCAGACAAAATATTAGTGTGATTTAGTGATTATGTTTTGTTTAAAAAAGTCACTTTATTTTACCATTTTGTTATGTTACCAAAATACACTGAGGTTCGCTCCGATCTAGCCAGCATGACACACAGAAAATCAGTGATAGTTGACACCTCTGCTATTTTTATGCTCTGCCTCTATTGAAGCCAGCTGTACAGAACCTGGAGTACCAATTTGTGCATGTTTCTGAGAGAAGCCCTGCATTCCCTAACTCCGGTTGTTTGAACTCACATCTCAGAGCATCAACTATTTACAGAAACTTGAAGATCAACCTATGATTTTATGAATTATTTGCTTGCTTTGGAAACTATCCCTGCACATTTTTACATGAAACTAATTAAATTAATAATACAGATGATTTAATTGAGTCAAGAAATCTAATGTTTTTTAGTATTTCTAAGCTAGTATATATATATACTGACACAGAAAAAAATACGTTTTAATGTGACCCAATGCTAGAGGAACTGAATGTGTAACAGTTTTGCATTTCAACAGAAACTCATGAAAAATTAAAAGTCTCAGAGCCTCAGGAAAATAAATATTTTTAACACTAATTTCAATATTTCTTACAGGATAAATGACAACCAATTTTTTAAGCAAAACAAAATAAAAAATAATAAAATAAAATAATGCTACATTTTATGGAGAGCATAAGCTATAAAAACACAATTAGCTGAACTATATGTGAGGTTTCATTAGTGTGTATCTGCATGTTTTAAGATTATACAAATCTGCAGGGAAGAATGTTTGCATAAATAGTTTGTGAACATATTTTCCCAATCCCTTAGTGGAACATTCTTCTAAACATCGATCTAAACACATAATGCATTGCAAAACATATTTTTAACCCCTTTATGCTAGGAGCAAGTGTTTAACATCAGAGTACCAATGTAAACATTTGCTGGAAAAACGAAATCACGTGATCCTTGATGCGATTTCAAAGTCGGTAACGGATCATGGTGGACTGCCTACGATGCAAGCCATGCCCCCAGCCTGCTTTTTCATTCACTAACAGGAGGAGGGTGCAGGTCGCCATAAACGGTAGGATGTTCCATGCCATCCTAACAGCATTAACCCCTTAGTGACCAGACCGTTTTTCAATTTTCTTACCGTTAAAGACCAGGGCTGGTTTTACATTTCTGCTGTGTTTGTGTTTAGCTGTAATTTTCCTCTTACTCATTTACTGTACACACATATTATATAATGTGTAAACTCATTAATATCAAAGCTGAATATTTTTGGAAGTAGTTTTTAGTTTGTTTTTAGTTTTAGCTATTTTAGGGGGATATCTGTGTGTGCAGGTGACTATTACTGTGCATAATTATTAGGCAACTTAACAAAAAACAAATATATACCCATTTCAATTATTTATTTTTACCAGTGAAACCAATATAACATCTCAACATTCACAAATATACATTTCTGACATTCAAAAACAAAACAAAAACAAATCAGTGACCAATATAGCCACCTTTCTTTGCAAGGACACTCAAAAGCCTGCCATCCATGGATTCTGTCAGTGTTTTGATCTGTTCACCATCAACATTGCGTGCAGCAGCAACCACAGCCTCCCAGACACTGTTCAGAGAGTTGTACTGTTTTCCCTCCTTGTAAATCTCACATTTGATGATGGACCACAGGTTCTCAATGGGGTTCAGATCAGGTGAACAAGGAGGCCATGTCATTAGATTTTCTTCTTTTATACCCTTTCTTGCCAGCCACGCTGTGGAGTACTTGGACGCATGTGATGGAGCATTGTCCTGCATGAAAATCATGTTTTTCTTGAAGGATGCAAACTTCTTCCTGTACCACTGCTTGAAGAAGGTGTCTTCCAGAAACTGGCAGTAGGACTGGGAGTTGAGCTTGACTCCATCTTCAACCCGAAAAGGCCCCACAAGCTCATCTTTGATGATACCAGCCCAAACCAGTACTCCACCTCCACCTTGCTGGCGTCTGAGTCGGACTGGAGCTCTCTGCCCTTTACCAATCCAGCCACGGGCCCATCCATCTGGCCCATCAAGACTCACTCTCATTTCATCAGTCCATAAAACCTTAGAAAAATCAGTCTTGAGATATTTCTTGGCCAAGTCTTGACGTTTCAGCTTGTGTGTCTTGTTCAGTGGTGGTCGTCTTTCAGCCTTTCTTACCTTGGCCATGTCTCTGAGTATTGCACACCTTGTGCTTTTGGGCACTCCAGTGATGTTGCAGCTCTGAAATATGGCCAAACTGGTGGCAAGTGGCATCTTGGCAGCTGCACGCTTGACTTTTCTCAGTTCATGAGCAGTTATTTTGCGCCTTGGTTTTTCCACACGCTTCTTGCGACCCTGTTGACTATTTTGAATGAAACGCTTGATTGTTCGATGATCACGCTTCAGAAGCTTTGCAATTTTAAGAGTGCTGCATCCCTCTGCAAGATATCTCACTATTTTTGACTTTTCTGAGCCTGTCAAGTCCTTCTTTTGACCCATTTTGCCAAAGGAAAGGAAGTTGCCTAATAATTATGCACACCTGATATAGGGTGTTGATGTCATTAGACCACACCCCTTCTCATTACAGAGATGCACATCACCTAATATGCTTAATTGGTAGTAGGCTTTCGAGCCTATACAGCTTGGAGTAAGACAACATGCATAAAGAGGATGATGTGGTCAAAATACTCATTTGCCTAATAATTCTGCACTCCCTGTAATTGAAAAAACTCTTTTTTTTCTAACTTTGACCCCCAAAATCTATTACACATCTACAACCACCAAAAAACACCCATGCTAAATAGTTTTTAAATTTTGTCCTGAGTTTAGAAATACCCAATGTTTACATGTTCTTTGCTTTTTTTGCAAGTTATAGGGCAATATGTACTATTTGCTCTTTCCAAACCATTTTTTTTTATTTCTTTTAAATTAGCAATTGTTTCATTGTAGCACAGATATCTGTCAGGAATCCCTGAATAACTCTTCACACGGTTATATTTTTTAACAGAAGACAACGTAAGGTACTAAACTTTTCATGCAACTATTTTTTTTCATGCAACTATTTTACCATCAATCTATGACAAAGTTTGAAAAAACAAACAAACACATAGCAATTTAAGAATACATGTACTGAGAACTTTAAGGGTTACTGCCAAAAAACACCCAATATGTGTTCAGCAGCATCTTCTGAGTACAGTGATACCACTCATGTATAGGTGTGTCAGGTTCTCTGGGGGCTACAATACCTTCTTTGGAGGGTGTGCATTCCAGTTTTCCAACATCTCACATCTAGTCATCATGCACCCATGTCCTATTTGGGATGTTTTTGAAGCTGGCCAATGTAATTTACCTTCATCAAACCATATATTTTTTTTAAAGTAGACACCCTAGGGTATTTCAAATGTTGTTATTTTAACACTTTCCATGCACTAATTCTACCACCAGCCTTTGTCAAACGTTAGGGTACTCATTTTTTTGTGTTATTTTTCCCACACTTTGGCCAAGATTACATTTACGGAGCAGACTTCCGCGCAAGCGTTGAAACCCGTGCCGCCCATAATTTCACCTCGCACATTGGGGTATTACATATTCAGCTCCGTTAGATGCTAGACTGGCATAAGTAGGACAAACTTGCGATTTTCAGAAATGTGCGCAAATACACATTTCTGTCGTCGCAAGTAACTTACGCCATTATTATGTCCGCGGAAAGTGTCAATAAAGAGTAGTTTTATGCAAATGAGGATAACACACGGAAAAACGAATTTAAATAAAAGTGCGACACGTAATTACACTTTTCAAATTCATATATAATCCCATGTGCAGCTGCCATTTTCATCAGTGTGTTTGGATTGTTCGTTGAGCTACAGCACATGGCCCAGGAGTGGAGGATTAGTGAGAGTATAGAGAGAGGCACAAACAGAATAGTTAGTTAGGTCGCATTGGTGGATTGAGTAAGCTTTTACACTTACACATATTCTGACATATTGCACACATTTTGCATACATACATACATACATATACAAATACACCACACTTTTTTTTTCTAACACATCACATATTTTTATTTTGTTTTACAGTGTGATAGGCTGAGTGTTTGATTGTGATTGTGTGTGACTGAACTGGGAGTGAGTGTGAGTGTGTATAGTGTGATTAGTGTGAGAATGGCAGGGAGAGGTAGGGAGGAGGGGAGAGGGGAGGAGGGGAGAGGAATGGCAGGGAGAGGAGTGGCAGGGAGAGGAGTATTGGAGAGGACAGGAGGAGCAGTGGGGTCCCCGTCAGGGAGTAAGTAGAGTGGGGAGAGGGAGAGCCAGAAGGGATGATGGCAGGGGAGATGCCCAAGAGCCCCAGAGAGCAGGCACATCCAGGAGAGGGACAGAGGGTGCACATGGGGACAGAAGGGGGGAGGAGGGAGAGGATAGGGAGGAACCCACACTGCCAAGGACATCACAGGGAGGAAGCCAAGTGGCCATGGAGGATGAGAGGCTGAGATGTCCCAACTTCTCATTTGACAAAAATGTTACCCTAGTCCAGGCCATCATGGACAATTACAGTGCCCTCTTAGGACAGGAGAAGGGCAAAGGCAGTGCCAAAAGAAGAAAGGCTGCATGGTTGGCAGAAGAGGATGCCGTCAACAGTGTGGCCCTGCAGAGGAGGACTGTAGAGGGCCTGAAAAAGAGGTGGAATGACTGCAAGAGGCGGGTGAAAGTAAAGATGGTGCAGTAAGCTATCCACCAGAAGGGAACAGGTGGTGGGCCAGCACTGGACATAGAGTACAACACCTGGCAGGAGATGATACGCTTGTCCGTGAGTATCATAGTAGTCCATGGACTTCCTGGGGCTTGTGACACAGGGGCTGCAACAACAGCACATCATGCTGGTGAGTAACATCCCACACACCTGTATTATATGTAGTTGTTATATAACATCCAGGGGCGAAACTACAGGGGGTGCAGAGGTCGCAATTGGGACTGGGCCCCCAAGGGTGGGGACCCAGCTTAAAAAAAATAAAAAATAAATTTAAATAAAAAACGTTGACCTGCCACTGCCTGCACTGATATCATGTGAGTGTGACATGATGCTTCACTAGTGTCTCTGACTACAGGGGTTAGTCTTTCTGTTTTACCCATTGGTGTTTATGTAACGTAGTAACATAGTAGATGAGGTTGAAAAAAGACCGAAGTCCATCGAGTTCAACCTATACAAATCTAAAATATATACAAAAAGTTCCAGTTAAGCTTAAATAATCCCACTAAAAGGTGACCCATTTAATACTAGCAATCATATCCATGAATTTTGTTTATAGACAGAAATGTATGCAAATAATTTTTAAATATATCTAGGGTATTGGCATTCACTACCTCCTTTGGTAATGAGTTCCACAATTTTATTGCTCTTACAGTGAAAAACGTTTCCGTTGCAGGAGATTAAATCTCCTTTCCTCCAACCTTAAATTATGACCTCTTGTCAGAAACAATTTTCTTGGAATAAACAGAGCTTCTGCCATCTCTGTATATGGGCCTTGAATATATTTATATAAAGTAATCATGTCACCTCTTAAGCGCCTTTTTTCTAAAGAAAACAGACCTAGTCTGGCTAGCCTCTCCTCATAGGTTAAATTCTCCAATCCCCTTATTAGCTTTGTGGCCCTTCTCTGAACTTTTTCTAGTTCTGCAATATCTTTTTTTGCGATTGGTCCCCAGAACTGCACTCCATACTCAAGGTGAGGTCTTACCAGAGCTTTATATAGTGACAGAATTATGCTTTCCTCCCTTGAGTCAATGTCTCTTTTAATACATGCTAGTATCTTATTAGCCTTTGAAGCTGCTGCCCTGCATTGTGCACCCATCTTTAGCTTGTTATCTATTACTACCCCCAAATCCCTTTCCTCCTGTGTTTGGCTAAGTCTTGTCCCATTTAAATAATACGTTGCCTGCTTATTTTTACTTCCAAAATGTAGAACCTTGCATTTTCCCGTATTAAATCTCATTTTCTATTTACCTGCCCATACTTCTAATTTTTGCAGGTCCCTTTGTAACGAAAGTTCATCCTGCTCTGACCTAATGACCTTACTTAACTTAGTATCATCTGCAAAAATAGAGATGTCGCTATTTAATCCTAGCCCCAAGTCATTTATAAAAAATATTAAAATGAATAGGGCCCAGCACTGATCCCTGGGGTACTCCACTGATTACCTTTGTCCAATCTGAGTATGATCCATTTACTACTACTCGTTGCTCCCTATCTTTTATCCAGTTATTTATCCACAAAATAACATTTTCAGCTATTCCCAGTCCCTTAATTTTGTGCATTAATCTCTTATGTGGCACTGTATCAAACGCCTTTGCAAAATCTAAGTATATCTCATCAACTGATTCCCCGTTATCTATATTTTTACTTGCTTCCTCATAGAATCTAATTAGATTAGTTTGACATGATCTATTTCTCATAAAACCATGCTGATTAGAACTCATAATCTTGTTTACATGCATATGCTCATCAATATAATCCCTTATAATCCCTTCAAATATCTCCCCCACTATTGATGTCAGACTAACTGGTCTATAGCTTCCTGGATCATCCCTACTTCCCTTTTTGAAGAGTGGCACCACATCAGCTTTACGCCAATCCTTGGGTACCATGCCTGAGGATAATGAGTCTTGAAAAATTAAGAGTAGAGGTTTGTCTATAACAGTGCTAAATTCCCTTAACACCCTTGGGTGTATTCCATCTGGGCCTGGAGTTTTATTTACCTTAATATTATCCAATTTGTTCCTGACATCCTCTATACATAAACCAATTAATGATATGGGCTGGCATGTTCTATTTTGTTCCAAAGTATCATCCAATGGTTCCTCTCTTGTGTATACTGAAGAAAAAAACTGGTTTAGTATCCCAGCCTTCTCCCTGTCACTGTTAATCATGCTACCCTCCACGCATTTTAATGTACCTATATTGTCTTTATTAGATTTTTTGCTATTTATGTACTTAAAGTACCTTTAAGGCTTAGATTTAGAATCCTTTGCAATTAATTTTTCATTTTCAATTTTGGCTAATTTGATTGCTTTTTTGCATGCTTTGTTACATTCCTTATAAATATGGAATTATGAGTCTTGATGTGTGTGTGTGTGTATGTGTGTATGTATGTATGTGACTGTGTGTGTATTTATGCATGTATGTGTGTGTGTATGTTTGTGGAACCAGCAAATTACAGACCTTGTTACTACAGCAAGGGGGGGCAGGGGTAAACAGTGTCACTATACAGTACCAGTATATACAGTATGGGGGGACTGGACCATGTCACAGACTACTGGGGTCACTTTATAAAGTACTGGGGCGGGTAGGGTCAGGCCAGCCATCTCACCAGCAGATTACAGACTGTGTCACTGACTCACTATATACAGTATTGGTGGGTTAAACAGTGTCACTATATACAGTAATAGGGGGTCAGACCATCTCATAGACTGTGGGCACAGGGTACCTCCTTTTGCAGACATGTAATCTGATTAACATGTTTTTCTGTGTTAAATGTTAAAAAAAAGAAAAAGAAAAATTATGTATCAAATTCACTTTTTTGGGGGGGGGGAGGGGTGGGGGGGGACCTTCATAGATTCTTGCACCTGGGCCCTGTGAATTATAGTTACGCCTCTGATAACATCCTTTAATATCGAACACTCATGTACACGATGAGGAGCATGGTATTTGGCGTACTAACAAAAATATCTACAATTATACTTGACATTTACTGCTACCTAACACAATGAAATTCATGATATGAGGTGGAATAGTGCAATACTAACATATCTCAGAGTAACACAGGCCACAAGCCACATGTAGAGTTTTCATTAAATGGACACTATAGCCATCCCAATACTTTTAGCTCAAGAAAGCAGGTTCTGTGCCCAGATCAGGCTAAAGTAAATTGTGTGACCATGGTGTCATTTAAAGAACAGATTATTTCATCATTGACATGTACACATAACTATTGAATGAAACACATCCCTGTATACTGCTCATATTTAAATCCCTCATAGAACAAATCACAATGTGCACATGCATGTTATAGAGTTTGACATGAGAATCAGTAAAGGCCCTAGCATATATCAATGTATATTGTATGCCCACATGGACATTTATCTGACTGTACTAATCCCTCTCAACCTTTGACTCCTCCTCAGAACCTTCTGTCACAAGGATGCAAACAGCCATGCCACCACCACTACCACAACAACAACCACCACCCCACACAACACAATCTCATGTCAGTCATGGATATTACCCACAGACTATGTCACAAGAAGTGCCGATTGTAGAGTTAGAGTGGTCACACACTGGTCATCAGTGGGACTACCAATCAACCATGAGAGCTCCACTATCCTCATCCATTGGACAAGCTCCACCATCCTCATCCATTGGATGAGCTCCACCATCCTCATCCATTGGACTAGCTCCACCATCCTCATCCATTGGACGAGCTCCACCATCCTCATCCATTGGACGAGCTCCACCATCCTCATCCATTGGACAAGCTCCACCATCTGGAGATGGAAATACAGCAGAAACTACAGCTGCCGCTCAAGCAGCAGAATATACAGCTGAACCTGACCTTCAAGCAGCAGAAGATGCAGGTGAACCTGACCCTCAAGCAGCAGAAGATGCAGGTGAACCTGACCCTCAAGCAGCAGAAGATGCAGCTGAACCTGCCCCTCAAGCAGCAGAAGCTACAGCTGAACCTGCCCCTCAAGCAAATGGCAGCGCGGTTGCTCAAGAGCCTGTGGATGCATTGTATTCTACCCTGGGTTAGGAATACATTGCACTCCAGAGGAGGCTCGTGACAAGCACTGAGAGCATACAAAGAGGCCAAGAGAAGTTCTTCAGGAACTAAGAAAGGTTCATCAGGAGCCAAGAGAGGTTCTTCAGAGGCCAAGAGAGGTTACACAAACGTAGCATAGAGCTGCAGAGGGACACGGCAGCATCGTTAAGTGCAAGTGCTCAAAACCAGTCACAGATTATGTGAATTCTGTCTGATATGCAGATGCAGATGGACAATAGATGGAGAGAACAAAATAAATTATTGGGTGTGTTGGTTGAGCAGCAGGACACTGCCTCCAGCCTATCACCAGAATATGCTAAAACCAGGAGAACAAGGCAATCCACTACAGGCACCTCAGCTCCCTCATCCAAGAAGCCAAAAAGTAAATAAATATTATTATAGTTCACCATAAACCTTGTCTTCTGTTATTTACCATGTAATTGTCATACACATCCATGTGAGGTGTGTTTTATTACAGTAATATTGTTAAAACATATAATATGACCTGTGTGGGAATGGCAATAAAAACAGGTAATATTATTATGTTTATGACATATTATTGAACTATAACTCACATCCACATAGTTGTGTATAAAGGGTACATAGAGTAATATTCACTTATAAGATGTAAATCAATGTATCTTACATCCAAAATAAATTGACACATGGGTATATATAATACTGATGTTACTGATATGGTGTGCATTGTCAGGTGGTTGTGTTGTTTGTGATTGGTCTGACATATGGGTATATATAATACTGATGTTACTGATAGGGTGTGCATTGTCAGGTGTTTTAAGACTGCAGAGGTTGTGTTGTTTGTGATTGGTTTGACACAATTGCAGAGGAGGAATATTGATTATAATAATTAAGTGATCAGCAAGGTTTAAAGGGACAGTTTACTCAAAAATGTTCTTCCCTTTAATTTGTCCCCAATGATCCACTTTATCTGCTGGAGTGTATTAAGTTATTTACAAGTATTTACTTTACCCTTATGATTGCATTTGCAATATTTTATTTAGCCTGTGGTATTCCCACCCCTCCTTAAAGGGACAGTCAACACCAGATTTTGTGTTGTTTTAAAGATAGATAATCCCTTTATTACCCATTCCCCAGTTTTGCATAACCAACACTTTTATATTAATACACTTTTTACCTCTGTGATTAACTTGTATTTAAGCCTCTGACAGCCCCCTGATTACATGACATTTTATTAATTATCTATTGACTTTCATTTTATCCAATTTGTGCAGTGTCTGCCACAATCCATGTGCGTGATCACAATGCTATCTATATGGTTTAGATGAACTAACTCTCCCCTGTTGTGATAATAGGCGGCCTTCAAAGTCTTAGAAATTATCATATGAGCCTTCCTAAATTTAGCTTTCAACTAAGAATACCAAGAGAACAAAGCAAAATTGGTGTTAAACATAAATTGGAAAGTTGTTTGAAATTACATGCCCTATTTGAAACATGAAGGTTTTCTTTGGACTTGACTGTCCCTTTATATATTTTGGCCTCAAGGCCAAGCTGTGTTAACACAACCAGTACAATAAATTACACTCCAAGTGGGTTCTAGAAGAGATAAGGTAATACAATTATGATTTCCCATTGTTCTCTCCAAGTATTTGTGATTGGTTTAAGAACAAATATAAAGTAAAGAAGCAAGTCTATGTACACAATGTGATAAAGTAATGAGATCTGATTATACCTACAATATCAATTTATTTGATTAGGTTGTGGCTTCAAAACACTTAATCAGCTATTTCAAATACACAAATAAACCTTACAAACGCAAATCTCATACATTTTATACTATACTGTCCCTTTACCTATTTGAGACGCTGCTTAAATGTATGTGTTTGTTAAGACTTCCAGGGAGTTGTGTTGCTTTTTTAGTCAGTGCAAGGGATGCTGCGCTTGCCTTGTGTGGCGAGATGAGAATGGAGTAGATTTTCTGAATTGTGCATGTGTAAGTCCTTACGCTGTATATTGGATACCGAATTGTGTACCAGATCTATGTTAGTCTATGGGAGTAAAACATGCGGTTGACGGGTGAAATATACGTACGTAACTTGCATGCTACGCCATATATGTAATACCAAAATTGCGTAAAAACCGGCGGCGGCTTTTGCGGGCGACGCCGCATATGTAATCTCAGCTATTGTACTTTAGGCATGGATTCTCAGTTCCTGTTATGTGTTACTGTTAAAGAACACCTCAATATCAGCTAGATTACTAGTTTGGCGTTATGAGTGAAAAAGCAGCTTTTTCCCTAACACCGCTAATACAAGTCTTGTCGGTATAGGTGTACCGCACACCTTTTTGGCCGTCACGCAACATCAGTACCGCACTTTTTAAAAAGTCATTTTTCAATGGGACTCCCATAGCGCCGGTATTACGAATTTGCCTGGGAGGTCAAAAAGTGAGCGGTACACACTACTGACAAGATCCGTACTGCCATCTAAAGTCAGTAGTTATGAGTTTTACGTTACAAAGCTGTAACATAAAACTCATAACTAAAGTGTTAAAAAGTACACTAACACCCATAATCTACCTATTAACCCCTAAAGTGAGGCCCTCCAACATCGCAAACACTAAAATAAAATTATTAACCCCTAATCTGCCGCTCCGGACATCGCCGCTACAAATTTTTTTAATTAACCCCTATTCTGCCACTCCCCGACATCGCCGCCACTATAATAAACCTATTAGCCCCTAAACCGCCGCCCTCCCGCATCGCAAACACTATTTAAATATTATTAACCCCTAATTTGCCATCCACCCACACCGGCTGATAGTTATTAACTATTTACTAACTACCTAGTTAAAATAAATACAAACTTACCTGTAAAATAAACCTAACCTGCCTTACACTAAAAACTAACATTACAATAAAGTAAAATAAATTTAATTATTAAAATACAATTTTCTAAATTACAAAAAAAAAACACAAAATGACAAGAAATAAAAAAATTAAATTATCAAAAATAAAAACGAATTATTCCTAATCTAATAGCCCTATCAAAATAAAAAAGCCCCCCCCCCCCCAAAAAAAAGAAAACACTTCAGGTTGTTTTTTTGCAAGGTCTCCTGAGTACACCCATGCCCCCCATGCATAGGTTTGCCAGGATTTTGGGAAGGTTTAGTTACAACTTGTAGTTTGAGTTGAAATTAAGAGTATTTCTTCTAATAGGCCTATCTTTAGTTTGGGGCCTATCTCATACCCCAGTTTTATTTATTGCCATGAAAGTGTATATATTTGAAACGTTGTAACCCCAAGGTATTGTATATGGAGTGCTTTGATGCCTTTGATGCAACCTTTTTAGCCAAAATAATTGTAGAAAGTGTATGATGGAAATTCTTCAATTTTCATTTTTACACACACATTGCTGTTGCCTGTTGTAAGTTATTGCAAGTAAACACTTCAGGTTGTTTTCTGCAAGGCCTCCTGAGTACACTCATGCCCCCATGCATAGGTTTGACAGGGGTTTTGGTCAAATACAGCAACAATTTTAGGACTTATAAAAAAGAGAGCAGTGAAATGTAAAAGTTTGGCACAGTAAAAGTAAAAAACAAACTCAGGAACAGTAAATGTAACAACAACAAAAATAACTAACCGAACGGCAAATGTAAAAAAAAAAAAAAATGGACCAGTGTGTGATACCGCTTGAAGCAGTCCCCAATGCAGAGTCCAGGCTGTCCAGGGCAATCAGGACAAAAAAAAGGTGGTGTCCTTTCTCTGCCCCTCTTGTAACAGTTGGGACCATCTTTTTAGAGGATTCTGCTTTGCCGCAGAAGGTGGAATTTTAAAAATAAAGTAAGTGGTCCCAACTCTGCTCTCATCTGTTAGCGCCTGGGGAACAGATGTATCTTGGTACAAAATCCTAGAAATGATCTGGAGCTGAAACTGTAAAAAAAAGTCAGTTTCATTACAGGGTTTGCTTTTTTGAACAACAAAAAAGCGTTGTGGGTTGCAATCTGCATTAAGTAAATTACAACCTTTATGTACTAGGTCCTTGTCTTCCACATAATTAGGTAGGGCTGCAGAAGCTGATCTGTCAGATCAACCCCACCTATATGCCGGTTATAAGCCTTGATGCACACTGACTTCTTTGTGCTCTCACCTCTGCCACGTACAGAGACCTCCACAGTCCTCTTAGTGTGGATGGTGGTAAGAAGGTACAAATCCTTGTTGTCTCTGTACTTAACTGCCAACAGCTCCTCTTGGTGCAGAGCTGAGGTCTCCCCCCTTCATAGCCGGGTGGGTGCAAGTTGTCTTTCTGATTGTACCGCAAGCTACTGTATCAATACAATACAGTAGCTTGAACAAAGGGACACTTGTATAAAAATTGTCTAGATACAAGTGGTACCCTTTGTTCATCAGGGAAAATATCAGGTCCCAAACAATCCTGCCACTGGTTCCCATATGTTCTGGTCAACCTGGAGGGTCAAGGTGGCTATCCTTTCCCTCGTACACCCGGAAGGCCTGAGTATAGCCAGCCTCGCTCTCACAGAGCTTATACAACTTTACACCATACCTAGAGTGCTTGGAAGGAATATACTGCTTGAATCCTTAGCCTTCCCTTATAATTCATCAGGGATTTATCCCCCATATATTCCTTCCAGGTGTATAAGCGTCTGCAAACCTGGCAGCAAAGTGGGTAATCAGGGGTGGATTTTATACAGCCTGTCAAACTGGGGATTCTCCCTAGGCGGGCACAGACTGTTGTCGCTGAAGTGCATGAAATGTAGAATCATTTCATACCTCTTCCTCTACACACACTGGGAGTAAATAGGGTTAGAGCAGATAGGGCTACTGCTCCAGTAGGAGCGGATGGAGGGCTTCTTTATGATGACCATCAGCATAGTCAATGCCAAGAATTTTTTTAATTCTGGCACATCGATGGGGGGCCCATTGCTGCTTTGCCAAAAAAAAATCAGGCTTTGCAGCACGGAACTGATAGGCATATAAATTAGTTTGGGTGAAAATATTCCCCAATACATCATCACCCAGAAACACCTCCATAAACTGTTGGGGGCTAAATCCTGCGACATCCACATTTATGCTAGGATTTGTTTTGAAGGGTGGAATATCTGGCCTCTGGCGATGAGGCGCTACCCACTCCTCAGCAGCAATGTCAGCTGGAGCAGCATGTCTCCTTCTGGCAGGGGGGCTAGCAGCCATAGATACATCACTAGATACATCACTAGCAGCTGACACTGTATCTAGTGATGTATCTGAGCACCTGGCAGGGTCACAATCAGGGTCTGAGTCAGACATAGATGCGTCAGACTCTAACGCAAGGATGGCATACGCCTCCTCAGCGCTATACGACCTCTGTGAGATGATCGCAATCACTTTATTTAGTGATCTGTCACACAAAAAAATCACAAAAAATATAACCGCTAAAAAAATGCACAGACAGCGAAGAAAAGTGCTGCTGTTTAAGAGTCAGTGATTTATAGTGATCACGGCAAGATAGGGGTTAATGGCTCTGAAAAGAGCTTTTGGGTCTCACAATTTTACAAATCCCTACCTAAAACTACCTAAATCTCTCTCCCTAAATCTCCCTAATATTGACGTGACAAGACAAATCAAAATTATTTTAGTAATACATTTTATTAAGGGGCAAACTCTGATTGGATGACCCTAGCATGTCTCTATAATGAGGCAGACTAGGGACACCCCAAAAAGCTTCATGATGCACTGCCTTTAGAAAGGCAGCACCATCTTAGAAGCCACATGGGCTGAAGGGGAGGGGGGCTATAAGGTCTTAATTTATTTTTATTTTATTTTTTTATTACTTCACTGAGTGCCTTGACCCCCTCGAGGCACTCAGCACACGGGCAGAGCATCGTAAGCCTGCCAGATGGCTTCCGATGCTCTGCAAAACTGCCATGCGCCACGTGGCACAACAGAGAAGTGATCGCTCATGGGGATCGATCACTCAGTGGCACGGCAGTCAAGAGCAGTATTGCAGGTCAGGATGCCTCAACATCAAGGCCTTGCTGCAATACCCATAGAGCGCCTGGAAGAGATCGCTAGGTACATCTGTGGTCCTTAAGGGACATTTTTTGTCAGACGTTCCTAGCAAGTCCACGGTCATTAAGAAGTTAAAGCCCAGCGCAGTTAGGATGACATGGAACGTCCTAACGGTGTGCAGCATTTAATAGGAACTCACGTTGTTCAGTTGATAGGTTAATTGTCTTTTCTCATAAATGCTCCATTGGGCCTTAGTTCTTTTTTAAAATTATCTATCACAGTTGATGAAATATTTAGAAATCGTTCTTACTATATACAATAGCTTCTCCTCATCCTTTGTTGAATGTGTGTTTTTATTTTTGAGCTTAAATGTACAATGCTTGTAAGAAAAGTCAATCCTAGATTTACTCTCTCTGAAGTAAGTTACTTTAATTTGGCAAACTTAATGAGATATTTACTGATTGCTCTCACTAGATACATCAACCTGGAGTGCAAGCAACAGTTTTCCATTTTTCTCAGTTTTAATTATCTTCTCTATGTCCATTCATCTAGTATCTCCAACCATTGCTCATCAAGCTCTTTACTGAATAGTATAATCATGGCTTAATTGTTAATAAGGAACATTGCAATAATCTTTTTGTTTTCCAGATGTGCAATCTGAAGGTGAGAAAGATGTATATTTTCATCTAGAGTCATTGTCAATTTGTTAGAACAAATTTCCTATTCCCATTTATCCTTTTAAAACTTTATAATATGCAGCAATATGGTAGAAAACTATTTATGGTTCATTGAAACAAGACTATGGGGGGTAGTTATCAACGTGTCTACTTTCCTGCCTTCGCCGGCCCAATACGCCCGCCTAAGCTCGCCTACCTTCGCCACCGCGGACCTGAAAAAATATGCTGTCAAAAAGCCGCGGGGCGATGAGCAGCGGACTGTGAGAGTTATCACACATCCGATCTCGCTGCTCTTCGGCTGTTTGACAGCTTTTTTGCTAGCCTGTCACTAAGCACTCACACTAAACTGCACTGTTCTACCCCCTATAGCACCGCCCCCGGAGCCCCCCGCAACTAAATAAAGTTACTAACCCCTAAACCGCCGCTCCTAGACCCCGCTGCAAGTCTTATAAATGTATTAACCCCTAAACCGCAGCTCCCGGACACCGCTGCCACCTACATTATACCTAGTAACCCCTATCCTGCCCCCCCTATACCGCCGCCCTCTGTAATAAAGTTATTAACCCCTATCCTGCTGATCCCGCACCTCGCCGCAAATAAATAAATAGTTTAACCCCTAAACCGCCGCTCCCTGAACCCGCCACAACCTATATTAAATTTATTAACCCCTATCCTGCCCCCCCTACACCGTCGCCACCTATAATAAATTTATTAACCCCTATCCTGCCCCCCACTACACCGCCGCCACTGTAATAAATTTATTAACCCCTAAACCTAAGTCTAACACTAACCCTAACGCCCCCCTAACTTAAATATTAATTAAATAAATCTAAATCATATTTCTATTATTAACTAAGTTAATCCTATTTAAAACTAAATACTTACCTATAAAATAAACCCTTATATAGCTACAATATAAATAATAATTATATTCTAGCTATTTTAGGATTTATTTTAATTTTACAGGCAACTTTCAATTTATTTTAACTAGGTACAATAGCTATTAAATAGTTATTAACTATTTAATAGCTTACCTAGCTAAAATAAAGAGAAATGTACCTGTAAAATAAATCCTAACCTAAGTTATAATTACACCTAACACTACACTATACTTTAATAAATTATTCCTATTTAAAACTAAATACTTACCTGTAAAATAAACCCTAAGATAGCTGCAATGTAATTCATAATTACATTGTAGCTATCTTAGGATTTATATTTATTTTACAGGTAACTTTGTATTTATTTTAGCTAGTTAGAATAGTTATTAAATAGTTATTAACTATTTAATAACTACCTAGCTAAAAGAAATACAAAATTACCTGTAAAATAAATCCTAACCTAAGTTACAATTAAACCTAATACTACACTATCATTAAATTAATTAAATAAACTACCTACAAATAACTACAATTAAATACAATTACATAAACTAACTAAAGTACAAAAAATAAAAAAAAGCTAAGTTACAAAAAATAAAAAAATAAGTTACAAACATTTTAAAAATATTACAACAATTTTAAGCTTCTTACACCTAATCTAAGCCCCCTAATAAAATAACAAACCCCCCAAAAATAAAAAAATGCCCTATCCTATTCTAAATTAAATAAATTTCAAAATCAGCCAATCAGATTCAAGTTCAATCCGATTGGCTGATCCAATCAGCCAATCAGATTGAGCTCGCATTCTATTGGCTGATCGGAACAGCCAATAGAATGCGAGCTCAATCTGATTGGCTGATTGGATCAGCCAATCGGATTGAACTTGAATCTGATTGGCTGATTTAATCAGCCAATCAGATTTTTCCTACCTTAATTCCGATTGGCTGATAGAATCCTATCTGCCAATCGGAATTGAAGGGACGCCATCTTGGATGACGTCCCTTAAAGGAGCCTTCATTCGTCGGTAGTTCGTCGGGAAAGGAGGATGTTCCGCGTTGGCGGGATGAAGATTCAAGACCCGGCTTGGAAGATGACATCGCAAGGATAGAAGACCTCTTCAGCGCCTCTTGGAAGATGACATCGCCCGGATCGAAGACTTCTTCAGCGCCGCCTGGATGATGACTTCATCGGATGGAAGATTTCTTCAGCGCCGCTTGGAGGATTAACTTCTTCCGCTCCGGATGTCCACTTCGGTTCCATCGCTGCTCGGCTGAGTGAAGACGACTCAAGGTAGGATGATCTTCAGGGGATTAATGTTAGGTTTTTGTAAGGGGGGTTTGGGTTAGATTAGGGGTATGTGGGTGGTGGGTTTTAATGTTGGGGGGGTTGTATTTTTCTTTTACAGGCAAAAGAGCTGAACTTTTTGGGGCATGCCCCCACAAATGGCCCTTTTAAGGGCTGGTAAGGTAAAAGAGCTTTGAAATTTATTTAATTTAGAATAGGATAGGGCATTTTTTTATTTTGGGGGGTTTGTTATTTTATTAGGGGGCTTAGATTAGGTGTAAGTAGCTTAAAATTGTTGTAATATTTTTAAAATGTTTGTAACTTATTTTTTTATTTTTTGTAACTTAGCTTTTTTTATTTTTTGTACTTTAGTTAGTTTATGTAATTGTATTTAATTGTAGTTATTTGTAGGTAGTTTATTTAATTAATTTAATGATAGTGTAGTATTAGGTTTAATTGTAACTTAGGTTAGGATTTATTTTACAGGTAATTTTGTATTTCTTTTAGCTAGGTAGTTATTAAATAGTTAATAACTATTTAATAACTATTCTAACTAGCTAAAATAAATACAAAGTTACCTGTAAAATAAATATAAATCCTAAGATAGCTACAATGTAATTATGAATTACATTGTAGCTATCTTAGGGTTTATTTTACAGGTAAGTATTTAGTTTTAAATAGGAATAATTTATTAAAGTATAGTGTAGTGTTAGGTGTAATTATAACTTAGGTTAGGATTTATTTTACAGGTACATTTCTCTTTATTTTAGCTAGGTAAGCTATTAAATAGTTAATAACTATTTAATAGCTATTGTACCTAGTTAAAATAAATTGAAAGTTGCCTGTAAAATTAAAATAAATCCTAAGATAGCTAGAATATAATTATTATTTATATTGTAGCTATATAAGGGTTTATTTTATAGGTAAGTATTTAGTTTTAAATAGGATTAACTTAGTTAATAATAGAAATATGATTTAGATTTATTTAATTAATATTTAAGTTAGGGGGGCGTTAGGGTTAGTGTTAGACTTAGGTTTAGGGGTTAATAAATTTATTACAGTGGCGGCGGTGTAGTGGGGGGCAGGATAGGGGTTAATAAATTTATTATAGGTGGCGACGGTGTAGGGGGGGCAGGATAGGGGTTAATAAATTTAATATAGGTTGCGGCGGGTTCAGGGAGCGGCGGTTTAGGGGTTAAACTATTTATTTATTTGCGGCGAGGTGCGGGATCAGCAGGATAGGGGTTAATAATTTTATTATAGGTGGCGACGGTATGGGGGGGCAGGATAGGGGTTAATACATTTAATATAGGTTGCGGCGGGTTCAGGGAGCGGCGGTTTAGGGGTTAATACATTTATTATAGTTGCGGTGGGCTCCGGGAGCGGCGGTTTAGGGGGTAATAACTTTATTTAGTTGCGGCGGTGTAGGGGGGCAGATTAGGGGTGTTTAGACTCGGGGTACATGTTAGGGTGTTAGGTGTAGACAGCTCCCATAGGAATGAATGGGATATCTGGCAGCAGCGAACTTGTACTTTCGCTATGGTCAGACTCCCATTGATTCCTATGGGATCCGCCGCCTCCAGGGGTGGCGGTTTGAAAACCAGGTACGCTGGGCCGGAAAAGTGCCGAGCGTACCTGCTAGTTTTTTGATAACTAGCAAAAGTAGTGAGAATGTGCCGCACTTGTGTGCGGAACATCTGGAGTGACGTAAGAATCGATCTGTGTCGGATTGAGTCCGGCGGATCAAAGCTTACGTCACAAAATTCTACTATTGCCGGTCTCGAGCCTTTGATAACTAAGGCAAATCAGCCTCGCCACAAATACGCTGCGGAATTCCAGCGTATTTGAGGTTGACGGCTTGATAACTACCCCCCTATGTCTTCTCTGTGAAAGGCATGGCAAACTAAAAAAAGATCCCACAGTGGCGCTGGCCTGCTGAGCAAGCATTTCTGCCAGTGGTGTTGGTGATATATTGTTCGAAATGATGGGATCATGAATGCTAACAAAGTACAGACAGGTTTTAATTCATCATGCCATTCCTTCTGGAAAGCGCCCGATTGGGAATGGTTTTATTTTCAGCATGATAACGATCCCAAGCACACTGCTAAAGCAGTAAAATCCTATTCGGAAAGAAAAACTGCTGATAAAACACTGACAGTCATGGACTTGCCTCCACAGAGTCAAGACCTGAATAATATAAAGAGCGTATGGGATCACCTGGGCATAGAAAGTAATAAAAGACAACTTAAAGGGATATTCCAGCCAAAATTGGAAACCACATGAGGGCATTTCTGTTTTGAATAGATGAATTTTTGTAATATACATGCATTAGCAAAAATGCTTCTAATAAAAGCTATAGCTGTTTCAAAAGAGTATTTAAGTATGCACTGTGCACCAGCATTTTAAACAAAACACTTGTTTGGAGAGCCTAAGGTGCTTGTACCATCTGGTTACGACTCGCTTTGTTAATTGCTGACATGATACAAGTCCCACTGATGCTCTAAGCAGCTGCAGTATTTAAAATGTGGGTGCAGTGAAAATATCTAGCTATGCCTCATGCATGTGCAGAGAAAAATGTTAGCAAAAAAACCACTGATAACTCTTAATAGAAGCATTTTTGCCAATACATGTATATTGAAAATATGTTTCTATTCAAAGATGCAATAAATCTATGTGCATTTATATTTTGACTGGAATGTCCCTTTAAATCTAAAGAAGAACTCTGGGAAGTGCTGAAAGAAGCCTGGTATAATATACCGGAATATTACTTCAGAAAACTTCAGGACAGTCTCCCCGAAATAATTAAAGATGTGCTTAGTGCCAAGGGAGGACACAGTAAATTCTGACTTTTTCTATTTTGTTCTGAAAATTTAGGTTTTTTTTATATTTTGTGTACATATTTCCTGTATTTTCTGTTTGTATTTTAATGAAGAGACCGAAAAATAAATATGGATGGTCATTAAAACTTTGCTAAAACAACAAATCTAATGGTGGCCTAAGACTTTTGCTAAAAATGTTTAGATAATTACGCTGGGATTTGAGAGACAATGTCATGAACGTCCATGGAACATGCTCTGTACATTTTATGAAAAAGCATCAATTTGTACTTATAAGTATGATTTTCTATGCATTTTTTGCACATCCAGTGTACTTAAATTATGATTTATGCTGTGCATATTTAAAATGATTAAATACTGTGTAATTTACAAACAAACTTTTATCTTTTTGTTACGATTGTTACGATTTTTGATGCACCTTAACAATACATATTTTTTTTTCCAGCGTATTTATTAGTGAATGGTTCAATTATTCATTTGGTATGATTTTTAATTTATTATTTTCTTTGTGTAGTTTGCAATGTATATGTGACGGACTGCCTGGTACCCCAAATGAGTACCTCCGTCAGAACACTTCCCTTGTCCTGGACATCCTTTTATCCAGAGCATTTGGTTTATAGAGTCACAATTGCTTCCACAAGGGGCACTCACACCCTGTACCCATCCTGTATTTATGGATACAGGGTGACATGGACATAAGACAGAGTTATGAAAGTACATGGGGTGTCCAGCATATACAATTCCACATTTCCATGCAGTCTCTGGGTATCCTTAAGCCCATGTACCTCCAGCCCAAAGAATGTTCCATAACAGGCCCTCAGATCTTAGTGACTCATGTCACAGTATGCATCTAGTTCCCATATGAAAATGCAGTATACGCCCCTAACGTGATACCCTGTTTTCAGGGTAAAAAGGTCGCTTTAGATCATTCCACCAGGAAAACAGAAGTACTGGTGAGCAATTTTAACCCCTTAACGACTGAGGACGTGCAGGGTACGTCCTCAGAAAAAAGGCAGTTAACGCCTGAGAACGTACCCTGCACGTCCTCAGTGTGGAAAGCAGCTGGAAGCGATCCTGCTCGCTTCCAGATGCTTTCCGGTTATTGCAGTGATGCCTCGATATGGAGGCATCCTGCAATAACCTTTTTAAGCCATCCGGTGCAGAGAGAGCCACTCTGTGGCCCTCTCGGCACCGGAGATCGGTGGCTCCCTGCGTTGGTGGGTGGGAGCCAGACCGGGAGGCGGGCGGCGGCCATCGATGGCCCTGTTGATGTGAAGGGGGGCGGGATCGTGGGCGGCTGGGGGCGCGCACGGGCGTGCGCGCGTGCACGGGAAGGTGGGGGCGGGCGCGTGCACGGGGAGGGAGTGGGTGGGAACCGCTACACTACAGAAAATGCTGGAAATAAAAAATATAAAAAAATGTCAAAATTAAAAAAAAAAACGATCAGCAAGGTGGTGGGGGTTTGTCTGTGTGTGTGGGGGGGAAGCTACACTACAGAAAAAGCAAACAAACAAAAAAAAGCACTTTTTATTGTAAACTGGGTACTGGCAGACAGCTGCCAGTACCCAAGATGGCCCCCAATAAGGCAGAGGGGAGGGTTAGAGAGCGGTTTTGGGGGGATCAGGGAGGTTGGGGGCTAAGGGGGGGATCCTACACAGTAGCATATGTAAATATGCTAAAAAAAGTTTTTTATTTTTTTTTAAAACCCTTTTATTTTAGTACTGGCAGACTTTCTGCCAGTACTTAAGATGGCGGGGACAATTGTGGGGTGGGGGAGGGAAGGGAGCTGTTTGGGAGGGATCAGGGGGTGGGATGTGTCAGATGGGAGGCTGATCTCTACACTAAAGCTAAAATTAACCCTGCAAGCTCCCTACAAACTCCCTAATTAACCCCTTCACTGCTAGCCATAATACACGTGTGAGGCGCAATAGGATTTAGCGGCCTTCTAATTACCAGAAAGCAACGCCAAAGTCATATATGTCTGCTATTTCTGAACAAAGGGGATCCCAGACAAGCATTTACAACCATTTGTGCCATAATTGCACAAGCTGTTTGTAAATGATTTCAGTGAGAAACCTAAAATTGTGAAAAATTTTACGTTTTTTTTAATTTGATCGCATTTGGCGGTGAAATGGTGGCATGAAATATACCACAATGTGCCTAGATCAATACTTGGGGTTGTCTACTACACTACACTAAAGCTAAAATTAACCCTACAAGCTCCCTAAAAGCTCCCTAATTAACCCCTTAACTGCTGGGCATGATACACTTGTGGTGCGCAGTGGCATTTAGCGGCCTTCTAATTACCAAAAAGCAACGCCAAAGCCATATATGTGTGCTATTTCTGAACAAAGGGGATCCCAGAGAAGAATTTACAACCATTTGTGCCATAATTGCACAAGTTGTTTGTAAATAATTTCAGTGAGAAATCGAAAGTTTGTGAAAAAATTTGTGAAAAAGTGAACGATTTTTTTTATTTGATCGCATTTGGCGGTGAAATGGTGGTATGAAATATACCAAAATTGGCCTAGATCAATACTTTGGGATGTCTACTAAAAAAATATATATACATGTCAAGGGATATTCAGGGATTCCTGACAGATATCAGGGTTCCAAAGTAACTAGCGCTAATTTTTGAAAAAAATGGTTTGGAAATAGCAAAGTGCTACTTGTATTTATGGCCCTATAACTTGCAAAAAAAGCAAAGAACATGTAAATATTGGGTATTTCTAAACTCAGGACAAAATTTAGAAACTATTTAGCATGGGTGTTTTTTGGTGGTTTTAGATATGTAACAGATTTTGGGGGTCAAAGTTAGAAAAAGTGTGTTTTTTTTCCATTTTTCCTCATATTTTATCATTTTTTTTATAGTAAATTATAAGATATGATGAAAATAATGGTATCTTTAGAAAGTCCATTTAATGGCGAGAAAAACGGTATATAATATGTGTGGGTACAGTAAATGAGTAAGAAGAAAATTACAGCTAAACACAAACACCGCAAAAATGTAAAAATAGCCTTGGTCCCAAACGGACAGAAAATGGAAAAGTGCTGTGGTCATTAAGGGGTTAAAGAATCTCACCAGCCGAGAGACTATTAAACGAGCTAAAACTTTGGTTCCCTGTGACTTTTAAGCTGCAGGGATTTATGGGTTTGAAGTGGGCACATTTATTCTTCACTTCTTTTTCTGATGGAGAACAGAGGTGTTATTATTTTATAAAAACTGTATTGTTAATTCTCATAAAATTGTAACAGAATAATAAATGTTAAAATAGCATTTTATGGAAAAATTTCAATTTGTACTAAAATTATGCAGAATAAACCTTTTACCACACACACTACAAACAGTAATAAAACTACATGGTAGGTGTAAAAAATTGCTGTGAAATTTTAACTTATGAATACAGAATTCACAGTGTATTTTTTTTTAATAGTACAATGACTTTCCTGTTAGTGGGGTAAACAGGGATGTTCCATGGTTGTAGTTGAAGGTTCTCAATCAGGTCTGGTGTATTCTCTATACTTTTTCCAATGCAGATCTCCTTGTTTTATGTTGCAAGTTGAAAGGCCTCTGCCAGGCTCATCTTCCTTACATGTCGCTCTTCATCTGCTGCATCTCTTTGCCAATCCATTCACTGGCTTCCTCTTGCCTCCGGGATTAAACACAAAATTCTCACTCTGAGTACAAACTGCACTGCTCCCCCCTATATCTCAGACCTTGTCTCCAGATACTTTCCCTCCCATCCCCTTCGCTCTGCTCATGACCTCCTACTCTCCTCCTCTCTTGTTACCTCCTCACATTCCTCTTTACCGGACTTCTCCAGACTGGCTCCCATCTTGTGGAACTCTCTGCCTCGCTCCACAAGACTCTCCCCTAATTTTGAAAGCTTCAAGTGCTCCATAAAGACTCTACTGTTCAGGGATGCATACAACCTACATTAATTCTTCTTTATACCATTTCCTCTCCTCCATTGCTATCCCCTTAACCCCCTTAGCATGTAAGCCTAAGAGCCATGCTGTTTGTAGATCACCTTCTTTAGAGCTGACTACAACAGTGCAACTCTTGGCAGGGCTCTCTAACCGTCTGATCCCTATAAATGTTTCCTTGTATTCCGTCTATGTTTTAGCGCTGTGGAATCTGTTGCGCTCTACAAATAACTGACAATAATAAATAATAAAAATGGTTATGAGATTGTGTCAAAATATAAAAAACAGGTATTACCCTAATAGAAAACCACATGCATACAAAACTGAATATTGTAATATACTACACTAAACTCATTACCAAAGGAGGTAGTGAATGCCAATACCTTAGATACATTTAAAAATAGTTTGGATACATTTCTGGCTAGAAACAGAATTCAGGGATATGATTGATTGTATTAAATTGGTCACCTTTTACTGGGATTAATTTAAGCTCAACTGGAGCTTTTTGGTAAGTATGTCCGATTTGTATAGGTTGAACTGAATGAACTTCAGTCTTTTTTCTTGCTAACTTCCCTTTTTCAGCTATGTTTTTCTTTCAAACAAACTCCATTACTTTTAACAGGAGGCATCTTGTGGGGACAGACCCTTTATTCATATCTGATATTGTAAATGTTAAATAATCAGGCCTTAAATTATATCTATGCATGATAGTTTATGATATTCAGTAGTTTTTTTTTTGTTTTTTTTTCTCTCTTCTTTATCCTGTAACAGAAGAAATATAGAAGTACAGGCTGTCTTTACAAGTTGGTTGTAGTAAATAGTTTGTTGTCACTTGTTTTCAACTTACTATCTAGGTAGCAATTTAATTTTGGAGCACTTTATCTATGTATTTATATTGTCACAAACTATCAAGTTTTAAATTAGTTTTGGCAGAGAGTATTTGTGCACCATTCCCACAGCAGTATTGGTGTACAGTTATGCATTATGTAATTATTATTATATTTTTGTAAGGATCATCCATTTTAAAATAAAGGTAAATATAAAAACAAAATGCAATCTTTTACATACTACTGTATAAGGAACAAAAACATTTGTCACTTTAATAGTAACAATATGTTACAATAGAAGAATGCAAATCAAATTTTAAAAAATACAATGTAGCAAAAAAAAAATCCTGCATTATAAAATATTTTGTTTTAATGAAGTTGTTACAATTGCCTGCATTTATTTACTCTATTTCTTTTTAATAACTGTTTAGGCTTTCTGTGGTTTAATAAAGTTCATTAAAAAAAAGCCCATTGAGCAGAGGGGAGTGGCAGATGCTGAGAGCTCAGCTGATGCTGCCTGGCTCCTAGATACAGAACTGCACATACAACACATTGAACAGCAGCTGAGGCTGACACAGGCTCACACACAGCCCAGGCAAGCAAGGAGCAGGTTGCAAGACAATACAGGAGGAAGACAATACACACATTGGGAGAAAAGGCTTCTGCACAGGCACTGATTGCTTTTACATTTTGGGTTTTTACTATAAATCAGAGGATTCTCATCTATAAAGAGGTGAGTACAAAGCTGTCATTCATCCTGTATTTCCCTGGGAATCTACACATGACAAATATACCCAGTGCATGGGGCTTTATCTGCTGCTTTCCAGTGTGTGATCACCATTTTGTTAAATGCATTTCTCACCATCGAGCAGCTACAATACACAGTGGTCCTTCAGCACAGAGATGTAATTGCATCCAGGATAATGTGTGGCTAGGAGGATGCTGAGCTGATTGCAAGTGTTTTTGTTAGATCTGCAGCTGAACTGACTCCAGCTTCCTTTGTGATGCTCACTAGAAAATCTAATACCGGGCTAGACATGTGCAGATGTCTTGCTCTGCCTTTCTGCCTTGCACTGCATTTTAAGGATACAGCGGTAGCTTTTTATATCCTTTTTTATTTCTAGGCCTCTATCAATTTCTTGAGAAATTCAAACAACCCGCTTAATATTTGATTTGGATTCCAGCCTGAGAGGTCCTGATGCTCTGGAGGGACTAAAGTGAAAAGAGACAAAAGCCTTTCTCTCTTGTTAGGGGAGGGATTCATCCAAATCTAGGCTATTTGGTGACTTGCTCTCTGCACAATGAGTAATCCACATAGAATTGCATCTTATTTTAAAATCTCATCACATCCTAATAAACCCTTCAGTAAATCAGGATGGACCATACCCACTAAAAAAAAAGTGTTAACTTTATGCTCCCTGTTCAATTTGTGGCTTCAGTGTTAAAAATGAAAGAGAGGCAGCAATGTTTTAGTGGTTTGCAGAAAAAAATGTTTTTAATTTAGTTTGTGTGGCATTTTTTTAAATATATATATCTACTATATTTTTCAAGATGTATGTTGTCAAAGTCTGCTATTTTATTCATATTTGAATATTTTGCCTTTATTTTAAGGAGAGTTACTATGTATATGTTGGATCAACAATTTGCAATATTTTAAATGTATATGGGTGTCCTTAAAAACTTCATGAAAAGTATGGATACATAGATAATAGTAATTATAGCATTTGTAATAGCATTTTTATGTTGGTGGAAAATATTGTGTATCATTCCTTCCTATAATTTTGGCTCAGAGGAACAAATTTGTTGTAGTATAAATATTTTATGTTTGCTTCATAAAAAAAGATACATTCTAATTTCATAGAAATATTTGGTGTTTAGGCTGGTCCTTTAATTTCTGCTGTTTCATACTTTTAAAGGGTTAATATCACTATCCTGAAGTCAAAATCCATAAGAGAAGATGAATATTATATATTGCAACAATAAAAGTGGAAATTAAATGTGCAATAAATGTTATTATAGTATGCTTATTACAATTATTGCTATTGTAGAAACTGTAATATATAACTGCATTAAAGAAAATAAAGTGCATGTTTTTAAAAAGCATATTTATATTATTTAACTGCAGGTGAAAAAAGATGTATAACTGAACTGAGACTTTTGGCTTATTAAAATGTTTATAATAAGAGAAATCATTTTGTGTTATGAAGTGTGCCATAATATATGCTGCAATTTATTTTGAGATTTGAAATGAATAAAAGTGAAGCTATTTTGGAAAGTTCTAACATCCAAATGCTATGAAGTATATAACATATACATTATATATATATATATATATATATATATATATATATATATATATATATATATATATATATATATATATACACAGAGTGCAATTATTACATTAAGGAACAGATTTTTGTTTTATGAGTGGCTATATTAAAATCTGAAAAAATATTAATATTTAGGGACTAGTATGTGAATTTTTTATGGAGAATTTGTCAGTGATATAAAGTGTTGAACAAGGCTGCTATTTTGTAGCTATACTTTTCAACATAACATAATTAATATCACAACTCACCTACTAATCTGAGTCTATACTGTGGAATAATCAAACCAGTTTCGCTAGTGGTGGATATTTTTTTGCACTGTTGGAGTCACTAGTCCTGCTTAAACCCAAAATAATATTTGTTAGTAGATTTTATTTACAGCAAATTGTGCAAATGTCATGTTTTATATAGAGACAGTTCTGTTTCTTAGATTGAAAAGGCTCAGTGCTTTGGGTCTCATTAGGTATTAAGCAATAGACATTGACTACTGTAATCAATGGACCTGCATAATGACTTTCTGCATTCACCATTTTTTGTGATCTTTTCTTACCTTGATTTGCTACATGCTTGAGACACACATGTAAGATGCTTCTCAAATTGGATTTAACTGAACTACAAAAGAGGAGCACAGTGCATTAACAATGTAGAAAGCATCACATCACTCTTCACAGCTCTATTTCATTTAAAAACTCACCACCTGCGTAAGTGCATTTCATATTAAAAGGGAAATTAACCCTAATATAGTGTTTTATTGTGTGTATTTAAAAAAAACAAAAATAGCACTGTACTTTTAATAATTTTCATGCCTGTGTTTAGTCTAATAAACTTAAGGCCAGAGTGCATCCTGTAGGATTCAGAAAACTGACCCTGCAACATACTAGACAGTGCTTGCTTAATCTATTAAAAGGCTTATTTGTATCTATTAATAACTGACCACAACAAAGGAAAAAAATATGAACTTACTTGAGATACTTTCTAAAGATATAGATATATATAATTTGGTCAAATGTAAATATCCCTTTAGTAGATTATGATACCTTTTAATGGACCAACAAAATCAAGTTACTTTCATTCCATAAGCTTTCAAGACCTCACATGTCTCTTCAGATGTAGATGAAGAAGAAAACTGAGAGGTTTTGAAAGCTCATGGAATAAAAATTTTAAAAAAAATCTAAAAAATTACATTTGTCAAATGCATGAAAACTAAATGAGATGACATTTAACAAAATAATAAAAACATAATAAATACATAAAACAAAACAATTTAGTTGATTAATTTCTGCTTCACGTCCATGATCAAAATCCACTATCTTTGTTTATGCACTTTGGCTGAGACAACAGCTCCTACTGAGTTCACAGTATATACTTATATGTGTTTTGTTATTGGCTGATGGATTTCACATGATACCAGGGGCACAGAAAATGGAAGTAATTTTGAAATTGTGAGGAAAAAGAAATCTACTATTCAATTGAAATGCTATTGCATTGTCTTGTATTAGGAATTTGTTGAGCATGTAATGCTTCTATGTTTAATGGCACTTTAAGCAAACTGTTTCCAGTATTAAAGGGACAATGTATTCAGGCAAGCAACTGATTAGATTTCATTGTTTTTAGAGCTCCTGCAAGAACACATTTTCAAAAAGGCTGATCTCTCTCACACCTCTTACAGGGAGGTTGAATTGCTGCTTCTTGTTTACATTGCTTATCTCAAACTAATACTGCAGTATTGACATTTTCAGTATAGGTGGTGGTTTCAACAGACAAAAATAGATATTTCAAATGACAAAATAAAGTAACATTAAAGGAGCTATTTGTAAACAATTCTAACACACTGCAACAGAACAATTCTAACATTGCAGAATTCATAAAGATTTGAACCTGCATCAAATCCCATTTGTGAGCCTCGAGTTACAGTTCATTATAACAAATCTATCAGCATCTTTTTTTCAAAACATTCACCTTTCAAATCATTGAGCATGATCTACTATGAAGAATACTGACATCTTATAAATGGCTTCGGGACCTTATAGATTTAAGGTGACACTAAACCCAATTTTTTTCTTTAATGATTCAGATAGAGCATTCAATTTTAAGCAACTTAATAATTTACTCCTATTATGAATTTTTCTTCGTTCTCTTGCTATTTTTATTTAAAAAGCAGGAATGTAAATCTTAAGAGCCCATTTTTGGTTGAGAACATGGGTAACTCTTGCTTATTGGTTTGCTAAATGTAGCCACCAATAAGCAAGTGCTATCCATGGTGCTGAACCTAAAATGGGCTGGCTCCTAAGCTTTAAATTCCTGCTTTTTAAATAAAGATAGCAAGAGAATGAAGACAATTGATAGTAGGAGTAAATTAGAAAGTTGCTTAAAACTGCATGCTCTTTCTGAACCATTAAAGAAAAAAAATGGGTTTAGTAACCCTTTAACTAATTAAAAAGATAAAAAATAGCCCAAGCTGCACTAATAAGAGGCTTAGCGGGGCATATCCCAGAGCCTGCGCTAAAGGACCTTCTCCTCAAAGACTCAACTTTTGCAACTTAAATTACCAGAGGTGGTGGCAATTTATTGCCTAACCTAACCCTACTACTAGACGATGAAAGCCCGCAATATAATTACAACCAAGCACCCGTTGCTTCACCCAATAACAGAGAGGATGAGATATTTTGGAAAGCTATTGGGCCCACCATATATCTAGATAGTGTATCCCGAGACCACCACCTAGTGGGCATCACCCCTCCCTAACTTAAACGGTCATCACTCAGCTCCCTCTCTGCTCCCCCCCAGTGCCATTACTAAATTCCAGGTAGGGTTTACATAGTCTAAACCAGTAGAGAAACCCATGTGGTGTGAGTCATGAAGGTGGACATTATATTAAAGCTTGGTCTTACAGTGCTAGCTCAAATAAACCTACTCCCACCAAGACTGACTAACTGCAACCCTAAGGAAACGGCAAATTAATGCTGTCACTCTCATGATCTCCTCAGGAAAGAGGCTGAACTCCTGTGCACCAGTTGTTTGTTGTGCAAGTTAAAGATATACTAAACCAATCCTATCCTATTCTATTGTAATGTTTACTAAGCAGTTCATTTTAGATGTGTTGAAGCTTTGTTTCAATATGCATAGTATAAATCAGCAATTAATCGCTGGATTACAGTCGATGGGCAAGATTACATATGCAGCGTCGCCCGGAAAAGCCGGCGATGCTGGTCTTCATGTGGTTTTTGTATCACATATACAGCGCCGCTTATAAATGCGGCACGTATAATTCACCCGTCGGCTGCAATTTTTACTCCCATATGCTAACATAGAACCGCGTCACAAATCGGTAACACATAGTCAGCGCAAGGACTTATGCGGCGAAAATGGAGAAATGTTACTCCATTTTCACCTCTCCACACATAGGCAGGCACAGCAAGCCTAGTGCTGAGTATGTGAGCACCGTAACTCCCGTAACACCTAACGCATGCACAATATCTATCGACCTCCTGAAAATAACTAACACCTAATGCATGCGCAATATCTATCTACCTGTCAACCGCAATCCCCCACCACAATAACTAAAAAAAGTATATGAACCCCTAATCTGCCATTAACCCACATCGCAATAAACCTAATAAAGTATATGAACCTCTAATCCGCCATTAACCCACATCGCAAAAACCCTAATAAAGTATATTAACCCCTATTCGGCCATTAACCCACATCACAACAAACCTAATAAAACTATTAACCCCTAATCCGCCTAACCCACACAACGCAATAATTCTAATAAATCTACTAACCCCTAATCCGCCAAACCCCCACAATGCAAATTACTAACGGCTAGATTAAGAGTTTTGCTGTATGAGTGAAAAAGCAGCGTTAAGGCTCTTTTTCACTACCGCTGGTATTACGAGTCTTGCAGGTTTAGCTGCACCGCACACTTTTTTGTCTGTAACGCAACGTAACTACCGTAGCTTTAAAAAAGTCCTTTTTCAATGGGACTTCCATAGCGCCGGTATTACGAGTTTACTTGTCCGGCCAAAAAGTGAGCAGTACAGCCTATACCATCAAGATCCGTACCGTAAACTGAAAGTCAGTAGTTATGAGTTTTATGCTACAACGCCATAACATAAAACTCATAACTAAAGTGCTAAAAAGTACACTAGCACCCATAAACTACCTATTAACCCCTCCCTCATCGCAAACACTAAAATTAAAATATTAACCCATAATCTGCCACTAGAATAAACATATTAACCCCTAAACCGCGGCACTCCTGCATCGCAAACACTAGTTAAATATTATTAACCCCTAATCTGCTGTTCCTAACATTGCAGCAACCTACATTACTGTTATTAACCCCTAATCTGCTGCCCACAAAATTGCTGCCACTATACTAAAGTTATTAACCCCTAAACCTAACCCTAAGTCTAACCCTAACACCCACTAACTTTAATGTAATTAAAATAAATCTAAATAAAACCTACTATTAATAACTAAATAATTCCTATTTAAAACTAAATACTTACCTGTAAAATAAACCCTAAGCTAGCTACAGTATAACTAATAGTTACATTGTAGCTATCTTAGGTTTTATTTTTATTTCACAGCTAAGTTTGTATTTATTTTAACTAGGTAGAATAGTTAGTAAATAGTTAACTATTTACTAACTACCTAGCTAAAATAAATACAAATTTACCTGTAAAATAAAACCTAACCTGTCTTACACTAACACCTAACCTTACACTACAATTAAATAAATTACAGTAATTAAATACAATTAACTAAATTACAAAAACAAACACTAAATTACACAAAATAAAAAAATAATTTATCAAATATTTAAACTAATTACACCTAATCTAATAGCCCTATCAAAATAAAAAATAAAATAAAAACCCTAGCCTAAACTGCCAATAGCCCTTAAAAGGGCCTTTTGCGGGGTATTGCCCCCAAAAAATCAGCTCTTTTACCTGTAAAAAAAAAGTAAAACCCACCACCCATACAACCAACCCCCCAAATAAAAACCTATCTATTAAACCTAAGCTCCCCATTGCCCTGAAAAGGGCATTTGTATGGGCATTGCCCTTAAAAGGGCATTTAGCTCTTTTTCCACCCAAACCCTAATCTAAAAATAAAACCCACCCAATAAACCCTTAATTAAACCTAACACTAACCCCCAAAGATCTACTTACAGTTTTTGAAGACTCGACATCCATCTACAACAAAGCGGCAGAAGTCTTCATCCAAGTGGCAAGAAGTCCTCAATGAAGCTGGGAGAAGTCTTCATCCAAGCGGGCCGAAGTCTTCATCCAAGCCGGCAGAAGTCTTTATCCAGACTGCATCTTCTATCTTCATCCATCCGGCGCGGAGCGGCTCCATCTTCAAGACTTCCGGCGCGGAGCATCCTCTTCTTACGATGGCAACTGATGAATGAAGGTTCCTTTAAGGGACGTCATCCAAGATGGTGTCCCTTGAATTCTGATTGGCTGAATTATATCAGCCAATCGGAATTAAAGGTGAAAAAATCCTATTGGCTGATGCAATCAGCCAATAGGACTGAGCTTCAATCCTATTGGCTGATCCAATATGATTGGCTGAGCCAATATGATTGAGCTTGCATCCTATTGGTTGTTTCAATCGAGTACGATCGGGTTGATTGACGAGTCTGCAGGGGCGGCATTGCACCAGCAGCTCTTGTGAGCTGCTTGTGCAATGCTGAATATGGAGAGCGTATTGCTCTCCACATTCAGCAAGGTCTTGCGGACCTGATCCGCACTGTCGGATCAGGTCCCCAAGATCTTTGATAAATAGGCCTCAGAGCATACAATTTTAAACAACTTTCTAATTTTTTTTCCATTACCAAATTTTCTTTACTCTCTGGGTATCTTTAGTTTAAAACATGGGAGTAAGCTCAGGAACGTGCACATGTCTGGAGCACTTTATGGCAGCAGTTATGCAAGATTGTTATCCATTTGCAAGAGCACTAGATGGCAGCACTATTTCCTGCCATATAGTGCTCTACACATCTACCTAAGTATCTCTTTAATAATACCAAATTTAATAAAAAGAAAATTGAAACTTTTTTAAAATTGTGCGCTCTTTCTGAATCACTAAAGAAACATTTTGGGTTTCATCGCCCTTTAAACAATTTTATAGAAAATTGAATTTCCAGTAGCTAAATGTAAAGGGGGGGGGGGGGGAAAGAAATCAAATTGATCTAAATGCGTTTGTGTATTTTATAAGTGTAACATTAAAGATGAACGTTTTGTTATAATGTTCACTTCTTGTCACGCTCTGGAGGGGAATACATTGATCTGTATACACAGAATACAGCCTGAATACCATATGTATAATCAATTGCAATAAATTTGGATGGAAAATAGAATATAGAAAATAGACAGAATAAGTGTCATGTAAAATGTATAATGCAGTCTACCCTGTAGCATGCAAACTTTTTAATAAGGGGTCGCATTGGAAAAAACTGAAATGATTTGTGGGACAAATATATGCACTTTTATACTGTATAAATAGACTTACATATGCCTACTGAATATACTTACATATGCCTACTGAATATACTTACATATGCCTACTGAATATACTTACATATGCCTACTGAATATACTTACATATGCCTACTGAATAGACTTACATATGCCTACTGAATATACTTACATATGCCTACTGAATATACTTACATATGCCTACTGAATAGACTTAATTATGCCTACTGAATATACTTACATATGCCTACTGAATATACTTACATATGCCTACTGAATAGACTTACATATGCCTACTGAATATACTTACATATGCCTACTGAATAGTCTTACATATGCCTACTGAATATACTTACATATGCCTACTGAATAGACTTACATATGCCTACTGAATATACTTACATATGCCTACTGAATATACTTACATATGCCTACTGAATAGACTTACATATGCCTACTGAATATACTTACATATGCCTACTGAATAGACTTACATATGCCTACTGAATATACTTACATATGCCTACTGAATAGACTTACATATGCCTACTGAATATACTTACATATGCCTACTGAATAGACTTACATATGCCTACTGAATATACTTACATATGCCTACTGAATATACTTACATATGCCTACTGAATAGACTTACATATGCCTACTGAATATACTTACATATGCCTACTGAATATACTTACATATGCCTACTGAATATACTTACATATGCCTACTGAATAGACTTACATATGCCTACTGAATATACTTACATATGCCTACTGAATAGACTTACATATACCTACTAAATAGACTTACATATGCCTACTGAATATACTTACATATGCCTACTGAATAGACTTACATATGCCTACTGAATATACTTACATATGCCTACTGAATAGACTTACATATGCCTACTGAATATACTTACATATGCCTACTGAATAGACTTACATATGCCTACTGAATATACTTACATATGCCTACTGAATATACTTACATATGCCTACTGAATATACTTACATATGCCTACTGAATATACTTACATATGCCTACTGAATATACTTACATATGCCTACTGAATAGACTTAATTATGCCTACTGAATATACTTACATATGCCTACTGAATAGACTTACATATGCCTACTGAATATACTTACATATGCCTACTGAATAGACTTACATATGCCTACTGAATAGACTTACATATGCCTACTGAATATACTTACATATGCCTACTGAATATACTTACATATGCCTACTGAATATACTTACATATGCCTACTGAATATACTTACATATGCCTACTGAATAGACTTACTTATGCCTACTGAACCTAGAAAATGTTAATTGGAACAGGACAAACTGGTATTAGCCAGATGCAGACAATAGAATTGCTTTGTGTGTGCCACATGGTAAAAGTACAAAGGAATAATTTTGATGGAGACAAATGTGCTACCATAAATTCACATTAAAGCAAATTTGTGGCCCCTAAACCTTAAGACGAGGAGCTCTGATTTACATCCTTAACTGGTGATTTTGGTGATTAACTGGTGATTTTGGTGATTAACTGGTGATTTTGGTGATTAACTGGTGATTTTGGTGATTAACTGGTGATTTTGGTGATTAACTGGGGATTTTGGTGATTAACTGGTGATTTTGGTGATTAACTGGTGATTTTGGTGATTAACTGGGGATTTTGATCATTAAACTTGATAAAGAAGTTTGTATTCTGTATCAGTGGATGCTCCTATAATTGTTACATTATTCAGAGCATCTTTTTCTTGATCGTAAATTATGTTGAGCATCTTGCACAGCTCCCAATCGTCCCATATTTTGCGGTACCTTCATAGCTTTTTATCTATTTCCCTTCTGCTGTTTTCATACTTTACCTTTGTGAAGCTGGGTACCACATAACCTTCTAGTAGAGACAAAATGAAACAAATAATATAAATTAAGAATTTTACGGATAGGAAGGGCTAAAAAATATTAGTGATTCAGACTGCCCAAGCTATTCCCTATCTTTTATGGATGCCTGTAGGGTTCCACCTTTGTTTTCTCAATACCCATTTATTCTTGATTAACCCTGTCTCATGGGACTTTGTCTAAGTGATAAGCTCTCTAACTGCTTGTGTATTTTACTACAAGGCATAACCATAAGAGTCAATGGATGTGTATCTTAAGCCAATTACAATCTTATTGACACCAGGTAAGTGTGTATATTAGCATGAAAACCATAAAAGCTGTATTTGTGTTGCTCCCTTTTATGCCTCATCGATATGTAATTGTTGAAGTATGCTCTGATGAAGAGCAAGGACTTTAAACACAAGTAGGTATTTCTCTGTGTGCGTTAGCTTTTTTCCGTCTTTTCTTACATTCAACTTATCCAACCAGTAGAAGTAAACTTTTGCAGTGTGATCAGTTGTGTATTTTTGCGTGGGTGAGACAAGTCTTTGTGGTTTTTCAATAGCAATTCTAGACATCATGTTTGTTTTAGGGTTGACACACTGTAAACCATTTTGTTTACTGCAGCAATCTATAGGGAATCTGGAATTTGTGAGAACAATGTTGTGTTGTTTATCCTGTTTATCCTGTTATCCCAAATTTACTTGCTATCATAACTAAATAATAACTACAGTAATCATAACTAAAGGAATAAGCAGATCTCCCAGCCGTCTCATGGGTTGGAAGGTCTGTCTAGTTTTCTGTCCACAACTCTACCCAACACATACCCAGTCACACCCACAACTCACCCAGTCATGCCCGCAACACACCTCACCAACAACCCAAACACAAATCTGCCCTTCTCTACTCACAATTACTTTCAGAAAATTTTGGAAGGTGTTTTATTAGTAGTATTTGTATACGTATTATAGGACTAGCTAGGTGGCATAGATCAAATTTTTTCTTTCGTGATTCAGATTCAGCATGAAATTTTAAGCAATTTTCTAATTTACTCCTATTATCAAATTTCCTTCATTCTCTTGGTATGTTTATTTGAAAAACAAGAATGTAAGTTTAGATGCCGGCCCATTTTTGGTGAACAACCTGGGTTGTCCTTGCTGATTGGACAGCACCAATAAACAAGTGCTGTCCATGGTTCTGAACCAAACATTTGCTGGCTCCTTAGCTTAGATGCCTTCTTTTTCAAATAAAGATAGCAAAGAGAATGAAGAAAAAATTATAATAGAATTAGAAAGTTGCTTAAAATTGCATGCTGTATCTGAATCATGAAAGGAAAAAAATTGAGTTCAGTGTCCCTTTAACACATATCTAGGACCCACTCGGGAGCCACAAAGCATTTCTACAGCTAAGCAGGAAATGGTGAGTCAGGAGTGGTATGTCCTGTCCAGCTATTAAATACATTGGCCTAGTAACAAGTAGAGTGCAAAAATATTGGCTCTATTGTATGTTAACATCAAGTTAAACCAATAGTGCATAAATATTTGTGCTAAAAGTAATATTTTATTGTTCCAGGGATAGTCTAGGTCAGTGATGGTGAACCTTGGCATTCCATATGTTTCAGAACTGCATTTCCTATGATGCTTAGGCACTCTGAAGTCCACCCCAGCATTGTGGGAAATGTAGTTTTGAAACACCTGGAGTGCCAAGGTTTGCCATCACTGGTCTAGGTCATGCTAACATCTGGAGTCTAGGTCATGCTAACATCTGGGTGTCAGATATTGCGGGGGATTTAAATTTGTCACATAAACTTCTATGGGGGTGTACTGAAAAACTCATATTGGCTTTCGCTAGATCAATAATGGTGCACTAAATCTTTGAAATCTAAATTACACTTCTTGTAATTAAACACACACACATATATATATCATTCACTGCATGCACACACTCTCTTAGATGTCCAGTATGTAGCCCAGGTGTCTCCTCAAATAATATTCATATAACCAAACGTAGAATGGAGGGCAATCACAGGTCTTTCTTGAATTAAATTTATATTATTAGGGGGGTGGAGCTAGCCACTGAACTGACAAGACGTGTGTGCATTGAGCTCCACACGCTAATAGATTATAAGTGTTATATAGAGTGGCGATTATACTTAACAACCACCAATTAAGCTGTCATCTTTAGTAGGTGGACATTACTTCTATATAGGGTGACTTATTTTATCTACTTGACCTGCTTTAACAGCCACCACAGGAAGATCTATCTATAGTGTTGCAAGCGGAACCTGCTGCGGCTGCTGAGGGATCAGGCCACTACCAGCTATTGCCCGGAGGGCTAGAGTTCCACACTGGGCTACGTGATCAACACACAAGTATTCCTAGATCCTACCGCATATTTCATTTGCCATCACCATTACCCAGACAGGATTGAAGCTAGCGGACCTCTGATCGGATTACCGTCTGTGGCTGCAGCTGGTTCCTTACTCCGGAGGGTCGGGGCTCCTCTCCGGAGTAACTGTAAGCCTTTTCAGATGTCACCTGCCACCTGATTCAACTAGCCAGCACCGCTCCGGAGGGTCAGGGATCCGCTCCGGAGCGATCACTTACCACTGCTGCTGCGCGGAGAGGCTGTCATCTAGTCGGGGCCCCTGTTCGTCTGCCCGTGGAGACATCAGCTGAGCCGAGGTGATATCTGATAGGGGATACCTTCTTGCCCCCCACGCCTTCCCGAGTGGAAAGCGGAACGGAGGAGCGTTCCGGAGTCTCTGGGGCCCAGTAGTGCAGTGAAAGTTGGGTCAGGCCTCTGTGTGGCGCAGATAAGAAAAAAAGGCGTGAACGCGCACCATCTTGGGGCCTTTTCACTCCTGCATTAGACGGATCAGACAACCAGCCGACGGAGAGAACCACCTCTCAACTCAGAGAGCCCTACTCTTGAAACCGGGTAAGAACTTGTCAGTATGTCTGACCCTTTATATTGCTCATATTGACCCCGGTGAGTAGGTTACATATAGATGATACCCAAGGCGCTTTCTGACTCGCACCCAAGGCCCTCTGCATAAAATATTTTTTTCATGCTTTATCATTTTACTGAGTACCTGAGGTGAAGCCAACCTTACCACTGGAATAAAGCTCTGTGTCCTAATTGCCATTTACTTATTGTGGCTGGCCACAGTTGTATGATTTTTGCAAGAACGGTTTGCTCTAAGTAAATACTCCCACAGTACTGTCTACATAACCTCCAGTACAACAAACTGGTAGTACTATTTTCACAGGAGCAGCCCCTATGATATTAGGTTGATCACCTACACACACTCCCATAGATCTTGGGGTAACTACAGAGATATCCCATTGCAGGATAGTTGGTCCCAGCGTTTGTTTGGGCGGCTAGCCCACACCTCATTTTCCTTGGAAGTTTGATCCTGCATGATTCATTGTTACCCACGAGGCCCGGGAACTAGGCCCTACTGCCAATATCAAAAGCAAAGTTACTGTAACATATCATCCTGATCCTCCCTCCACCTTCTTGCTGCAGTGGGATTTTGTACAGTCCTTGCTTCAGAACCTTCTTCAAACCAGTCTCCTTACCACTAATAATAGCTGCTACGTCAGCTTTATTGTCCTTGGGAGTTTAGCCCAAGGTGGAGTGTAGTTTCATATTTTGCTTTAACCTTCAGTTGACTTTTTTTTTTTTTTCTCTCTCCCATAGGTACCTAAGGTCTTGTGGTTCCACACTATTTAGACCCCAGTTGCTCCTGCCTGCTTGCTGCACTTATGCAAATTGTTAGCTAATAGAGAAAGCAATCTTAGCTTCTCACCCTGTTCATTGGCTGTCAGGAGTCACTGCTCCAGGTATCCTAGGCTTATAAGCCCATCTGTGTGTTAATATCATTTTCTCACCTTATATGATGACACTGTTGTGCCCGTTCTCTTTTTGTAATACTGATAATCTACACCTAAAGCTCTACTGTTGACCTTATAAGGTACTTGTGGTATATTGACTGGTGTATTCCGGCCAGCTCTGTGTGAATTAAAAGGGTTATCTGCTGCTTTCCAATCCCTCACCTCCCCCGCTCCCGCTCAGCTAGTCCGGGTGGGTCACTTCCAATCCCCTTTCCCCTTCCTTCGGGTCGTATCCCCCTATTCCCCGAGGTGAGGGACCAGACTTGTAGTAACAAATGTGAGTACTCATGTAACTTTTCCCTTTAAAGTGTGACTCAGCCCCGCTCTAACTATGAGATAGGTTTTATGTAAATTGCGTGCTTGAATGTGATATGCATAACCCTTGAATTTCTTCCAAAACAGCAGTGTATTACCCTTGAGCCCCCAGGGATTTATTACTTTGCCTCCCAGAGATCTAGTAACTAGTCTATAAAATGCCTCATATGATGAAGAAACATTCAAAGTCAAATCCCGGACAGGGAGTGAGTTACTTTTCACTTGATGGTGACTATGTCAGTATATTTTTGGTTTTATGCTTTTGCCCAATAAATCCTTTTTACCACAATTTGAAGATCTTTTCGTCAGTTTATCCGGTGCAGCCGTACTAACTGTTCTTGTGTTGGCTGCTGCTTGTCGGACGTCTTGGGCGGAGACTCCTCCTGTATGGCTCCTGGATTCTGACGTCAGCGGTGAAGGGGGGGGGGCACGAGTGTGTACACGCCGAAGAAACGCTGAAACAACGCTGTGTGGCATTGTCTGCAAGAAGACGGGTAAGCACTGCTTCTTTATTGTGTTGATGATGTGCCTCCCAACATTAAATTACAGAATCATCGCTCAAGAAACATCTGGCCATCCAGACTAAGTCCATCACCCAAGAAATCCAGCGCAGCTCTGCAGAACTCAAGAAAGAAATCTCAGAAATTGGTGACAGAGTTGATGCGCTGGAGCGCAAGCAGGATGATCAGGCTGTGGATCAATCCAACATCCTGGCCTATGCCGAAAATCTGGCTGAGCAAATTTCACAATTAGAATCTAAACTGGCTGACATGGAGGACAGATCGAGGCGAAGTAATATCAGATTCAGAGGAGTCCCGGAATCGGTGGCTCCAGCAGATATCCAGGGCTACCTTCAGGATCTCTTCAGAGAGCTTATAGGCACCCCTGAAGGCCTCACTAGCACAATGGAGAGAGCACACAGGGCTTTGCGCCCTAGGACAGTGAGTTCTGACAAGCCGAGGGACATCATAGTGTGCTTTCATAGCTACTTATATAAAGATCGCCTTCTTCAAGCTGCCTACCATAAACCAAACCTAAGTGGTAGGTTTGAGGGAGTACAAATACTACCTGACCTCTCAGCACACACCCTCCAACAGCGTCGCCACTTCCAGTCAGTAACCTCTGCTCTACGCAAGGCTAACTTCCGATACCGATGGGGGTTCCCAACCAGGCTCATAGTAACCAAAGATAACCAGTCCATAACCATCACCACACCCTCTCAGGTTATGACTCTCCTGGCCTCATGGGGTCTTTTGGTGGAACCCCTGAATGCAAGGGCCCAACCTCAATCTGCCTTGAGAGCCTCAGCTCCTGAATGGTCGATGAAAGAACAGAGAGTAAAAAGACCTAAGATACAACAATCACAAGTATCCCAAGAACACCCTGAGCCCATTGCGTAGGCTCCTTCAGGAGTCAATGGTCCTGGTTTGAATGTATATAGGCTCCTAGGTCTCATCTGATGGTTCTGTTTGATTAGCCTGCAACTTGAGTCAGGCAAAGTATTTGTGAGACTGTTTGAGCCGCCAAAATGTTTATTCACTAAATAAGTTACATGTTATATGTTCTGGTAAGATATGTTTTCTGCTGTTTTGTAATCACTTTGATTTAAGCACTTTATGTTATGATAATTATGTTATTAGAGCGGGGCTGATGTTTCTGCCCCACTGCACTAGCTCCGGAGCTGTATGCTCAACCCCCCCCACTGAAGCCCACGCCAGGGCTCCCTCGAGGTGGACTACTTCCACCGCTTTAGAGGCACTACTAAGTGTCTTCTCTTTTTCCTTACCTTTCCTCTCCTTATCTTCTCCCCCACTCTGCTCCTAGACCCGGGTACTCAGACCCTCCGTACCCAACTTTTAATCACTCCCAGACATGACTTGCCCTCCTTTGAGGTTTCTCACCCAAAACGTTAGAGGATTTAACACTCCCTTTAAGAGAAGTCTCTTATTACGCTCGTTGAAACACCACAATCCTGACATAGTGTTCCTCCAAGAGACGCATTGGCTAACTGACGAGCCGATCAGACACTCCTCCAGGGAATATACACATATTGAGTATGCTCCCTTCACCAAAAAAGCCAGAGGCACAGCTATTCTTCTGCACAAGAGGTTAGCTGTTGAACCAGTCTTGACCATTAGAGATCCGCAGGCCAGATATATCATCCTAGTCTGTAACATTAACCACGTGCTCTATACACTTGTGTCAGTCTACTTGCCCAACACTCACCAGCCTAAGTGCCTCAAACACATACTTCATGTTATTTCCCAGCACAAACAAGGTAGGGTTATTGTCTCGGGCGACTTTAACATGACCTGGGATCCGAAACTAGATAGAAAGTCCTCTGACTTAGCTAGGGTGCCTCCTTCTACAGAACGGCTTGCTGCGAAATTCCGTACTCTCATGACAGGCTCAGGTTTTTTTGACATATGGAGGGCTATCCCCACTAAAGACCAAGACTACACGCACTACTCACAACCACATCGACAATACGCCAGACTTGACTACATGTTCTCTACGGCAGACTCACTAGATCTAGTCACTAACACAGCCATTTCTATTTGCCCCTGGTCTGACCATGACTGTGTCACCGCCGACCTCATCTCTTCAAACACTACTCGCTCTAGACCCTCCTGGCGCATGCCCCACAATCTCTTACAAGATATTGCCCTTAGAGAAAAATTGCGTACAGAAATTAAACACTTTCTGGAAACTAATGACCAGGCTCAGGTCGGAGATGACACCCTCTGGGGAGCTGCTAAAGCAACCATTAGAGGCTTAATGATATCTGAACAGGCTAGACTCCGAAGGCAAGCGGGTCTCTCGTTGTCCCAGGCTCACATTAAACTTAGAGATTTAGAATCCCAAAATAGAGTAAAGCCTGCTAAATCCTTAGCAGCCCAAATTATCGATCTTAAAAATCACATCTCACAGCTAGAGCTTAGGAGAACCCAGAATAACCTAACTAAACTCAAACAACTGTACTTCTATAAGGGCAATAAGGCGGACACCCTCCTAGCCAACAAAATCAGAAACAGAACTAGTATCTCACGTATACATAGCATTGTCAAAGAGAGCTCCCTCCTCAAAATTCCCTCTCAGATAGGGGAGGCTTTTGCTGAGTTTTACTCTAACCTCTATAACATAGAAAGGTCTGAGAACCTCCCTGTGACCTCAGCGGACTCTATTCGCAAGTACTTAAAAGCACTGAACCTCCCGTCCCTCTCACCCGATCAAAAGGATACCTTAAACTTGCCATTCTCTCTCAGAGAAGTGCAACAAGTCATCAAGAATTCTAAATCATTTAAATCGCCTGGACCAGATGGCTTCCCAGTGCATTTCTATAAAACTTACATTCAAGAACTTTCCCCCTTGCTTCTTAGACTCTTTAACTTGGCTAGAAATGAAGGTAAATTCAAGAGTGAATTCCTTGAAGCCACTATTATAACTATTTTGAAACCCAATAAGGACCCCTCTCTTTGTGCCAGCTATAGGCCAATCTCACTAATCAACACTGATATTAAATTCTTCTCAAAAATTTTAGCTAATCGCATTGCCAACCTTCTCCCCCATTTGATCAATCCAGACCAAGTAGGATTTATCCCCAAAAGAGAAGGACCAGATAACACTAGAAGACTTTTGAATGTGATGAGTCTGTCGTCCAGCCTCAATAAACCTATGGCGATCATTGCATTGGACGCCGAAAAGGCCTTTGATCGGGTGAGATGGCGGTTTTTGTGGGAAGTACTTGATAACTTTCAATTCTCAAGCTCCCTAGTGGGAGCAATTAAAGCCTTATATTCCACTCCCTCCGCCTCGGTAAAGGGGCTCGGTTTCCAAACTCCCCCTTTTTATATCTTCAACGGGACTAGACAGGGCTGCCCCCTGTCACCCCTACTCTTTGCGCTGGCCATTGAGCCGTTGGCAGAACAAATTAGATTGGACCCACACATGGGTGGGATAACCCTGTGTGGTACCAAACACAATATAGCCTTATTTGCTGACAACATCACCCTTTTCTCCTCGGATCTTGCGATCACCCTTCCTAGACTCCTACAAATAGTCAGGGAATTTAATACCCATTCTCACTATAAACTAAACATTCCTAAAACAGAGATCTACACCCAAGGCTTCCTGAACTTGTCTTTGGCCCCTCTAAAAACCAAATACCATTTCAGATGGTTGGAAACATCGGGGACGCATTTAGGCGTCAACTTTCCAATGACTTTCCCCGGATTATTAGGGACAATTATCTCCCCTTGCTGTCGGAGCTTCGCTCCCTTAATAAGAGTTGGAACCTCTCGCAAGTCTCGTGGATGGGACGGATCGCAGCTTTAAAGATGTCTTTCCTACCTCGTCTCACATACTTATTCCGTTGTCTGCCAATCAGAGTCCCCAGGCAAATTCTTTTACAGTTCCAGAGCGAATTCACTAAACATATTTGGCAGGGCAAACCCCCAAGAGTGGCGCAGAGAGTTCTGCAATTGCCCAGGTTAAAAGGAGGTCTGGGTTCTCCCTCGATAGTGAGATACTACGAGGGAGCCATGCTCACCCATGTCTCACAATAGGGAGTCAAGCAGTCTTCCTGCAAATGGCGCTCCATCGAACAGGCCTCGTTGCCCTACAACCTAACCTTACGAGACCTGATCTCGACGCCCACACATTGTCGCAGAGAATTAACCTTGATAAATCCCATAATTCGGGAATGCCTGCAATTTTGGGATAAAATCCGCCACTCTAGACAAATTGCCCCTCACCCATCTCCCATAACCTCATTGCCCGGCCTATTAGTAGGCCTACAGGATGCCCATCCATTGAAATTGTCTCAAATCAGAATGAATGTGGTCTTGGACCTTTGGCTTCCGCCACCGGATAGTGGATTCAAATCTGCCTCTCAGTTGGGGGCTGATGTGGCCTTACCCCATATCCTGAAATTTGAACACCACAGAATTAAAAGCTTCTTGACCTCTTGGGGCTTTAAACCTCAGTTAGCCCGCCCACTGACCCCGTGGGAGTCCACTTGGAACCAAGGAAAGAGGCTATATAGACCCCTCTCCAGACACTATACCCTGTTGGACTCTAACCTAAATTCGGACTTAACTCCCCACCTTGTAAAGTGGGAATCCCTGCTTGACAAATCACTTACAGAAGATGATTGGGGACAAGCACTTGAGCGTACCAAAAAGGCCATACATTGCACCACCTTATTTGAGACTTATTACAAGTTGGTGGCTCATTGGTACTTTGTGCCCACCAGGTTGGCTAAAATATTTTCTAGCGCATCCCCGTATTGTTGGAGAGGTTGTGGTCAGAGAGGGGATTCTCTACACATCTGGTGGGAATGCCCCAAAATTCGCCCCTTATGGACAAAATGTTTTAGAGTCCTTCCCAAATTGGGAGTCTCATTACGTAGCTCTCCCGCAGTTGCCCTGCTACACATAGGTATCCACTCTATCCCTAAGCATCATGCTTACATAAGCATATACCTTTTCATGTCCATTAAACATCTGATAGCTTGTGATTGGAAATCAGAGTCCCCACCTAGCTGGACAAGAGTCTGCTCCTATATGGCCTACTTATATACCATGGAAAAAAGCATATTTTATAATTTAGGTAATTCCGACCTCTTCGAGCTTACATGGGCTGACTGGAAAGACACATTTGATACAACCTGGAAACCTAATGTTCTCTCTCCTTGTTAGCTTCTCACGGGGGGGGCATAGGATTTGATTTGGGGATAGACCTGTTTAGACCCAGATGGCTTCCATGAAACGCCCTCTCATGACTAATGATATACCCCTCCTCCCTCCCCCCCCCCCCCCATTTCACTCCTAGACTCCTGTCCTTTCCCCTCTTCTCCTGGTCAAGAGACCTTTGGGTCTCCCTCATCCGTGTTATAAGATACCACTATGGATTACGGCTAATTTCTGTGTTTTTGGTATCGTCTTGAACAGAGTACTATCTATTTTACGATGTGTAACATTATACTGTTCTGAGGACGAATTGTGTCCTCACACTGTTAATTTTGTTTTTCTTCTCACTTACATATTCTAACTTGTAAATATGATAAGATCAATAAAGCTCTTTGAAAAAAAAAAAAAATTATATTTTTATTGACAGTATAGCATCACAAAAGTCAAAGGCCTAGATTTGGAGTTTGGCGGTAGAAGGGCTGTTAACGCTCCGCTGGCTTTTTTCTGGCCGCACCATAAAATTAACTCTGGTATCGAGAGTTCAAACAAATGCTGCGTTAGGCTCCAAAAAAGGAGCGTAGAGCATTTGTACCGCAAATGCAACTCTCGATACCAGAGTTGCTTACGGACGCGGCCAGCCTCAAAAACGTGCTCGTGCACGATTCTCCCATAGGAAACAATGGGGCTGTTTGAGCTGAAAAAAAACCTAACACCTGCAAAAAAGCAGCGTTCAGCTCCTAACGCAGCCCCATTGTTTCCTATGGGGAAACACTTCCTACGTCTGCACCTAACACTCTAACATGTACCCCGAGTCTAAACACCCCTAACCTTACACTTATTAACCCCTAAACTGCCGCCCCCGCTATCGCTGACCCCTGCATTTTTTTTTTAAACCCTAATCTGCCGCTACGTAAACCGCCGCAACCTACGTTATCCCTATGTACCCCTAATCTGCTGCCCCTAACACCGCCGACCCCTATGTTATATTTATTAACCCCTAATCTGCCCCCCACAACGTCGCCGACACCTGCCTACACTTATTAACCCCTAATCTGCCGAGCGGACCTGAGCGCTACTATAATAAAGTTATTAACCCCTAATCCGCCTCACTAACCCTATCATAAATAGTATTAACCCCTAATCTGCCCTCCCTAACATCGCCGACACCTAACTTCAATTATTAACCCCTAATCTGACGACCGGAGCTCACCGCTATTCTAATAAATGTATTAACCCCTAAAGCTAAGTCTAACCCTAATACTAACACCCCCCTAACTTAAATATAATTTACATCTAACGAAATAAATTAACTCTTATTAAATAAATTATTCCTATTTAAAGCTAAATACTTACCTGTAAAATACATCCTAATATAGCTACAATATAAATTATAATTATATTATAGCTATTTTAGGATTTATATTTATTTTACAGGCAACTTTGTAATTATTTTAACCAGGTACAATAGCTATTAAATAGTTAAGAACTATTTAATAGTTACCTAGTTAAAATAATAAAAAATTTACCTGTAAAATAAATCCTAACCTAAGATATAATTAAACCTAACACTACCCTATCAATAAAATAATTAAATAAACTACCTACAATTACCTACAATTAACCTAACACTACACTATCAATAAATTAATTAAATACAATTGCTACAAATAAATACAATTAAATAAACTAACTAAAGTACAAAAAATAAAAAAGAACTAAGTTACAAAAAATAAAAAAATATTTACAAACATAAGAAAAATATTACAACAATTTTAAACTAATTACACCTACTCTAAGCCCCCTAATAAAATAACAAAGACCCCCAAAATAAAAATTCCCTACCCTATTCTAAATAAAAAAAGTTACAAGCTCTTTTACCTTACCAGCCCTGAACAGGGCCCTTTGCGGGGCATGCCCAAAGAATTTCAGCTCTTTTGCCTGTAAAAGAATAAATACAATACCCCCCCCCAACATTACAACCCACCACCCACATACCCCTAATCTAACCCAAACCCCCCTTAAATAAACCTAACACTAAGCCCCTGAAGATCTTCCTACCTTGTCTTCACCATCCAGGTTCACCGATCCGTCCTGAAGAGCTCCTCCGATGTCCTGATCCACGCCCAAGCGGGGGGCTGAAGAGGTCCATGATCCGGTCAAAGTCTTCATCCAAGCGGGGCAGAAGAGGATCTTCCATCCGATTGAAGTCATCATCCAGGCGGCATCTTCTATGGTCTTCCATCCGGAGCGAAGCGGCAGGATCCTGAAGACCTCCAGCGCGGAACATCCATCCGGACCGACGACTGAACGACGAATGACTGTTCCTTTAAGGGACGTCATCCAAGATGGCGTCCCTCGAATTCCGATTGGCTGATAGGATTCTATCAGCCAATCGGAATTAAGGTAGGAATTTTCTGATTGGCTGATGGAATCAGCCAATCAGAATCTAGTTCAATCCGATTGGCTGATCCAATCAGCCAATCAGATTGAGCTCGCATTCTATTGGCTGTTCCGATCAGCCAATAGAATGCGAGCTCAATCTGATTGGCTGATTGGATCAGCCAATCGGATTGAACTTGATTCTGATTGGCTGATTCCATCAGCCAATCAGAAAATTCCTACCTTAATTCCGATTGGCTGATAGAATCCTATCAGCCAATCGGAATTCGAGGGACGCCATCTTGGATGACGTCCCTTAAAGGAACAGTCATTCGTCGTTCAGTCGTCGGTCCGGATGGATGTTCCGCGCTGGAGGTCTTCAGGATCCTGCCGCGTTGCTCCGGATGGAAGACCATAGAAGATGCCGCCTGGATGATGACTTCAATCGGATGGAAGATCCTCTTCTGCCCCGCTTGGATGAAGACTTTGAACGGATCATGGACCTCTTCAGCCCCCCGCTTGGGCTTGGATCAGGACATCGGAGGAGCTCTTCAGGACGGATCGGTGAACCTGGATGGTGAAGACAAGGTAGGAAGATCTTCAGGGGCTTAGTGTTAGGTTTATTTAAGGGGGGTTTGGGTTAGATTAGGGGTATGTGGGTGGTGGGTTGTAATGTTGGGGGGGGTATTGTATTTATTCTTTTACAGGCAAAAGAGCTGAAATTCTTGGGGCATGCCCCGCAAAGGGCCCTGTTCAGGGCTGGTAAGGTAAAAGAGCTTTTACCTTTTTTAATTTAGAATAGGGTAGGGAATTTTTTATTTTGGGGGTCTTTGTTATTTTATTAGGGGGCTTAGAGTAGGTGTAATTAGTTTAAAATTGTTGTAATATTTTTCTTATGTTTGTAAATATTTTTTTATTTTTTGTAACTTAGTTCTTTTTTATTTTTTGTACTTTAGCTAGTTTATTTAATTGTATTTATTTGTAGGAATTGTGTTTAATTAATTTATTGATAGTGTAGTGTTAAGTTAATTGTAGGTAATTGTAGGTAGTTTATTTAATTAATTTATTGATAGTGTAGTGTTAGGTTTAATTGTAACTTAGGTTAGGATTTATTTTACAGGTAATTTTGTTATTATTTTAACTAGGTAACTATTAAATAGTTCTTAACTATTTAATAGCTATTGTACCTGGTTAAAATAATTACAAAGTTGCCTGTAAAATAAATATTAATCCTAAAATAGCTATAATATAATTATAATTTATATTGTAGCTATATTAGGATTTATTTTACAGGTAAGTATTTAGCTTTAAATAGGAATAATTTATTTAATAAGAGTTAATTTATTTCGTTAGATGTAAATTATATTTAAGTTAGGGGGGTGTTAGTGTTAGGGTTAGACTTAGCTTTAGGGGTTAATACATTTATTAGAATAGCGGTGAGCTCCGGTCGTCAGATTAGGGGTTAATAATTGAAGTTAGGTGTCGGCGATGTTAGGGAGGGCAGATTAGGGGGTTAATACTATTTATTATAGGGTTAGTGAGGCGGGTTAGGGGTTAATAACTTTATTATAGTAGCGCTCAGGTCCGCTCGGCAGATTAGGGGTTAATAAGTGTAGGCAGGTGTCGGCGACGTTGAGGGGGGCAGATTAGGGGTTAATAAATATAATATAGGGGTCGGCGGTGTTAGGGGTAGCAGATTAGGGGTACATAGGGATAACGTAGGTGGCGGCGCTTTGCGGTCGGAAGATTAGGGGTTAATTATTTTAAGTAGCTGGCGGCGATGTTGTGGGGGGCAGGTTAGGGGTTAATAAATGTAATACAGGGGTCGACGGGGTTGGGGGCAGCAGATTAGGGGTACATAAGTATAACGTAGGTGGCGGTCGGCAGATTAGGGGTTAAAAATTTTAATCGAGTGGCGGCGATGTGGGGGGAGCTCGGTTTAGGGGTACATAGGTAGTTGATGGGTGTTAGTGTACTTTAGGGTACAGTAGTTAAGAGCTTTATGAACTGGCGTTAGCCAGAAAGCTCTTAACTCCTGCTATTTTCAGGCGGCTGGAATTTTGTCGTTAGAGCTCTAACGCTCACTTCAGAAACGACTCTAAATACCAGCGTTAGAAAGATCCCATTGAAAAGATAGGATACGCAAATGGCGTAGGGGGATCTGCGGTATGGAAAAGTCGCGGCTGAAAAGTGAGCGTTAGACCCTTTAATCACTGACTCCAAATACCAGCGGGCGGCCAAAACCAGCGTTAGGAGCCTCTAACGCTGGTTTTGACGGCTACCGCCGAACTCCAAATCTAGGCCAAAGACTTTTGTGATGCTATACTGTCAATAAAAATATCACTTTAATTCAACAAATACCTGTGAGTGCCCTCCATTCTATGTTTGGTTACATATATATATATTCTCATATATATATATATATATATATATATATATATATATATATATATATATATATATATACACCCACACCCACATATACTAATATCCACAAACACACACACACATATATAAATATATACACACATATATATACATACATATATATATATATATATATATATATATATATAATATACACACCATTGAGCCCTTACCAGTCCCACACCTTTTTAAATACCATATCCCTTTTAATCAGTGTTTAAACCTTTTAGATGTAATAAGTATAAATATTACTGACATATTTTTTCCCCATCATCATTTTTTGTTATGCAAATGGTTTACTTTAGGTCTTGAAAAGCAATTTTTTCAGCTGTATTTTGTGTTGTGCTCAAGTGCAACACTTAATTCATCACTTATATGAATAATAATAATAATATATGAAAGCTAATATCACTCCCTGTGCTATATATTAAAAGGATATGGCACACTAGAAAATGTCAGCCACTTTAAAGGGACAGTAAAGTATAAATTAAACTTTTATGATTCAGATAGAGCATGCAGTTTTAAATATCTTTCCAATTTGCTTTGTTCTCTTGGTAACCTTTGTTGAAAAGCATACTTAAGTAACTTAGGAGCAGCAATGCACTACAGAGAGCTATCTGCTGATTGGTGGCTGCACATTTATGTCTCTTGTTATTGGCTCACCTGATGTACATACTTTTGTTGTGATTAAATACTGAGGGCTGGATGATCAAAAATCACACTAAGGGCCAGATTACAAGTGGAGCGCTATTTAGCACTTACACTAGAGCGCTAATTATGCTAGATGTAAACTTTTTGTGTGTGTCGGGTTACCCTTGTGTAATAAGTTGAAAGTAAAAAGTTTGCGCTCTCGCACTGACCCAATGCACGCAAACAGATTACTTTTAACTCGTAATACGAGCGCAATTTAACCTGCAAGCAAACTATCTCGAAAACTCAATATCACTTACGCGCAAATGTTTGCACTCGTAATCTGGCCCTAAATCTTTATTTTTATTTTTAGCATTATATTGCAATGTAAAAGTCTCTCCTTCACACTCAAAACCCTGAATAGCAACATAAACAGCTCTGAAGCACTCTAACATATTAGTAATTGCAATGACATGTAATGTCCCTTTAACAGATGAGATCATTTTATTATTACAGTTATCACGGCCCTTTTATTTCTATCCTTTAGTGAGTAAAACAATAGCAGGTGAATCAGGGTATGTTTGAATGTGCGTGCACTATATATGATTGCAGTTTGCTGTAGTTTATGTATTGTGTGTATTTGTGCATTTAGTGAGAATAATTCCGGCTGAGACTAGGATGATCTAGCAGTATTTGAATTGCACAGCAGTGCATTTACAGTACTATCAGAAGCACTTCACATCATGCTACAGTTTGCAAAAATGCTTCTGTTAAAAGTGATCATTGCTTGACTTTTGATGTGCAAAAGACCTTTGTTCGATGAACATGTTAAGTGTGCTGCCAATAATATCAAAATCCACGTAACAATCATTTAATCTAAATTTCCTATCAAAAAGATTTTTAATGTTGGATTTTTAAACTTTCAAGATATTTAGTTACCCTTTTGAAAATAAATGGTTTAAAGGGCCATTTTAGTGATAAAATTACATGCACTATTTCATTCACTAGAGATGCTGCAATAAGTTAAACACATAAGTAAAGTGCCACTTGGAAACTGAAGAGCCCTGCTGGTCCCCAAGCGGAAACTGCCACTGATCTAATCAGCAGTGCTAGTCACATAGCCCAAACCACATTTGAACATTTCATATTAGTTTGGAACTTCCTAATTTTATTAGTGGTTTTGATCAAATAATTTACTTTACTATTTTGTTCATGATTTATTTTGTATTTATATGGTTCCGAGACATTGGTTTAGCTATATACCTTTGTTATTATATATATATATATATTACATTTTAAATTATTTTAAGTATATGAAATTGTTTTATAAGTACATAAGATCATTTAAAGGGCCAATATCTACGTATTTATTTTGAACATCCTTTTTTTGAGACTATGGGCTCCATAGAGCCCCAGCAAGCATAAAATGGTAGTTAAGTACCTTCTCCTCCACCTAAAGTGTGGCAGATTTCAATCATCTCCTTCAGATATGATCCGAATTATTGACAGCCCCTGTTTTTGCCCAACTGGCCATGCGTGAGCAGGGGGGCGGAATTGCACAGAGTGGCTTGTGCATTGTTTAATGCGAACAGCGGATGCTGCACGCTCGCTGCAAGGTTCATGACAGAACACCTTGTCCGCCTGCAAATTCATAAATGGAGCCCTATATCTATCATTAAGGCTGTTTGTAGTTTTAAAGTTTTGATACAGGCGCATTTTGATACTGGCACATTTTTTACTATACTGTACGTTCTTGTTCCAATTTCTTGAGTTTTTTGGAATTTAATCTCAGGTGCAAAGACTGTGTCTTTTGCGCATACCTATAGAATTATATTTTGGATTAGCCAGATAGCTCATCTGTTGGACTAGCACTGCTGGATGGTGGCAGTTTCTGCTCAGGAAATGTGGCTCTCGATCAGTACTTAATTATGTGTTTAACTCATTTGCAGGGGTTAAACACTTAACATTGGAAATTAAAGCATGTCATTTTATCACTATAATGACTCTTTAAAAATTCTGTCTTGTAATGCACATACTACATGCTTCAACATATCAGTATATAAACTTGAAATGAGGGTGTGAGATTGGCATTATATGCAAATAAAGCAGATATTAATTAAAAGACTATTTGCTATTTATTTTATTATTTTTTTTACTTATTTGTTATTGATTATTAATTTTCCATTGATTTAAAGAGAATTATTTCCATTTCTCTTAAAAAAAAAAAAAAGATAGCAAAAACATCTTTTCAGATCAATTTGTTGCTCTTTTTTTTCAGCATCAGATCAATAATTTGTGTTTCAGAGGGACTGGAATACTGATTTAAACTATCATCATTTTTATGCAGACTAAGATAAATGATTAACAGATGGGTTTAGTACTGAAACTGGAATCAAGACCAAAACCAATTACATATTAAAGATGAGAATGTTTTAAAAGTGTAATCATTTTCTGTTATGAAATGGTTGATTTCAGCAGTGAAATAGATTAATAGATGTCTTTATATCTTGATTATTCTATTAATATTTGTCTTTTCACTGCAAGATTTAGACAGTTTTATGACATAGGGGCCGAATTAACATTGTGCGAGCGGACATGTTCCGATATTGCGGATCATGTCCACTGTACATTGATAAATGGAGACAGTGTGTGCCCTCGGCATTTATCATTGCACCAGCAGTTCTTGTGAACTGCTGGTACAATACAGCCCCCTGCAGATTCACGGCCAATCGGCCACTAGCAGGGGGTGTCAATCAACGCAATCGTATTGGATCGGGTTGATTTCTGTCTATTTCTGTCTGCCGCCTCAGAGCAGACGGACAGGTTATGGAGCAGTGGTCTTTAGACCGCTGCTTTATAACTTGTGTTTCTGGCGAGCCTAAACATGGGGCATCAAGCTCCATAGGGAGCTTGTTAAATATGCCCCTTTGTATCAATTTGCCCCACTAAAATGTCATTTATCAATGCCCTATAGTATTACCTAACTTGTAATATTTCCATGGAACAGAGCCCTCTGATCCTCTTTAGTTTGTATATCCAACAATTAAGGGCCAGATTACAAGTGGAGCACTATTTAACGCACTCGCTCGAGCATAAACTGCGCTAGAAGTGCAACCCCAATTCTGAAAAAGTTGGGACAGTATAGAAAATGCAAAAAACACACAAAAAGAGTAATTTGAAAATTCAGTTCACCCTGTACTATATTGAAAACACATTATTAACACATTATTTTATGTTTTACTTTGTGAATTTAATGTATTTTTGAAAATATACACTCATTTCAAATCTGATGACTGCAACACACTCCAAAAAAGTTATGACGGGGCAATTTAGGACTAATAGCGATGTTGAAATAAGAAGGTGATGTGAAACAGGTGAAGCAATCGTATAATCATAGTATATAAGGAGCCTCCAAAAAGGCCTAGTCCTTCAAGAGCAAGGGTGGGTCGAGGCTCATTTATCTGCCAACAGATGCATCAGCAAATAATCCAACACTTTGAGAACAACATTCCCCTAAGACAAATCAATAGGATTTTGGAAATTTCACCTTCTACAGTGAACAATATAATTAAAAGATTCAAGGAATCTGGTAAAATCTCGGTGCATAAAGGACAAGGCCGAAAAACACTTCTGAATGCGCGTGATCTCTGATCCCTCAGACGTCACTGTCTCAAAAACTGTCATGAGTCTTTAATGGATATCCTGACATGGGCTCGGGAATACTGTGGTAAATCTTTGTCAGTCAACACCATTCGCCGCTGCATCTACAGATGCAAGTTAAAGTTTTACTATGCAAAGCAGAAGCCATACATCAACACTGTCCAGAAGCGCCGCCGACTTCTCTGGACTTGGTCTCATCTGAGATGGACAGTAGCACAGGGGAATTGTGTTTTGTGGTCCGACGAGTAAACATTTCAATTAGTTTTTGGAAAAACAGCCATTGTATTCTCCAGGCCAAAGGATGATCTAAGCTGTTATCATCATCAGGTCCAAAAGCAAACATCTGACATGGTATGGAGGTGTGTCAGTGCTCATGGCACATCTGTGAGGGCACCATTAATGCAGAAAGATATGTATTCATTTTGGAGCTACCTATACTGCCATCCAGAAGTTGTCTTTTCCAGCAGGACAACGCCATACCACATTATGCCTGGATTACAAGCGCATGGTTGCGTAAGCAGAGAGTTTGGGTGCTAGCATGGTCTGCCTGCAGTCCTGACCGGTCTCCGATTGAAAATGTGTGGAGCATTATGAGCGCAAAATAAGGCAACAAAGGCCCCGTACAGTTGTGCAGCAGATTAAATGCATAATGGTTTCCGCTTGTTAAACCAACTGGTGTCTTCAGTGCTCAAATGCTTAATATGTGTTATTAAAAGAAAAGGTTATGTTACACAGTGGTAAACAGTAGACGGTCCCAACTTTTTTGGATTGTGTTGCAGTCATCAGATTTGAAATGAGTGTATATTTTCAAAAATACATTAAAGGGACACTGAACCCAATTTTTTTTCTTTCATGATTCAGATAGATCATTCAATTTTAAGCAACTTTCTAATGTACTCCTATTATCAATTTTTCTTCATTCTCTTTTATTTTTTTAAGCAAGAATGTAAGATTAGAAGCCGGCCCATTTTTGGTTCACACCTGGATTGTGCTTGCTGATTGGACAGCACCAATAAACAAGTCCTGTCAATAGTTATAAAGCAAAAATTGTCTGGCTCTTTAGCTTAGATGCCTTTTTTTTAAATAAAGATAGCAAGAGAACGAAGAAAAATTCATAATAGGAGTAAATTAGAAATTTGCTTAAAATTGCATGCTCTATCTGAATCATGAAAGAAACAATTTGGGTTTATTATCCCTTTAAATTCACAAAGTAAAACATAAAATAATGTGTTAATTATGTGTTTTCAATATAGTACAGCGTGAATTAAAATGCTCAAATTACTCTTTTTGTTTGTTTTTTTTTGCATTTTCCATACTATCCCAACTTTTTTGGATATGGGATTTTTTGTGCGCGTCGGGTTGCGCTCATATTATGAGTTGAAACTAAATTGTTTTCACTTGCGCGCTAACCTGACAAGTGAAACAAGCCAAAGTTAGAATATTGTGTGCGCAATATTCCCCCACAGAAGTCAGTGGAGCGAAAAATGTGGAAAAAACCCTATTCACACAAAACCCGAATGCGTATTCTCATATCCGTTGACCCAACATAAAATTATAAACATTTCACATTCCAATGTTCTTCACAATGCTCTATTTATTTATTTAGTTATTCATAAATAAATATTTATATATACTTTATATATGATGTTTTTTTGGTACAATATATATTTATACCTATATATATAAATGATTATATATAGGTATAGATTTATACAGATATTTATAGGAATACCTATTTATAAATACATAGAACATATTCTGCTATGTGCAGAACATTGGAATGTGAAATATTTTCAGTACAAACACAGTATAACACTTTATTACAAATTAATATTGCATAAATATGATTTTTACATGTTTTCATCTAGTTAACTGGAAAGGGCTCTAATGCAATTTGCCTATTTATATATAAAATGTATTGTGTATATGTGTTTATATGTGTATATATATCTGTAAATACATATATACACACATATAAATAGATAAATACATATGTACACACACACACACATATATATATATATATATATATATATATATATATACACACACATACATACATCATTAGACATGTATGCATCTCAATGTTAAAGCCCTTTGTCTGCCTGAGATCTTATATCTTTGACACTTTACAACTTTTGTGTGCAATATTTATTTCAATATTTTTTATTAGGTGGTGTAATTGTGTGTAATTATTCTTTGTAGTTTATTTTTGTAAAAATGTTTTTGTTTTGCGTGTCTGAGGACATGGTAATCATTCTAGAGTAAATTGTTATTGCGCTTACCTTCAACTGGTAATACCAGCGGTAAACCCGCCGAACGCAAACACCCACAATAAACCTCTTGTTGCTTGAACACTAACATTTGTGCTGCACTCCTCTTCATGTTATTCTCTCTGTAGAGCTGCAGAATATTATGATACATACACACTCATACATACATACATATACACACTCATACATACACACTCATGAATACACACACATACATACACACACATACATACATACACACTCATACATACATACATACACACAAATACATACACATTCATACATACATACACACACATTCATACACATACATACACACGCATACATACATACACACTCATACATACATACACACAAATACATACACACTCATACATACATACACACACATTCATACACACTCATGCATACATACATACACACACATACATACACACTGATACATACATACATACACACACATACACACTCATACATACATACATACATACACACACATACATACACACAAATACATACTTACATACACACACATACATACACACTGATACATACATACATACATACATACATACATACACACACATACACACTCATACATACATACATACACACACATACATACACACAAATACATACTTACATACACACATATACATACACACTGATACATACATACATACACACACATACATACACACAAATACATACTTACATACACACACATACATTTACACTCATACATACATACATACACACACATACATACACACAAATACATACTTACATACACACACATACATACACACTCATACATACATATATACACACTCATACATACATACATACATACATACATAGAAACATTCTCACACAGAAATACACACACACATACACAAAAAAAAAATCTCACAACACAGAAACACTCTCTCTCTCTAACACACAAACATACACAGAATCACACATAAAAACACTGTAATAACCCAGAATGCTCTGTTTGCCTTTGAATAAGACTGGACACAGAGCAGTGCTAGTGTTAGGTAGGTATAGCGTTTCACCTGCTATTTGTACCCCTCCACTACAAGGGCAGCCCCCAGTCTCAACCCTGAGTGCTGAGCTGACAATGTGTGCGCAGGCTGCACCGCACTGCCATTGTCACTATATATAATATAATATTAAGCACTTTTACACAAATAAAAATTAAATAAACCAATAGCTAGACAAATACACAGAGATGTTTGCGTACCATGTCCCTTTAAAATCATGTATGTATTATGTAACTTTCAACCTTTTATGTAACCTCTAAACCCCATTTTGTTTGTCATGAATAGTGCACATTTTGTTTTTCCATTATAAACTTCAGGGGTATAAACGGCATACGTACTTTCGGATTTTATTCACTGCAAAACACATTAACAATACTGGCATAGGTTCAGAAATCGTTATGTGCAGAAAAACAGGTGCCAGATTTAGATTAAGCCCATGGTTAACTAGGGACGGTAATGCTAAAATTAAATGATGTAACAATTTAGAGTGGGTGCTTTTTGCATTAGAATGAGTCTTTAAAGGGTGTAACAAACAGCTAACGTGTTTCCTGTCTAAGCATGCATCTTCTCAGTGTCAGGTGGGCTGCTGTTCTATCAAATGTAACAAACTGGTATCAATGGCTGAGAGGCTCAGCTCACCACAAGCCCTTATTGATACACTAAACGTTAATGCAGTGTTTCAACAGAGGCCAGGGTTAAGAGAGGGCAACTGAACAAAACTTAGTAGCTGAACTCTCTCTAGTACTTTAATCAGCTCCTTTAGTCTCACTATAAAGATAAATGCAACTTCCATAAATTACTTAAAAGCAGATCTTCTGATAGAAGAGTTACCCAGATTAAAGGTAATCTAAGTCAAACAGTCTGGGTCAAGGCCTTTACAGAGTACAGCAGTACAAATCATTGAACAAAAGCAGAGCCCAAAAACAATATATATCAAGTAAGTCCAAACACTTGGTTAATACAGAAGCGTAGTCAGGGAAATCAGAAATTTAACCAGAATACCCAAACAGTATTTGCCAGAGCAGAGGTAAACTCAATACACAGGCAACCATATGCTACAAATACAGAGCTAATATAGACTACTGCAAATAAGGCCTAATTGAGCTTCTAGGCCTCCTTAAAGGTACAGTACACCTAACTGCAGCAGGGACAAAAATCACTCTTTTAGCCAACTGCCTGTTATGACAAAGGTATTGTCTACTTGATTTTTTTATATTGTTTTAAAAGATATATAATGGAATTACTACCCATTCCCCAACTTTGCATAATCAAAATTGTTATATTAATATACTTTATAAAATCTGTTTGCCTGTTTCTAAGCCCCTGCAGACTTTATCTCAGTACTTTTTGTTAGCTTTCTAAATCTTGCAACCAGATAGTGCTAGTTCATGTGTGTCATATAGATAACATTGGGCTCACTCCCATGGAGAATGATAAAGGTTATACTAGAACCAGAAGTGATTAGCTAAAATACAAGATTGTAAAAAGTAAAAGAAAAAAAAAAGCACTGGGATAAGGAGCAGCCTACAGGAGCTTTTTAAAAAAATAACAATTTTCAAGTTGTCGGTCCCTTTAAGATAGTTGTCGGTCCCTTTAAGATACAAAAATAAATCCCTTATTACTTTTATATATGGCACCTAATAGCTACCCAGAATACCTTGCAGCCAGCCATGCAGTTTTTCTGTTTAGTAACTAAGGAATTATTTTATATAATCCTATAATATAAAAGGCCAAGTGTGTTTGTCCGAAGCTGTCATGCACAGTAGAGACAGCACAGGACAAACACACCTGGCCTTACCTGACATGCTGTTTGTGGCGGTGGGGCGAAAGTGGGCGTGGCCGGGCGGGAGCGTGGGCATGGTCGGAAAGGAGCTTGGACATGGCCGGGCGTGACCGGGAATGGTCGGTGGCGTGACAGGGACGTGGTCAGCGCGAGAGAGAGGGGAGAGAAATAGAAAGATAGGGGGAGAGACAAAAAGATATAGGAGAGCGCAAAAGAGAGGCGGAGAGAGCGCAAAAGAGAGGGGAGAGAGCACAAAAGAGAGGGGGAGAGAGAGGAAAAGAGAGGGGGGAGAGAGAGAGCAAAAGAGAGGGGGGGAGAGAGAGAGCAAAAAAGAGGGGGGAGAGAGAGAGCAAAAGAGAGGGGGAGCGAGAGAGTGCACAAAACAGAGGGGGAGAGAGCACAAAAGAGAGACCAAGGGGTGGGACCGCTGTACTGTAAAAAATGGCCCGTGTAAACGGGCTTTAGGACTAGTAACGTATATAAAAGAATAAAAGACATTGGAAATTAGCAGTACCATTTTGAGTACCATGGGTCACTGGCTCTGATATGTGTAAAGCCCTGATTTAATTCTATTTGACTTTTTAGTAACAAGTTACCATGGTGCCAATGCTGAACTATTCTAAAAGTGGCATTCCAGGGAATTTTCTTATAAGCATAAATCTGAAGATTGTAAGCTCTTCAGAGCAGAACCGTCTACTTCCCGATTTAATTTAAAATGTTTTGTCTGTTTATGCATCTGTATTTTTTTCACTATGAGTGACATAGTGCAACTTTTCTCATGTACCTAGCACTCTGGAATTTGCTGGTGTTTTACAAATAAATATATACAATATTAATAATGATATAATAATAATACATCACATGACCTTCCAAGGACGTGCAGGGTACGTCCTACAAAAAAACATTCTCAGGGTTTTCAAGTGCCTTGATATTAAAGCATCCTGCAATACCATTTTTTAAGCATCTGATTTAGAGAGAGCCAATCTGTGGCCCTCTCTGCATCGGCCAGTGATGGTGCCAATCGTTGGTGGCGTAGGATGGATAGCAGGGAGGTGGGTGGGCAGCACATTGCTGGAAGTCGAGTTCCTGAACTTCCTCTTGGGGCGGATGATGGGTCCGGGAGCGTGCACGCGCAGGAGCGGTTGGGACCGCTACACTATGGTACATATGAAAAGGAAGAAGGGAGAGGGGGGTATAAATATTGGGAAATGGATCTGGGAGGGGGAGGGGATAGTGTATTGAGGGGGCAGCTACACTACAGAATTTTTTTTAATTTTATTTTTTAATAAAATAAAGCAATTATTTTAGCAAACTGGGTACTGGCAGACAGCTGCCAGTACACAAGATGGCGGCAAATAGGTAGAAGGGGAGGGTTAGAGAGCTATTTGGGGGGAATCAGGGAGGTTGGGGGCTAAGGGGAGATCCAACTCTGTAGAATATTATATAAAAAATAAAAACAAATTATAAAAAAACAAAACTTTTATTTTAGTACTGGCAGACTTTCTGTCAGTAATTAAGATGGCGGTGACAATTGTGAGGTGGGGAGGGAAGAGAGCTTTTTGAGAGGGGTCAGGGAGGGATCAGGGGGTGGGATGTGTCAGGTGGGAGGCTGATCTCTACACTAAAGCTAAAAATTAACCCTACAAGCTACCTAATTAAACCCTTCACTGCTGGGCATAATACAAGTGTGGTGCCCAGCGGAATTTAGCGGCCTTCTAATTACCAAAAAGCAACGCCAAAGCCATATATTTCTGCTATTTCTGAACAAAGGGTATCCCAGAGAAGCATTTACAACCATTTGTGTCATAATTTCACAAGCTGTTTGTACATAATTTCAGTGAGAAACCTAAAGTTAGTGAAAAAGTTAACGTTTTTTTTATTTGATCGCATTTGGCGGTGAAATGGTTGCTTGAAATATACTAAAATGGAGCTAGATCAATACTTTGGGTTGTCTACTAATATATATATATATATATATATATATATATATATATATATATATATATATATACACACACATGTGAAGGGTTTTTCAGGGATTCCTGACAGATATCAGTGTTACGATGTAATTATCGCTAATTTAAAAAAAAAACTGTTTTGGAAATAGCAAAGTGCTACTTGTAACATTAGGTGTTTCTAAACTCAGGACAACATTTAGAAACTATTTAGCATGGGTGTTTTTTGGTGGTTGTAGATGTGTAAAAATAGAAAAACGAACAAGGAATCCTGGAGGTTGAATAAAAGTCTACTTTATTGGAACATGTTAAAATATGAAAATGGCGAGCCATCAGTGCCACACCTGGTTGCTACCTTACTTTGTGTGCCATTTTCATATTTTAACATGTTACAATAAAGTAGTCTTTTATTCAACCTCCAGGATTCCTTGTTCGTTTTTCTATTTTTGCTGATTGCCAGTCCTATCCTGGATTCGTCACTGTGGGGAGGTGTGTGCTGAACACTGCAGCCGTTGGAGGAGTTCTAGGCTGAGTCTTACAGTTGATTGGCCGTGGGTGAGTGACAGAAGAAAGTCGCCTATAGGAGGCGATCCGCTGACGGAGGCGGGCAATAGGAACGTTGGGAGTAGCAAATTGTACACACCAGGACGCCAAGCAAGCAGAAGTGGACAAGACGATCACTTGGAGAGGTAAAGATATTACCCGTGTTTCGCAGGTCCCAGAGGATGATCCGGTAAGGAGCAAACGCTATGGCAGCAGTGGTATAATTTTGTACGCTACACTTCCCAAGTCACACGTATCACCCACCAACTATATAAACACATATGCTTACATGGATGTCTATCATCTACAGTGCTGCTAGTGTATGCATTGCACAATTAACTTTGCTAAATTCCTTAATTGTGGAACAGAGTTTTCTTTCATATTTGGTTGTAGATGTGTAACAGACTTTGGGGGTCAAAGTTAGAAAAAGTGTGTTTTTTTTCAATTTTTTCATCATATATTATATAGATTTTTTTATAATAAATTATAAGATAAGATGAAAATAATGGTATCTTTAGAAAGTCCATTTAATGGTGAGAAAAACGATATATAATATGTGTGGGTACAGTAAATGAGTAAGAGGAGAATTACAGCTAAACACAAACACCTCAAAAATGTAAAAATAGCCTTGGTCCTTAACGGTAAGAAAATTTAAAACTATTCTGGTCACTAAGGGGTTAAAGCGCTTAAACCCAATCTTTCGTGATTCAGATAGAGCAGCAATTTTAAGCAACTTTCTAATTTACTCCTATTATGAATCTTTCTTCTTTCTCATGCTATCTTTATTTGAAAAGGCAGGAATCTAAGCTAAGGAGCTGGCCCATTTTTGGTTTAGAACCCTGGATAGTGCTTGCTGATTAGTGGGTACATTTAGCCACCAATTAACTAGCGCAACCCAGGTGTTGAACCAAAAACGGGCTGGCTCCTTAGCTTAGATGCTTTTTCAAAATAAAGATAGCAAGAGAACGAAGAAAAATTGATAATAGGAGTAAATCAGAAAGTTGCTTAAAATTGCATGCTCTATCTGAATCATGAAAGAAAAAAATTGGGTTTAGCATCCCTTTAACACATTAATATATATGTATATAGTCATATGCATATACAGGGAGTGCAGAATTATTAGGCAAATGAGTATTTTGACCACATCATCCTCTTTATGCATGTTGTCTTACTCCAAGCTGTATAGGCTCGAAAGCCTACTACAAATTAAGCATATTAGGTGATGTGCATCTCTGTAATGAGAAGGGGTGTGGTCTAATGACATCAACACCCTATATCAGGTGTGCATAATTATTAGGCAACTTCCTTTCCTTTGGCAAAATGGGTCAAAAGAAGGACTTGACAGGCTCAGAAAAGTCAAAAATAGTGAGATATCTTGCAGAGGGATGCAGCACTCTTAAAATTGCAAAGCTTCTGAAGCGTGATCATCGAACAATCAAGCGTTTCATTCAAAATAGTCAACAGGGTCGCAAGAAGCGTGTGGAAAAACCAAAGCACAAAATAACTGCCCATGAACTGAGAAAAGTCAAGCGTGCAGCTGCCAAGATGCCACTTGCCACCAGTTTGGCCATATTTCAGAGCTGCAACATCACTGGAGTGCCCAAAAGCACAAGGTGTGCAATACTCAGAGACATGGCCAAGGTAAGAAAGGCTGAAAGACGACCACCACTGAACAAGACACACAAGCTGAAACGTCAAGACTGGGCCAAGAAATATCTCAAGACTGATTTTTCTAAGGTTTTATGGACTGATGAAATGAGAGTGAGTCTTGATGGGCCAGATGGATGGGCCCGTGGCTGGATTGGTAAAGGGCAGAGAGCTCCAGTCCGACTCAGACGCCAGCAAGGTGGAGGTGGAGTACTGGTTTGGGCTGGTATCATCAAAGATGAGCTTGTGGGGCCTTTTCGGGTTGAGGATGGAGTCAAGCTCAACTCCCAGTCCTACTGCCAGTTTCTGGAAGACACCTTCTTCAAGCAGTGGTACAGGAAGAAGTCTGCATCATTCAAGAAAAACATGATTTTCATGCAGGACAATGCTCCATCACACGCGTCCAAGTACTCCACAGCGTGGCTGGCAAGAAAGGGTATAAAAGAAGAAAATCTAATGACATGGCTTCCTTGTTCACCTGATCTGAACCCCATTGAGAACCTGTGGTCCATCATCAAATGTGAGATTTTCAAGGGGGGAAAACAGTACACCTCTCTGAACAGTGTCTGGGAGGCTGTGGTTGCTGCTGCACGCAATGTTGATGGTGAACAGATCAAAACACTGACAGAATCCATGGATGGCAGGCTTTTGAGTGTCCTTGCAAAGAAAGGTGGCTATATTGGTCACTGATTTGTTTTTGTTTTGTTTTTGAATGTCAGAAATGTATATTTGTGAATGTTGAGATGTTATATTGGTTTCACTGGTAAAAATAAATAATTGAAATGGGTATATATTTGTTTTTTGTTAAGTTGCCTAATAATTATGCACAGTAATAGTCACCTGCACACACAGATATCCCCCTAAAATAGCTAAAACTAAAAACAAACTAAAAACTACTTCCAAAAATATTCAGCTTTGATATTAATGAGTTTTTTGGGTTCATTGAGAACATGGTTGTTGTTCAATAATAAAATTAATCCTCAAAAATACAACTTGCCTAATAATTCTGCACTCCCTGTATATTAAAAAATATGCTGCCATCGCTGCACTACTTACCCCTTTGTTGCGCGATGTTCTGATGCTGTCTCTGACGGCATTAGAACGAGACTCCCATTGGAGCCTATGGAAGCACGCTCTCGTGAGCGCAATGCTTTCCAGCAATGCGAACGTGAGCTTGCATTCGCATTGCTGTTAACTTGTAAGACCAACACACATTAGCGTGCGCTGGTACTACACAGTGGAGCGCTAATATTGCTTTCATGAAAGTGATATTTAGCGTTCCACTTGTAATATGGCCCTTGTAATGTTTTTTATTATAGGAGCACTAATATTTGCAATTTATGTAATTCTCTCTTGTTCACAATCCATTTCTTTGAGATTATAACACAATAAAATTTATTTGGAGCGTATATTATCATATGGTGATATCTTTCACTGTCCTGCATGCTTTAGTACCAAAGATGACTATAATGCGTTGCAGACCTCTCTGCCAGCCAAGGGGTTAAAAGAATGCAGCAGCAAAATATGCATTAATGCTATACATTATGATTATCTGCAATGATAACTCCTTCAGTGTCCAATTATCTAGAAATAGCTGTCAGGTGCATCGCAGTTCAGTGACCACATGAGAGTAATAAACAAAACCTCTTGCTTTTACGCAAGATCTATAGCAGCATCTGGATGTTTTATAGTTTCCAGTATTGTTGCTTAATATATAGTGATCAAACACTGATAATTAAGCTTTTAAGTGTTACTGTGTAATGAAAATGCTGTCGGGTTAGATGCTTTGATAATTAACTTAGGAGGAATGAAAAAGCTGCACACTAGGAAGGTCAGAAGTTTATGTAAAATTAAGAAACTTCTATAAAAATTCGGCACTCTTACTATATTATTCATTCTGTTTGAACTTTCAGAATGAACTGACCCTGACATTCAAAAATATTCACTACACTGCTCAACTTATATATTCAATGCAGGTTTGTGTTGGTTGCAAATGGGTTAAATACAGTATCTTCCCGATATGGCATCTATTTCACATCCTGTTGCTTAGTACATACAGCCACTTTTAGCTACATGTCTATATCAGAGCTAAAATAAGACCATGACCCTGTCTTATACATCAGACTTAAGCTAAGACCATGATTCAGCATACCCCCATTGTAAGCTACATGCCTTCATCAGATGTCAGATAAGACTGTGACCTTGTATCCGGTTTGCAAGCTACATCTTTATATTCATACTCAAACTAGAGATCATGACCCAGCATCCCCTCTGGAAGCTGCATGCCTATATCAGAGTTTAAATAAGACCATGACCTTGTCTTATGCATCAGACGTAAGCTAAGCCCATGATTTAGCATCCCGCCACTGTAAGCTACATGCCTTCATCAGATGTCAGATAAGACAGTGACCTTGAAGCCCATCTGTAAGTTACATCTCTATATTCAACCTCACACTAGAGTCTATGAACCACATCTACTCTGTATGCTACATGCCTATGTCAGAGCTCAGATAAGACCATGATTCACCATCCCTTATCTTTAAACTACATGCCTTCATCAGACATCACATATGAACATAACCTTGAAGCCCATCTGTAAGCTACATTTCTATATTCAACCTCACACTAGAGACTATGACCCGCATCCCCTCTGTAAGCCACATGCCCATGTCAAAGCTCAGATAAGACCACGATTCAGCATCCCCCCCCCAGCTGCAAGCCACAAGCCTTCATCAGAAATCACTTAAAAGACCATGACCTTGTAGCCCGTCTGTATGCTACATCTCTAAATTAAACCTCACACTAGACACCATAACCCAGCATTCCCTCTGGAAGCTACATGTCTATATCAGAGTTCAAATAAGACCATGATTAAGCACCCCCTCCCCTTTGTAAGCTACATGCTTTCATCAGACACCAGATAAGGCTGTGACTTTGTAGACCGTCTGTAAGCTACATCCCTATATTCATCCTCACATTAGACACCATGAACCAGAATCCCCTCTAGAGGCTACATGCCTATATCAGACTTAAAATATGACAGTAACTTCTATATCCATCCTCACATTAGACACCATGACCCAAAATCCCCTCTGGAGGCTACATGCCTATATCAGACTTAAAATATGACAGTAACTTCTATATCCATCCTCACAATAGACACCATGACCCAGAATCCCCTCTGGAGCCTACATGCCTATATCAGACTTAAAATATGAAAAAGCACTTCTGTAAGCTACTTGTAAACATTAAACCACATATATGACAAAGTAATTGTAAACTCTCTGTACATGCCCTTATCAAACCTCAGATCAGATACCATGACCCAGCATCCCCTCTTTAAGCTGTATGCCTGCATTAGACCTCAGATCAGACACCATGACCCAGCATCTCCTCTTTAAGCTATATGCCTACATCAGATCTCAGATCAAACACCATGACCCAGCATCCCCTCTGTAAGGCTATATGCCTGCATGAGACCTCAAATCAGACACCATGAACCAGCATCCCCTCTGTAAGCTATATTCCGATATCAGACCACAGATCAGACACCATGACCCAGCATCCCCTCTGTAAGCTATATGCCTACATCAGACCTCAGATCAGACACCATGACCCATGATCCCCTCTGTAAGCTATATGCCTACATCAGACCTCAGATCAAACACCATGACCCAGCATCCCCTATGTAAGCTATATGCCTACATCAGACCTCAGATCAGACACCATAACCCAGCATGCCCTCTGTAAGCTATATGCCTACATCACACCTCAGATCAGACACCCTGACCAAGCATCTCCTCTGTAAGCTATATGCCTAAATCACACCTCAGATCAGACACCATGACCCAGCATCCCCTATATAAACTATATGCCTACATCAGACCTCAGATCAGACACCATGACCCAGCATCCCCTATGTAAGCTATATGCTTACATCAGACCTCAGATCAGACACCATAACCCAGCATTCCCTATGTAAGCTATATGCCTACATCAGACCTCAGATCAAACACCATGACTCAGTATCCCCTTTGTAAGCTATATGCCTACATCAGACCTCAGATCAAACACCATGACCCAGCATCCCCTTTGTAAGCTATATGCCTACATCAGACCTCAGATCAAACACAATGACCCAGCATCCCCTCTGTAAGCTATATGCCTACATCAGACCTCAGATCAGACACCATGACCCAGCATCCCCTATGTAAGCTATATGCTTACATCAGACCTCAGATCAGACACCATGACTCAGCATCCCCTATGTAAGCTATATGCCTACATCAGACCTCAGATCAGACACCATGACCCAGCATCCCCTTTGTAAGCTATATGCCTACATCAGACCTCAGATCAAACACAATGACCCAGCATCCCCTCTGTAAGCTATATGCCTACATCAGACCTCAGATCAGACACCATGACCCAGCATCCCCTATGTAAGCTATATGCCTACATCAGACCTCAGATCAGACACCATGACCCAGCATCCCCTATGTAAGCTATATGCCTACATCAGTCCTCAGATCAAACACTATGACCCAGCATCCCCTATGTAAGCTATATGCCTACATCAGTCCTCAGATCAAACACCATGACCCAGCATCCCCTCTGTAAGCTATATGCCTACATCAGACTTCAGATATGATTATGACCCTGTAGCCCTTCTGTAAATCATTATGTTTTGCTTCACTTTTATACCTTGCCAGATAAGACCCGGAGGGGCCCATTTATCAAGCTCTGTATGGAGTTTGAGGGCCCGTGTTTCTAAAGGCAGCTGCTCCATAACCTGTCCGCCTGCTCAGAGGAGGCGGACACACATCACCGAAAATCAACCCGATCGAGTAGTTACTGTACTATGTAACAAATGGTGTTGCAACAAACAAAAAACAAGTTTAACACAATTCAAACACTGGTTAGATATAGTAGGGCAAATAAAGAGTCCCAATAATTAATGAGTTCCCTAATGAGGGATATAGCAGAAATAAAAGCTAATGTCTCTTAATTCTTTCCTTTCTTGTTTAATGATCTCAAGATCAAATACTCAGATACAGCGTATACAGGAATGGTTTGCAGGCAGCTCTTCATAAAGTGAGATGGCCGCTCACTCTTACGGTAACCTATAAAAAAATATATAAAAAGAAGGCACACTTATAATACTAAATTGTGCGTTATTCATTATACAAGGATGAGCAGCAAAAAATGCACCCTGTACTAATGATTGTGCTCTACTTGTAATCCTGCCCTATATGTTTAAATTCTCTACATGGGTTAAACACATACCAGATTGCAAGTGGCAAACTCATTTTTCAACTTTTAATGCAGGCCGGTTAGCATACATTGAAAGTAAATTGAGCATAAGCAAAACTCAATGTGCGCTAACTTCAGGACTACGGATATCAGGACCACGTTAACTTCTCCCCATAGACTTGGGAAAAAACACTTATCACTGAAGAAAAAACACATAACACTTATATATATAAAGGATTTTTTGGGAAAGTGGAGTCTGAGTAGAACAAAGGCACCACTGGAAGGCGCTATCTATCCCAATACCAAGGTAAAGCTGCTGTAATTCTGCAGATGAGTGGCTAGGTGACCCTCACCCCCTGCCCCTCAAATAAAAGATTGATTAAAAAAAGAGTAATGCAAACTGTACAGTGCTAAACCTGCTAAAAGGTGTTTACTGGATATAAGATCAGTGTTATTCTTATTCTAATTCCGGAGTATATGTGTAGAATTCTCACAACACTAGATTCTTTAAAAATGAGTACATTGATCAAAACAAATCTATCGGTGCATTCTAAAATAAATCAGTACATTCTAAAATAAAATAAAATACAATAAAATGCAATGAAATTTCGCAACATAAAAGTAATAGAATTATACAAACATTATCAGCAGAGAGACATGGATAACTTGTATATAAAAAAAATGTGTATGAAACACAGTATGAATATAGAATAACATTTCAAGTCCAATGAAAATATAATAGGCACAAATCCTATTTCTTAGTCCAACCAACGGTGCAGTATAAGGTTGTTAGTGACTTAGAAATATCCTAAAACGGGCTGTTAGTTCTACTTACATCCCGGTCCCTCAATCTTATGAGGTAAGTGTGTCACCCGTCAGATCCGTAGCCATTCGAGGATTGCACCTGTTCACCAAATCTGGGCTCTCAGTCTGATCACAGACACTGGATTATCCTTGGGAGAATTTTAAAACGGGTCTCCTTTCACTCGTCCGTTTATACAGGGCATGCAGGAAAACATAAGAAAGACATAGCGTAACCCCGTTTGGAAAAAAGCACTTTTATTTTAGAGCAGAGTCCTACTTACACACTACAACCTCAATCACTATGTAGTATCACACGAGCAGGAAATATACAGAAATGTGATCACTATAAAAGTGTACACTTTACTCCATAAAAACACAGCATCCTTAATATGAACTGGAAGGGGCAAACCCTTCATGCTGATTTGTAATCAGCTGCGGGTTTCTTTGATTGTTTCCCCTTGTTCCAAGACTGATTGGGTTTCCAAGAAGACTTGGATTGTTCCTGCTTGGAAGACGAAGGGGAAGGCTTTCCTCTGAAGTTATGAAAGGAGTGAAAATTACTCTGACGTCCTTTAGGCCTATTCTTCTTATCTTGAGATAGAAAATACCCTTTTCCACTCGTAATATCAGAGATAATTTCTGCCAAACCAGGTCCAAACAAGGTTTTGCCCTTGTAAGGAATCACCAAAAGCTTGACTTTAGAGGAAACGTCCGCAGACTAGGATTTCAACCATAACGCCCTGTGGGCTAGGACAGCGAAACTAGAAGTTTTAGCTCCTAGTCTAACAACCTGTAAAATGGCATCTGCAATAAAGGAATTGGCCAACTTAAGAGCTTTAATCCTATCTTGAATTTCATCCAAGGAAGTCTCTACTTGAAGAGAATCAGACAAGGCGTTGAACCAATAAGATGCCACACTAGTCACAGTGGCAATACACACCGTAGGTTGCCGTTGGAGACCTTGATGAACATAAATCTTTTTCAAATAAGCCTCCAGCTTCTTGTCCATAGCTTCTTGTCCAAAGCGCTTCACGAGCTTGCTGGTTAGTCACAGCACGCCTGGTCGCGCTATTGGAATAAATGTAGCTCGCTCCCGCTCTGGTCTAGTATCGGGAGCGAGCTTCATTTATTCCAATAGCGCGACTGGGCATGCTGTGACTAACCAGCAAGCCCATGAAGCGCTTGGGATATTCAAGACCCACTCAGTAGATCCTGGAGCGGAGTCCAACGTTCACTGGAAATTCTGAAAATACTTTTACATTTTTGAAGTTTCCACTTAAATAATGTTATATAATTCTGCTCTGTGTGCAGAATTATATAACATTATTCTGAACCTTTACTGTCCCTGTAAAAGAGCAGATATCCTCAATAGGAATAGTGGTTCTCTTAGCCAGAGTGGGAATGGCCCCTTCAACTTTGGGTACAGTATACCAAGGGTCTTTAATGGAGTCCTCGACAGGAAAAAAAATCTTAAAAATGGGAGATGGGGAAAAAGACACCCCTGGTTTCTCCCATTCATGTGAGATCATTTCCCTAGCACGGTCCGGCACAGGAAAAACCTCCAAAGTGGAAGGTTCATCAAAAAAACAATTAAGTTTACTGGATTTCTTAGGAGTGACAATGACAGGGGTACCGGAGTAATCTAAAGTAGCTAAAACCTCCTTTAACAATAAACAAAGGTGTTCAAGCTTAAATCTGAAGGATACCACCTCATTCTCAGAAGAAGGAATTATACTGTCCGAATCTGAGATTTCACCCTCAGAAAGTCCCGATGTATCTTCTTCATCAGACTTATGAGAAAGGGCAACTTGGGAAGCAGAACTGAGGACAGGCACCTTAATTTCTGAATTTCTAGACTTCCTCTTGCGTTTTCCCTGTAATCTGGAAATGGCAGCTAATGATGCAGATACCGCTGAAGATACCTGGGCAGCAATTTCTGCTTTTAAATAAACTCCACTAGGAGTTATAGAGGAACTGCAGGGCACTGCATGTGACGCCATTGAGGCTTGGGAGGTAGCAGGAGAAAACGGAGGTATTATTTTAACAGCATCATCCTGAGAGACATTAGGCTAAAACATTTTACCTTTATTTTGCAAGGTTTTCTTGACACATGAAGAACAAAATTGCATAGGAGCTGCAATTTGTGCATCTAAATATAATAGCCATGAATTCATGAGAGCAGACTCTTGCTCCTTATCAGACATTTTGTGAAACAGTAAATAAACTTGTACAGATAAGTTTCAAAGATTTTAATATTCAATTAAGATAAGCCAAGGAAAAAATACACTTTAAATTTTATCCCAAATTAGGATCATTCCCCGGCTAAAATTATGTGAGAAAAGTTAAGAAAAAAACTATTAATAAACATCAAATAAACTTCTTAAATACCTCTCAGGCAACCCCACACCTCAATTACTGAGGTGCCTTACCGCTACCAATTAAGACCGGATCACCCAGAAATGGAGAAAAAAAACTTTTTCCTCAGAAACGTTATGAAGTAAAGCCGGTCATGTGACCGCAACTGCCGAACTCAAATTACTGCTGCGACACAGAGAGGCACTAAAAATAGCTTCCTGGTACACTGAGTACCAGAAATAACCGTTTTCAAACCTGACAGTTTAAAATGTTGCATCGTTTTATTTTAAAGCAAAGGGGAAATGAATAAGCTGCTGAAAAATAAAAATAAAAATTCAGCTTTAATTTCAGTTTAAACTTGTATTGTTTTATCAAGTAAATATGTGTCAGAAAATAAAGCCTAATAAAATATTTTACCCTTTCTTTTTAAAAGAGTTTAAATGTTAGTCTCACACATGCTACAGTGCCTGCTTCATGCCCCAGTGTAACCCATACAACAGGATTGTCTATGACCCAATAAAAAAGCAGTGTCTTTTAATTTGTTAAGTGCATGGTCTCCCCAACTGGAAGAAAAAGCACTTACCTGCTCTGCTGTCCTGCATGTAGACAGTTATAAGGTATGAGAGAACACAGTTCCTCACAGAGATCTTTGAAAAAGAAAGAACAGAGTAGCCAACTCTGGCTTTCTAAACTAGGGCATCAATTTTTAGGAAAATGCAGTAAGTACCACTTTACAAGTGCCTAACTGTTTTAATGCCACCACTACCCAACTGCAAGGAATGACGTGGAATACTGCTATACCCCAAAACTTTCTTGTAGATGAAATAAAAAAAAAATTTCAGACACCTAAACTTCACCTCCTCTATGCACCAAAGGCAAAGAGAATGACTGGGGGTTGTGTGCAAGGGAGTGATACTTAGCAGTTTAACTGTGGTGCTCTTTGCCTCCTCCTGCTGGCCAGGAGTGATATTCCAAACAGTAATTACTCAAGCCATGGACTCACCATATTTTAGGAAAGAAACACCACCTAATCTAATACTAAACTACCAATAGCCCTTAAAAGGGCCTTTTGTAGGGCATTGCCCTAAGTTAAACAGCTCTTTTACTTAAGAAAATTACCAATTACCCCCTAACAGTAAAAACCCCCACCCAACCAACCCCCCAAAAATAAAAAACACTAACACTAAAATAACCTAAACTACCCATTGCCTACAGGGGCATTTGCATGGGCACTGCCCTTAAAAGAGAAATCAGCTCTTTTACAGCCGATTAAATCACTAATCTGTATCGAATCATGTCCGCCCAGCATTGCTAAATACCAACAGCATAAGCTGTTGGCATTTAACATTGCACAAGCATTTCACAAGAAATGATTGTGCAATGCAGCCCCCTGCAGATTTGCGGCCAATCGATTTGCGGTATCAAGTTATAACCGTTGCTTCTTAATTTAGGATTCAAGCGGACCTGAAACCTCAAGCGGAGCAAGTAGCATCGGCTGCTTGATAAATCCCCCCCCAATGTCTTAAGTCAAGCTAACATGATGAGCACAAATTCTTTTTCCGCTCCAACCCACACGTTTACTTTTAACTTGAAATACGTGCCCAAGTTAGCGAAGTTGTAATATTGCTTATTGTGACCCGCACTAACTTTAGCGTGCCACATGTAACTAGGCTATAGTTGTTGTGCGCAATAGAGCTGTGATAATGTGATCTAACACATTAAAACAATTTCTATTTTACACTTATTTTTTTTAATTACGTGCTGCAATGTCAATTATGCGAAGAAAAAAGTTTGTTACCGCTTTGTGTGGTTAACTCACAGGGAAAAAATATAATTGAAATTGATGTTTAATGCGGTGTGCTCAAATATCCTAAAACATTGTCAGAACAGGTGTTTCAAATTGGTTAGCAGAGAAGTGTTTATGTGCACGGCTTAAAATAAAAAATAATCTCTTTTCTTTAATACCCTCAAAAGAACTTTAAAGTAATTTTTATATGTATCAGAAATGAATCACTGTATCGTAAAATGTTTGCATACAAAATAAATGTTTTAAAAAACGTTTAAAGCTGTTATTTTATTAACAATATTCAGTCCAGTGACACACCTCACAAAACCTTTTGAGGTTTTTTTTTTGGATCTTCTGGGGCCAATTAGGGACAGATATCAATTAGCTCCTGTATTTATCAATCAATCACTGTGTAGCATGTAGGATTGATATAGGTTCTTAAAGGGACAGTCTAGTCAAAATTAAAATTTCATGATTCTGATAGGGCATGCAATTTTAAACAACTTTCCATTTTACTTTTATCATCAAATTAGCTTTGTTTTCTTGGTATTCTTTGAGAAAAGCTAATCCTAGGTAGGCTCATATGCTAATTACTAAGCCCTTGAAGGCCGTCTATTATCTCAGTTTTTTCACAGCTAGACAGCGTTAGTTCATGTGTGTCATATGGATAACATTGTGCTCACTCTGGTGGAGTAACATATATGTCAGCACTGATTGGCTAAAATGTATGTTTGTCAACGAACCGGCGACAAGAGGGCAGTCTGCAGAGGTTTATTTAATCATAGAGGTAAAAAGTATATTAATATATAAGTGTTGGTTATAGTAAATAAAGGGATTATCTACATTTTTAAACAAAAACAATTCTGGAATATACTGTCCCTTTAACTCCATGGAATGCAGAATGGGAAAACTACAATTTTTGATAAAAAGGAAATAAAAAGAATCAAAGTACATTGCAAAGTATGTGCATTATGCACAATAGAACATTTTGGCCTAGATTACAAGTGAAGCACTATTTATAGTGCAGGCTGCGCTATCAGTATCACAGGCCCGCACTCAGAATACAGCACAATCTGGTATTACATGGTAAAACAGAATTACTCGAGAATTTTTAGTGCAGATGGAATTTCTTTGTTGTGAGTTATGTGTTGCAAAACATAGTAGCGCTAAAAAATTTAGAGCAACTGGAAATGTGAAGTAATTTATCCATTTAAAGGGACATGGAACCCAATTTTTTTTCATTTGTGATTCCAATTTCATTCCAATTTACTTCTATTATGAAATGTGTATATATATATATATATATATGTACATCAATATTAATATAGAACACATTTTCTACAGTGCGAGTAATAATAATGTGATAAGTAAAACACAATTGCGCAATCGCAATATTATGAAATATGCATATGACAAATGCAAAAGCGCGATCGCAATATTGTGAAATATGAAAACGCAAAAACGTATGGTTACATTATACTATACAATTCCCCAGCTCCTATAATTTTAATAGGAAGTGGGTTATTTTGTCTTTATCTACAAAGTCGATTGCAGACATAACAAATATATGCGTTCCATGGGAGTAACCTGTATTTTAATGGTGAAACATCGCCTTGGGTTTTGTGAATTAATATAATATAATACATATTGTTCTCAAGAAGTTACAGCTTTGAGATTTAGTGAACAATAAACAAGCTCACAGGGTATACATATACTAATCTGTGATTGGCTGATGCCTGTCAGATAATAAATGGGGCAGGAAAATGGGAGAAAAATAGATTATTCAGAAAAAAACTCTACTGCTTATTTGAAATTCAGAATAGGTGTTAAATAATTGTCTTATTATTATGTACTTGTTAATTATGCAATTCTACTGCATTGAGTGTTCCTTTAACTTAGCCATGCAAAAGCCAATATATGCCAAAATGGAGTTTCAAAGGGTAAAACCTTAGCTTTGAACATTTCCCAGATGCCTATGGGACTGATAGATCTAAGCTGTATGGGGGAGACATGTGGGTAAAGCCTTGGGTGTAATGTGGTGAGGGGTGAAGTCATTGGTATTTGATGGACGGATTGGCTGTGTGATGGGTGTTGTTGGTCAATTGTGAGTGGAGTTGGGAAGTCTCTGGTTTCATTTTAGAAACTGGGGTACTTATACTGAAGGGAAATCTAGGGAAGTGAGGAACAGAAAGCAAATTGGGAGTTCTGTAAAAGATCTTGAATTCAATATTTTAAAATCTTGCAAAAACTATGGAGTGGGAGAGAGAGTGGAAGGATTCTCTATGCAAAGCCACTGGAAAAACACTGTAAAATAAAATTTCATTTGGAATTGACATAGCTTTAAATTGGAAAGTGGTTTATTCCACAATGAAAAGCTGAAAAACTTTTGGAACTAATTGGAACAGAGATCATTGGTCGGGACAATGGGTTTTTATCTATGTTCAAAAATTCATTGTATACTAGTCTTTCAAGAACTGAAACTGCAATACAGTATCCCCGTCCCCTCTGGGAAGATCATACAATGCTTACTGGGGGGGTATTGTAAAGCCATGTGATTAAATGACAGAAACATCTAATCTACCCTAAGAGTTAGGAAAGCAAAACACACGTTTACTTTGTAATACATTTTGAAAAACACATACTTTTTAACAAACTAGTATAGATTAAATAATAGGGACATTCTCTGAGTTCCTTAGAATCTAATTTTTTATTTTTTTTTGGTGCAGCATCTTCCTTGTATTTACCTCTATTGTGCAGTATAGAACTAAATGTGACATAATAGTGACAAAAGCCATTTAGAGGGCTGACAGTACAGTGAGATTACCACCTTGTACATACTTGAAACTTCTGAACTCATCTATTCTCTATAAATACAACATTTAAGGACTGTGTTTAATTCTGCCCTAGTTTCCGTTAGCAGAGACACTGGAACAAAATGGATATTTTATCTCTTGGGATTTCTTTTGTTTGCTAGATTTATATAACACTCTGCAGATAGTTTTCATGGAACTATTTATTTAAATACTTACTGGACAATGTAAGAAAATGAGCAAATATAATTTGATTTTTAAATAATTGCTGATTTTGTTTTTTTCATTGGGACTAAATGAATGTATTTGTCTGATAGTTACTAAAAAATTTTACTAAACTAATGTGAGATTTCAGCGGCATGCTAGAATTCTGTAATAAAATGTTGTTTATCAACCAAATAAATACTGAGATAGATTCATGGATGCTGCAATCTACCCGTGAAGTTTCAGGTCCACCTGAAACTTAAAGGGACATGAAACCCAACAATTTATGTCATGATTCAGACAGAGAATACAATTTTAAACAACTTTCCAATTTACTTCTATTATTTAATTTGTTTCCTTCTCTTGTTATCCTTTGCTGAAAGGTTTATCTAGGCAAGCTCAGGAGCAGCAGAGAACCTAGGGTCTAGTGCTGATTGGTGGCTGCATACATATATCGATTGTATGCACCAATGTGTTCAGTTACAAACCATTAGTGCATAGCTGCTCTTTCAACAAATGATACCAAGAGAATGAAATAGATTAGACAATAGAAATAAATTAGAAAGTTGATTAAAATTGTATTCTCTATCTGAATCATGAAAAACAAAATGGGTTTCATGTCCCTTTAAGTTAAGAAGCAGCGGTCCTAAGACCGCTGCTCCTTAACTCATCCAATTGGACACGAATGTGCAGGGGGTGGCATAGCAGAGGCATTTCACCCGAAATGCTTGTGCAATGTTAAATGCCGACAGCGTATGCTGGGCGGACACGATTCGCTACAGAGGATCATGACCGTCCGACATTTGTTAAATCTACCCCAAGGAATTGTTCAGATTTGATAAAGGCTCATTTCCCTTAACTTTTTTTAGGATTTTTTGCTATTGGATGTCCTTTCCTTTAACTTATATAGTTGTGTTTAGTGGCCCATAACATGACATCTTGCACAGCAAACAAGAACCACTAACAGAGAGAAAAAACATATACAGTGTTCTCCACAGAAAATGTTGCCAGCCGATTTGGCATTTTGAAGTAGCTGGGTGTGAGCAGAGTAATACTTATAGCGTGTTATTTATACACATTGTTTTAATTATAATTTATGCAACAGACGTTGAAAACATTTCATTTTAGCTAATTTTTCCTTACTATTGGCTTAAATGTTAACCAGGTAGTCATGAAAATCAGCTGATGGTGTGCCCATTAAATTGACCTTGTGGAGGAAACTGTGTGTGTGTGTGTGTATATACACTCTCAGATACACACACACACGTTTAGACACAGATATACAAACACACACATACGCACAAACATATACTTACCCACATGCACGCACTCTAGGTTTGCCATCTTTAATACAGAAAAATAAGGGATTCCTGCTGCAGCGGGGTCCACACCCCTCGAGGCCGCGATGACCACAGGCCCGATGACGCGCCAAGCTTACCCAGTGAGAACCCCTTAAAGCATACATTGAGAACTTGCTTTTTCCCATAGGATGCATGCAGCAAGAAGAATGTGCAGTTTACACATTGTTAACCCCTTAACGACCGAGGACGTGCAGGGTACGTCCTCTTAAAAAAGTCACTTAACGACCAAGAACGTACCCTGCACGTCCTCGGTTTGGAAAGCAGCTGGAAGCGATCCTGATCACTTCCAGCTGCTTTCCGGTTATTGCAGGATGCCTCGATATCGAGGCATCCTGCAATAACAATTTTTGCCCCTCCGGTGCAGAGAGAGCCACTCTGTGGCCCTCTCTGCACCGGACATCGATGGCCGCATTCGTTGGTGGGTGGGAGCGTAAATGGGAGGTGGGCGGCCATCGATGGCTTCTTAGTCAGAGAGGGGTCGGGATCGGGGGCGGGATCGCTGGGGGCGCGCACGGGCGCGCATGCGTGCACAGGGGGTGGCGGGAGGGTGCGTGCACGGGGAGGGAGCGGGTGGGAACCGCTTACACTACAGAAACTATTTTGGATATTATTGTAGAAAATAATAAAAAAAAAACGTAATGGAAATCATCTAAGGGATCTGGGAGGGGGTGGGGGATTGATCTGGGGGGGGGAGAGCTACACTACAGAAAAAACTAAAATAAATTAAAAAAAAACATTTTTATATGCAAACTGGGTACTGGCAGACAGCTGCCAGTACCCAAGATGGCCCCCAATAAGGCAGTGGGGGGGGGTAGAGAGCTGTTTTGGGGGGGATCAGAGAGGTTGGGGGCTAAGGGGGGATCCTACACAGCAGCATATGTAAATATGCTTAAAAAAAAAAAAAAAGTAAAAAAAAAAACCTTTTATTTTAGTACTGGCAGACTTTCTGCCAGTACTTAAGATGGCGGGGACAATTGTGGGGTGGGGGAGGGAAGAGAGCTCTATGGGAGGGATCAGGGGGTCTGATGTGTCAGGTGGGAAGCTGATTTCTACACTAAAGCTAAAATTAACCCTGGAAGCTCCCTACAAGCTACCTAATTAACCCCTTCACTGCTGGGCATAATTCACGTTTTGTGCGCAGTGGCATTTAGCGGCCTTTTAATTACCAAAAAGCAACACCAAAGCCATATATGTCTGCTATTTCTGAACAAAGGGGATCCCAGAGAATCATTTACAACCATTTGTACCTTAATTGCACAAGTTGTTTCTAAATAATTTCAGTGAGAAACCTAAAGTTTGTGAAAAAGTTGACTATTTTTTTTAATTTAATCGTATTTGGCGGTGAAATGGTGGCCTGAAATATACCAAAATGGGCCTAGATCAATACTTGGGGTTGTCTACTACACTACATTAAAGCTAAAATTAACCCTACAAGCTCCCTACAAGTTCCCTAATTAACCCCTGCACTGCTGAGCATAATACACTTGTGGTGTGCAGCAGCATTTAGCGGACTTCTAATTACTTAAAAACAACGCCAAAGCGATATATGTCTGCTATTTCTGAACAAAGGGGATCCCAGAGAAGAATTTACAACCATTTGTGCCATAATTGCACAAAATGTTTGTTAATGATTTCAGTGAGAAACCTAAAATTTGGAAAAAAAAATTTTTTATTTGATCGCATTTGGCGGTGAAATGGTGGCATGAAATATACCAAAATGGGCCTGGATCAATACTTTGGGATGTCTTCTAAAAAAATATATATACATGTCAAGGGATATTCAGGGATTCCTGAAAGATATCAGTGTTCCAATGTAACTAGCGCTAATTTTGAAAAAAATTTGGTTTGGAAATAGCAAAGTGCTACTTGTACTTATTGCCCTATAACTTACAAAAAAAGCAAAGAACTTGTAAACATTGGGTATTTATAAACTCTGGACAAAATTTAGAAACTATTTAGCATGGGTGTTTTTTGGTGGTTGTAGATGTGTAACAGATTTTGGGGGTCAAAGTTAGAAAAAGTGTGTTTTTTTCCATTTTTTCCTCATATTTTATAATTTTTTTTATAGTAAATTATAAGATATGATGAAAATAATGGTATCTTTAGAAAGTCCATTTAATGGTGAAAAAAACGGTATATAATATGTGTGGGTACAGTAAATGAGTAAGAGGGAAATTACAGCTAAACACAAAGACCGCAAAAATGTAAAAATAGCCTTGGTCCCAAACGGACAGAAAATGGAAAAGTGCTGTGGTCATTAAGGGGTTAATGCCATACAATATAATTAACCTTCTCACTGCCAGGGATTTTGTTTATATCAGTGAATATTCTAAAATTCCCAGATCTAGATGCAGTTAAGCCTTGATCCTTGTTTGTGGCTGCAAAAAGGAAATCCCCCATTACATACATACATACTGTTGCCATAGACTGCTATAGACACGTGCACACTCCTAAGCTCCTATCAGTCTAACTGGCTTTAGTCTTCAACAAAGGATAACAATAGAACAAAGCAAATTAGATAATAGAAGTAACTTGAAAAGTTGTTTAAAATTGCATGCCCTCTCTAAATCAAAGTTTAATTTTTACTTTACTGTCCCTTTAAGGTAAATTATTTACGATTACTGTCCCTTTAAAGGGACATTAAACACTAAATAAATGCTAGATAGAATGATGCATTCACAGAACAGATTAGTCTGATAATAACATGTATTTTTATAGAGCTTAAGGCCCCTGACGGCTCGCCGGAAACAGAAGTTATCAAGAAATTATGAAGCAGCGTTCTAAAGACCGCTACTCCATAACTTGTCCGCCTGCTCTGAGGTGGCGGACAGAAATCAACCTGTTTGAATTCAATCGGGTTGATTGACACCCCCGGTCAATTGTCTGCGAATCTGCAAGGGGTGGCATTGCACCAGCAGTTCACAAGATCGGTGGACAGCGATGTGCAGCGGACATGATACGCTACTCCGTATCATGTCCGCTCGCACATTGTTAAATATGCCCCTTATTGTCTATAAAGCAAAGGGAGTTAGGTTACTTTCCCTGCTGTTGCCAATTAGGGACAGTTATAAATACGTCACTAGAGTGTGCAGCCAATGGCTGGGTAGAATATAACAGTGTTCTGCTCTTCCATTTCTATCAGGAACTGAAATGCTTACAATTTCAAAATGGAATTACAGGAATAGACGACAAAATAAATAATTCAAATATATTGTAGGGTTTTTCTAATATATAAGATTTATACATTTTTTATTACCATCTCAAAGTGTTTTAAGTGAATGTAAATTTTGATGCTAAAGTGCCCGGTTTTTAAAAATTTGATTAAAAACAGGGGCACTTTAATTCATCAAAATTTACATTTCACTCCTGTTGTGAAAAAATAACTTACCTTTTAATCTTCCCAGCAGCTCCAGCTTCCTCCGTTCGTTATATATATATATATTAAAAAAAAACTAATGTCCCTTTAAAAAGTTCTCATAGCTATAAACTTAATAGATCTTAGAATTCCACCCTGTCTTACAGAATGGATATATATCGATTTAAAATGCTGACCCGAAAACATCTTATAAATCAATATGTTATAGTGACAATGCAAAACATATTAATTCAGTATTTTATATATTGTTTATATTTGAAAGCATTAGTTTACAGCATCTTCTATATAGAGGCTCCTTTATAGAACGTGGCAGATATAAACATAAGATGAACAAGTAAAGTATATTTGAAAAATATAAAATATTTCCTTGAAAAACAAAAAGTATTATTCGTTCAGAAATTATGAAACGTCACACATCACCGTAAGGCACAACTTACCTGACAGTACAAAGGAACTTACAAGAGGCTAAAATCGGGCATTAGTCCATTTATTCAATGCATGCTGGGAATTGTAGTCATCTTTATGCCAATATTGTAATAGTTTTAAAGTAATACGGTACAGAAAATCCCAGCATGCTTCGCGAGCCTTTACGGTCCACAACATCATTGACCCTTACCTGGTCCATAGACCAACAAACCGCCCTGGGCATGCTAGGAGTTTGAGTTTTTGAAATCTAATAAATACAAGGGCGACATGCTTACAAATAAAAAGCACGACTCCCATTACTCTCATGACTGTGGGGACATTTAACTGTTCAATGTCTGGCTGCCAACTAAGGATGGGCGAATGTGTAAATTTCCGAATTCAAATGTGAGAATGAATGTTATTATCGAAATTCGAATTACAAATCTGAATGTTGATACTAACAAATATTCTTAAAAATTCTATAACCGAATGCTATTTACCATTTTCGAATGTCACTTTCGAATTCGAATGTTTATAATTAGATTGAATGTCCACATTCGAAATTTCGAATTTAACATTCTAGTTAACAAATACTAGTCAGAAGTTCAATAGTTCATGTGGTAGGAAATCTAGTAAATTGATACATAATAGATACAAATATATCAATTTGAATGTTTCTTTTTCGATCGAATATTGCATAATTCGAACATTACATTTAAAGAAAGCATTAGAAATACTATTACAAACATATAAAATCGAATGTTTCGAATTTGAATATTGCATAATTCGAATATTACATTTAAATAATAAAGCATTATAGAAATACTATTACAAATATATAAATTCGATTTTTTTTTTTTATTTGAATATTGCATAATTCGAATATTACATTTAAAGAAAGCATTAGAAATACTATTACAAATATATAAATTCAAATTTTTCAAAACAAATATTTTCTAATGTAATTGTAAAATTCAAAACCGAACATTTGAAAATCGAATGTTAGAATGTTATGTAAACATTCGAAATTTGATTCGAACGAATGAATGTATTAAAATTTGTTTCATTTTTTGAATGTTGCGAAACATTCGCCCATCCCTACTGCCAAACGGTAGATAATACGGGACAAACCTAATCTCGTATTGATTCAAAATGGGTCACGCTATTTTTTTCTCAAATACGGGATGATTCTGTATTTTAAGGGACGAGTGGCAACCCTAACGCACTCACGCACACATAGAAATCTTTACACACACACAAATACCTACACACATTCTCAAAGATTTCAGCTCTAATGAAGCACAACCACTTGAAACAAGGTCTCATCTTGACCCCTTAACAACAAGGCCATATCCTGTATGTCTCTGGTCCTTAGGGGCTTTTTCCCCTACAAAAGCTCTGGTTTTGCTGCCAGTGTTGTGTTGCTATTACAACTTCCTTCCTTCCTGCAGTCATCCTGCAATAGCGCAGTGAGGCAGTGAGAGCCGCACTATTGAATTTTGAACCTACGCATCGCTGGTCATTAAGGGGTTAAATCATAAGGAATTAATTACACGGGTACAGACTTCTAAGCATGTAGATAAAAAGAGCCAATATGTGACATGAAAGTTGAAAGATTTTTTTCTTTATATCTGAAGAACTTTCATTTATTTGAAACTGAATGTTTCAATTGCATTGCAAAATAATAATACTTTATAAAACAATGTCAGACATTTTCCAATAACATAATGGTACAAACAACATTATTTAGAAAAAATAAGGTCCATATTCTATACTGCATGAATGATCCAGCCAGCCAGAAAGAACATAGTATGGATAAATTGCTTCATGTTTATGTGTATTTTATATAATATTTCATTTTGCTTTCATTAGTTTCATACAGAATAAAATGGTGCCTAAGGACATGTTGAGAAATATATAAGAATAACGTTCTGTAAAGGTGAGATGTTGCCTTAAATGTAATAAAGGGAAATAAAATGGTAAAAAGGTTTCTTTTTTGTTTTTGTTTTTTAAAGGAAATAAAATGAAGAACCATATACCCAGCCAATCTTATACTATTTTCAGCACTGTGTGTTCAAAATACTTAAACCAATAACTTTGTGTTTAAAGCGCCATTTTGAAACCTAGGTATTGTAAATGGATTGGTACAGAGCAAAGGATACCCACGGAGTGGGTTTGGAAAACAATTAAATTTGCAGACAAGATTTCTGATATACGGTAGAGATATGTTAATGAAATGCTATTGATAAAAAGCGTATTTGGGGTAGGTAGTTAGTAACAGGCATAGAAATATTTACTTACAGTGGCACTTTAACTCTTGCACTCAAGCATTAAAGTGAATGTAAAGTTGAATGATAAATGTCAGGTTTTTAAAAATACTATTAAAAACAGGGGCACTTTCATTCATTAAACTTTACATATCAGCGTTTATTTTATATACTTATCTTTTTCTTTAGGAAACCCAGACCGGCGACCCTCTACCCACAGCTCCTCTGTACTTACCTTAGCAATGAGAAAACTGGCTTCCTCCAATCATAGCGTGCACCCCATAGGTGTCCAGCTTGTGAGGCCACGCAACAATAGGAGGAAGCCGGTTTTCGTCATTGCTAAAGTAAGTAGAGAGTAGAAGCGTTTACATGTTTTTATCTACTTAACAGCAAAGGGCTCCAATACACTTATAATTATGTCTATATATGTGTACAAAAGTATTTATGTATTTATATGTGTATATATATGTCTTTAACTACATATATAGAAATATAAATACATACAGTATGTACACATATATAGACACATATATAGGCACATATATAGACACACACATATATAAATATATATAATCAATGTAAACATTTGCATAGGAAATTAGCACATCTAGGCAAGGTTCCCCGCTTGCTTTTTCCCAGAAATACTCCATATACAATGTTGCCAATGCACAAGAGAATTCACAGTAAAACAGTATTTGAAGCAAAAAAATGAGAATTTGCATATCTAATTTGCATATCTTACCCAGATACCCTTTTAGGTTGCGGATGCCATAGAACTCAATGGGAGTCTGAAAACACAGAAAGCTTATGTTCAATGCTGCAAGAGAATTAAGTTTATTACATAATAAAAGTAAATTAGAAACTTTTTTAAAAGTGTATCCACTTTCTAAATTAAACAATATTATTGCTACACATTTGGTGCACTAGTAGATATAGGGCAGAGCTTTCCAAACTTTTCATGTTGGCGACACACTTTTTAGACCTACAACATTTCGCGACACAGTAATTCAGTTGTACTAGCAAACAGGAGGTTAAACTAACTTGTTTTAAGAGATACGGACACAAACATAAATTATATAATAACAAAATGTATTTACAAGTAACAGTATGTATGTGCAAGAATTAAAAAAAAGTTTAATAACACCAATAGCTACTTAATATTTTAATGGGATGTATGAGGTTGATAGGATGAAAACAGTTTCTGAATATTTGGTGGAATATTAAATAAAGACACTTGCATTTCATCATCAAGCATTTTTAAGCTTCCACTTCTTATCCATATATCAAGAGCAGGAGCAGCAATGCACTACTGGGAGCTAGCTGCAAAAAAAACCCACTTTGACTTCTGACTTTAGCCCAGCGTTTAAGCTGCCGCCCTCAGAGCTCTGTGAGTCCGACTGACTACTGCCCACGCTGCAAACACACTGCTGTCCCACTCACTGACTACACGTGCAGTCACGAGCCGATTGAGGAGGCTATGGAGCCAATGTGCCGCCAATGGGAATAGTTTCAGTTCCCACTGAGCTGCACCAATAGGTTAAGATGATCTGTGACCCACTAGGTATCAATCACGTGTCAACCATGTGATATGCAGGCGGAAAGTCAGAAACCAAAAAAAATTGTTGAAAAAAATGAAATTTAAAAAAATTTGTGCTGAAGCAGGGACACACCTACACACTGCTGCCGACACACTAGTGTGTCCCGACACACAGTTTGGAAAGCACTGATATAGGGATACAAATGAAAAATACATCACTACTTATGGATTATGCTACAACTTTGTCTCTCACTACAAATCAAGGGGACAATATTATTTCTACATATTTGGTGCAAAGTTTTGCCCCAAACTAATAGATATAGAGAAAAAAATGAAATAAATACACAACATAATATAGCTAACTTCCTTTTTGTTTTTGGAAAAATCTATGTGCACCATGTTTAACCCTTTAATGACTACAGCACTTTTCCATTTTCTGTCCGTTTGGGACCAAGGCTATTTTTACATTTTTGTGGTGTTTGTGTTTAGCTGTAATATTCCTCTTACTCATTTACTGTACCCACACTTATTATATACCGTTTTTCTCGCCATTAAATGGACTTTCTCAAGATATCATTATTTTCATCATATCTTATAATTTACTATAAAAAAATTACAAAATTTAAGGATAAAATTAAAAAAACCACACTTTTTCTAACTTTGACCCCCAAAATCTGTTACACATCTACAATCACCAGAAAACACCCATGCTAAATAGTTTCTAAATTTTGTCCTGAGTTTAGAAATACTTTGCTATTTCCAAACCACTTTTTTTCAAAATTAGCACTAGTTACATTGGGACACTGATATCTTTCAGGAATCCCTGAATATCCATTGTATATATATTTTTTTTTAGAAGACATCCCAAAGTATTGATCTAGGCCCATTTTGGTATATTTCATGCCACCATTTCCCCGCCAAATGAGATCAAATAAAAATAATTGTTCACTTTTTCACAATTTTTTTCACAAACTTTAGGTTTCTCACTGAAATTATTTGCAAACAACTTGTGCAATTGTGGCACAAATGGATGTAAATGCTTCTCTGGGATCCCCTTTTTTATAAATAGCAGACATATATGGCTTTGGCATTTTTTTTTTTGGTAATTAGAAGGCCGCTAAATGCCACTGCGCACCTCACGTGTATTATGCCCAGCAGTGGAGGGGTTAAATAGGGAGCATGTAGGGAGCTTCTAGGGTTAATTTTAGCTTTAGTTTAGTGTAGTAGACAACCCCAAGAATTGATCTAGGCCCATCTTGGTATATTTCATGCCACCATTTCACTGCCAAATGCGATCAAATAAAAAAAAATTGTTCACTTTTTCACAATTCTAGGTTTCTCACTGAAATTATTTACAAACAACTTGTGCAATTATGGCACAAATGGTTGTAATAGCTTCTCTGGGATCCCATTTGTTCATAAATAGCAGACATATATGGCTTTGGCATTGTTTTTCGGTAATTAGAAGGCTGCTAAATGCCAATGCACACCACACGTGTATTATGCCCAGCAGTGAAGGGGTTAATTAGGAAGCTTGTAGGGAGCTTGTAAGGTTAAGTTTAGCTTTAGTGTAGTGTAGTAGACAACCAAAAGTATTGATCTAGGCCCATTTTGGTATATTTCATGCCACCATTTCCCCGCCAAATGCGATCAAATAAAAAAAAATCGTTCACTTTTTCACAAACTTTAGTTTTCTCACTGAAATTATTTACAAATAGCTGGTGCAATTATGGCACAAATAGTTGTAAATGCTTCTCTGGGATCCCCTTTGTACAGAAATAGCAGACATATATGGCTTTGGCGTTGCTTTTTAGTAATTAGAAGGCCACAAAATGCCGCTGCGCATCACACGTGTATTATGCCCAGCAGTGAAGGGGTTAATTAGGTAGCTTATTGGGAGCTTGCAGGGTTAATTTTAGCTTTAGTGTAGAGATCAGCCTCCCACCTGACACATCAGACCCCCTGATCCCTCCCAAACAGTGCTCTTCCCTCTCCCACCCCACAATTGTCCCCGCCATCTTAAGTACTGGCAGAAAGTCTGCCAGTACTAAAATAAAAGGTATTTTTTAAAAAATGTATATATATTTTTTAGCATATTTACATATGCTGATGTGTAGGATTCCCCCCTTAGCCCCCAACCTCCCTGATCCCCCCCAAACAGCTCTCTAACCCTCCCCCTCTGCCTTACTGGGAGCCATCTTGGGTACTGGCAGCTGTCTGCCAGTACCCAGTTTCTGCAAAATAATGCTTTTTAATTATTATTATTATTTTTTCTGTAGTGTAGCTCCCCCCCCCCCCAAAGAACAATTCCCCTCCACCTCCCAGATCACTTCGATTTTTTTAAAAAATACCCAACCCAACTTTTATCCAACTTTTATTTTTAATTGTTTTCTGTAGTGTAGCCTTTCCCACCCACATCCACCCTGGGCAAGCGCCCGCCCGTGTCCGTGCGCCCCCCCCCCGGCGATCTCGCCCCCGATCCTGCCCCCCTCGTCGTCATATGGCCCATGGATTGCCGCCCACCCGCCTCCCACGTAAGCTCCCACCCACCAACGATACCATCGATGTCCGGTGCAGAGAGGGCCACAGAGTGGCTCTCTCTGCATCGGATGGCCAAGGGGGGTTATTGCAGGATGCCTCGATATCGAGGCATCACTGCATTAACCGGAAAGCGGCTGGAAGCGATCAGGATCTCTTTCAGCTGCTTTCCAGACCAAGGACGTACGCCATACGTCCTCGGTCATTAACTGTATTTTTTTTGAGGACGTATGGCGTACGTACTTGGTCGTTAAAGGGACGTAAAACCCAATTTTTTTCTTTCATGATTTGGATAGAACATAACATTTTAAACAACTTTCTAATTTACTTATATTATCATATTTTCTTCATTTTCTTGTTATCCTTATTTGAAAAGCAGTAATGTAAGCTCAAGAGTGTGCATGTGTCTGCAGCACTATACAGTATAGCAGCAGTTTTGCAACAATGTTATACATTAGCAGGAGCACTAGATGGCAGCACTATTTCCTGTCCTGTAGTGCTTCAGACATGTGCACGCTACCTACCTAGGTATCTCTTTAACAAAGAATAACATGAGAATGAAACATTTTTGATAATAGAAGTAAATTGGAAACTTTTTAAAAATTTTACCCTCTATCTGAATAATGAAAGAAAATTTTGGGGTTTAATGTCCCTTTAAACCATGTAATACAAGTCCCACTCTATACTTTGCACCATATTTAACGCAACACTTTCCACACCAATTATGACACAAACTCCTAAATAACCCACACACTAGAGAATTTTTCCACCACTTTTGATTGGAATATGCATAATCACATGATTTCTGACATCAGCCAATCTGATTCAAATATACATTATAAACTATCACTAACTAATCAAATTGCGCGATACTTGTGTCATTTTCACTCATCAGAACTTGGAAGTGCCATTTGTTACATTGTGTATTATACTTTGAAAGTATGTATATGTGAAATTAATATTAAAGATAAGCATTGATGATGACATTAGGACACACAGTGTAATATATTAGACAAGGATTTTAAAATTCAAATTGATGTTTGATTCAATAGAATCTTAAGCTGTTAGCTCAAATGGATAGCCCACCTAACTTTAAACTGTCATGATTCAGATACAGCATAAATTAAAATCACCTCTTTACTGGCATGCTATTTTTAGTGTATTTCTTCCTTCTCTTGAATTTCTTTTTCAGTAAGAAATGTCATCATATGCCAGGCCATTTTATAAAACCTGTGAAGGGGTGTTTTTTAAAAATAGATTGCAATCAGGAGGGGTTAGACAGGTGTAGAGAGAACCCTGGCCCAGCTCTTAAAGGGACAGGAAACCCCAAAATATTATTTTAAACAACTTTCCAATTTACTTCTATTATCAAATTTGCTTCATTCTCTTGTTATCCTTTGCTGAAGAAACAGCATTGCACTACTGGCAGCTAGCTGAACACATCTATTTAGCCAATCACAAGAGACAAATGTGTGCAGTCACCAATTAGCAGCTAGCTCCCACTAGTGCAACTTAAATTTGTACTTTCCTGTCCCTTTAAAATATCCATAGATTTCAAATAAATACATATGATATTCTGATTACATGCCATATTCGAAATTATTCCTGCTCAGAATAATAATATATTTACAATATATACATATAGTGGTATAAATAAACACAGAGATATGACAGACATAACACACACACACACACACATATATATATATATATATATATATATATATATATATACAGGGAGTGCAGAATTATTAGGCAAATGAGTATTTTGACCACATCATCCTCTTCATGCATGTTGTCTTACTCCAAGCTGTATAGGCTCGAAAGCCTACTACCAATTAAGCATATTTGGTGATGTGCATCTCTGTAATGAGAAGGGGTGTGGACTAATGACATCAACACCCTATATCAGGTGTGCATAATTATTAGGCAACTTCCTTTCCTTTGGCAAAATGGGTCAAAAGAAGGACTTGACAGGCTCAGAAAAGTCAAAAATAGTGAGATATCTTGCAGAGGGATGCAGCACTCTTAAAATTGCAAAGCTTCTGAAGCGTGATCATCGAACAATCAAGCGTTTCATTCAAAATAGTCAACAGGGTCGCAAGAAGCGTGTGGAAAAACCAAGGCGCAAAATAACTGCCCATGAACTGAGAAAAGTCAAGCGTGCAGCTGCCAAGATGCCACTTGCCACCAGTTTGGCCATATTTCAGAGCTGCAACATCACTGGAGTGCCCAAAAGCACAAGGTGTGCAATACTCAGAGACATGGCCAAGGTAAGAAAGGCTGAAAGATGACCACCACTGAACAAGACACACAAGCTGAAACGTCAAGACTGGGCCAAGAAATATCTCAAGACTGATTTTTCTAAGGTTTTATGGACTGATGAAATGAGAGTGAGTCTTGATGGGCCAGATGGATGGGCCCGTGGCTGGATTGGTAAAGGGCAGAGAGCTCCAGTCCGACTCAGACGCCAGCAAGGTGGAGGTGGAGTACTGGTTTGGGCTGGTATCATCAAAGATGAGCTTGTGGGGCCTTTTCGGGTTGAGGATGGAGTCAAGCTCAACTCCCAGTCCTACTTCCAGTTTCTGGAAGACACCTTCTTCAAGCAGTGGTACAGGAAGAAGTCTGCATCCTTCAAGAAAAACATGATTTTCATGCAGGACAATGCTCCATCACATGCGTCCAAGTACTCCACAGCGTGGCTGGCAAGAAAGGGTATAAAAGAAGAAAATCTAATGACATGGCCTCCTTGTTCACCTGATATGAACCCCATTGAGAACCTGTGGTCCATCATCAAATGTGAGATTTACAAGGAGGGAAAACAGTACACCTCTCTGAACAGTGTCTGGGAGGCTGTGGTTGCTGCTGCACCCAATGTTGATGGTGAACAGATCAAAACACTGACAGAATCCATGGATGGCAGGCTTTTGAGTGTCCTTGCAAAGAAAGGTGGCTATATTGGTCACTGATTTGTTTTTGTTTTGTTTTTGAATGTCAGAAATGTATATTTGTGAATGTTGAGATGTTATATTGGTTTCACTGGTAAAAATAAATAATTGAAATGGGTATATATTTGTTTTTTGTTAAGTTGCCTAATAATTATGCACAGTAATAGTCACCTGCACACACAGATATCCCCCTAAAATAGCTATAACTAAAAACAAACTAAAAACTACTTCCAAAACTATTCAGCTTTGATATTAATGAGTTTTTTGGGTTCATTGAGAACCTGGTTGTTGTTCAATAATAAAATTAATCCTCAAAAATACAACTTGCCTAATAATTCTGCACTCCCTGTATATATATGTGTGTGTGTGTGTATACATACTAAAATATGTATGTCCAATATTAAAAAGAATTCTAATAATTCACTCTCCACTTTGCACCAAATATGTTGCTACTTGCTATATTCGCAATTAGTCCTGCTCAGAAAAAGAATACATTTACACTATATACAATAATGTGCTAAAGAGAAATGTGAAAAAGTACAAGAAGACAGAGGGGCGCCTCATGTGTGGTATAATCAGATGGTATGATACAGAACAAACAGAATAGAGCCAAATGAGTACTCACATACTATTGAAGCACACCTATGTGCTGGTAGAGACAAGCTGCAATTTCAGATAGGTGTGACAGCTCACCCTCCAGGCAAAACTGTGTAGATACTCCTGTAGCACACTTATGTGCTGGTAGAGGCAGGCTGTAACTTTATGACAGGTGAAGCAGCTCACCCTAGAAAAGAACTCCACTCAGAGTACATTTAAAATAAAATGTAGCTATTTATTAAAAACAAAGATAAAAAACAACACAGCAGTTGTTTATGATGAGTGGATAAAAGGGTATACAGTGGCACCCCTCAAATGCAACACGTTTCTCGGTTAGAACCGTTTCATCAGGCATATATTCATTCAACATCCTACCTCTGCCTTAAATAACAAACTAACAGTTATCCACCTCCTTACAAAGGGGTGTGTTTCCTAATTGATATCTAACACCTGTCTGATGACATGCAGTAGAATCAAAAATAGTGGAAACAGCACACCAAATTTTCTTTCAGTGGGGCACGGAGCAACAGACTTGCCAAGTCTCACCAAAGTCCATGAATTTCAAGAAACTACAGCCACCAATTTCTTTAAAAGACCTTTATTCTTTTGCCTTGGGTCCCATTGATAATACAACATTTCAAGCCAGCATTAGGCTCTTAGTCATGTACCATCTACGTTCTGACATGCAGGTGTGGTCTGCAGTATTTAGGGCGCACCTGCAGGAAGATATACGTACGAGATGGAGTGAGCACTTAAGAAATATTAAAAACCGGTCACTAAAGCATAGTATCTCTCGACATAGTACGATACAGCATCAAGGACATCACCATACCTTTTCCATTACTCCCCTTGAACACATACCATATGAGGTTGGCTCTAACAGATATACTCGTCTACGCCAGAGGGAAGCATATTGGATTTATAAGTTCCAATCTCTGTTTCCCTCTGGCTTAAACGAGGTTCTCGATCTGGCAGCTTTTTAAAATCATTCTATATAGTACTATACTATCAGATTATCTATAGTCATTTGACTTAAATAATTATTTAGTCTAGGTGGTAGTTAACCACTTGCTTTGTTAGGGTTGGAAATTTTGGATACTTGTATTATTTGTTATTTTAGTTTAGTTGTTTACTTTGTCTTGTTATGGTAGGATGCCTTAGGGTTTATTATGATATATATTGGATATATTATGATCTCTTGGTCAATTCACTGTTAGATATAGTTATATCATTTGTTTTTACATATTTGACCATTCGTGGTCCCTTATGGATTATTTGACTCTACTTTTGATTTTTTCACTTTGGAGTTGCACGCCTCCAAATAGGGTGTCTTTGGTGTCTTACTCTGGGCTTTCTAAGAGGCCAGTCTTTTTATCATTAGATTATATACCATCCAACACATAGTTATCACTTTTTATTTATTCTATTTTAGATCAATAGCATCTCTTCGAAGAGCGTGTCTTTTCACATATACATCACGCTAAATTTAGAGAGATTATAGGGCTCTCCCTAGACGCAATTATTTGGTAAATTTTTTTCTGCATTATTATACGAGTTAGTGCATCCTATCCTTTATATAGCATAGAATATTGATATTCTCTTTCTCTTACTGATTTGAGTGTCATTAAAATATACTTTTGGGTTTGACACTAAATGCTTTATGTGCATGCACTTCACCACGGACATTATATTTATGTAGCCTTTTTTGCCAGATACATGTAACTAGGTCCGCTATAAAGAGGTGTATTTCACACAGTATCTAGGGTTCACACGCTCACTAATGTTAGCTCATTGGCTGCCTTAACACACCCCCTTGTAGATACACTCACATCAGCCTATTGGCTGTTTCCACATAGCACTTGTAAACATACACACCCACTTTTTACTATTTACTATATTTACTAATGTCAGCTCATCGGCTGCCTTCACACCCCCCCGATAGATACACCCACGTCAGCCTATTGGCTGTGTTCACACAGCACCGGTAAATATACACGCCCAACTTCTTACTATTTATATATTTTTTTTTTATTTTTTTTTAATACAGGTCTAACGCACAGTAGGTTGTTCCTCATACTAACAATATGTTTAAGTCTAGCCCAGTTTTTGACTATGGATAGAAGTTAACATTCCCCATATATATTTTGAATTATAAACATTGTGTGAATAGGAAAATAGATCGAATAACCCTTTGATTACTTTGGGTCAATACCGATTTTTTTATCTTTAAATGCAAACATGCAGTGTTCTATTGGATTGTCTAATTATTGTTTAGTATAGGATACTACTGCTAAAATACTTTACATGTGTATAATGTGGTTTTTACTCTATGTGAAAAACTGTTGCAATTAGAAGATCTGATGTCATCAGACAGGTGTTAGATATCAATTAGGAAACACACCCCTTTGTAAGGAGGTGGATAACTGTTAGTTTGTTATTTAAGGCAGAGGTAGGATGTTGAATGAATATATGCCTGATGAAACGGTTCTAACCGAGAAACACGTTGCATTTGAGGGGTGCCACTGTATACCCTTTTATCCACTCATCATAGACAACTGCTGTGTTGTTTTTTTATCTTTGTTTTTAATAAATAGCTAGATTTTATTTTAAATGTACTCTGAGTGGAGTTCTTTTCCTACCTTCTGCCTTTGCTGATTGCTCACTGGGACCTACACCCCTGCACAACCAAGAATCTACATCTAGGGTGAGCTGCTACACCTGTCATAAAGTTACAGCCTGCCTCTACCAGCACATAAGTGTGCTACAGGAGTATCTACACAGTTTTGCCTGGAGGGTGAGCTGTCACACCTATCTGAAATTGCAGCTTGTCTCTACCAGCACATAGGTGTGCTTCAATAGTATGTGAGTACTCATTTGGCTCCATTCTGTTTGTTCTGTATCATACCATCTGATTATACCACACATGAGGCGCCCCTCTGTCTTCTTGTACTTTTTCAGCTATATCCGGACCAGTCGGTGAGGAGGAGGCAGCCCACATATGAACATTGTATATCCCATTTTCTCCGGTCATCCGGTCATACACTTCAAAGAAAGACTTTGATCTCTGTATTATCCTTTATTCAAGGATTCAAAGGTTTTTTTATTTCATATATATATTTTTAATTTTTATTTTTATTTTGTTTGGTCCTTGTGATATTTGAATTGTTCTGTATTATCTACGCATAGTGATTAATTTTTTGCACTGAGTTGCCCCTGCACCTTTAGTGCCTCCTCTATTTTGTTGTTATAAAGAGAAATGTGCTTGTTCGTGGACAGTAATGAAATTGTATAAATAAAGTTGGGGAAAACACAACATCGATGACTGTTAGTTAACACCAGTGCGATGCTCTTCGCACCGTACTTGACGTGCGTGTTTTTGACTGCTTTTTTTCATAAATATGGAGATCGTATTGAGATCCGTGGCCGTGATGTTTGCCGATGTTTGCCGAGCGTATTGACGCCCGCGAATGCAACATAGTTGACACTTTGATAAATAAGCCTCTAAAACTGTGATAACCTGTACTAAAAACATTTTTGTCAATGCATGTATATTGCAAATCTGTTTCTATTCAAAGATGTAATTTATCTATGTGCATTTAAATTTGAACTGGAATGTCCTTTTAACAGTTTGTTTAAGAGGTGTGCCCCTTTTTTTAACCAGTGAAATTGCTGATTTTCCTTTTAAACAAACCTAATATAATGGGGAAATTCAGGCTATGATTACGGTGACATGCTAAAATGCATAAGCCTGTCGTAGGGCTGCGCTCTCTCTCTTTTTTTTGAGCCCATATCATTTTAATTAACAGGACTTTTTAATGGAAAGCAAACTTATTTTTGTATTTGCTTGCTACATATGATGAACAAGGAATGCAATGAAGCAACCATTTTGCTATTTTACATGTCTTTAAGTTATTTTCTTTGTGTGCATTGGTGACATTTTAGTAATTGTGTGCTTGGATTTTTTTTCATAGATGTCTTATTAAGAAAGTGATTTCACATTTTTGTTAAAGGGGCAGTAAACTTACATACTAATGTTATATAATTCTGCACATAGTGCAGAATTATATAACATTAACTTACCGGCAGCTTTATACATTCAATTATTGCAAAGAAATTACATGTAAAAGCTCCTTTTACCAGAACGCCGCTCTTTGCTCTACTGAGCAGGTCTGTTTTTTCAACAGTGCATCCGGTAACACTGAATAGTCACAGCTTGCCCGGCCGCGCCATTAAAATGAATGTAGCTCGCTCCTGCTACTAGACCAGAGCGGGAGCGAGCTAAATTCATTTTAATGGTGCGACCGGGCACACTGTGACTAAGCAGTGTTGCCGGATGCGCTGTGGAAAAAGCAGACCCGTTCAGTAGAGCAAAGAGCGGCGTTCAGGTAAAAGGAGCTTTTACATATAATTTCTTTGCAATAATTGAATGTATAAAGCTGCCGGTAAGCTAATGTTATATAATTCTGCACTATGTGCAGAATTATATAATATTAGTTTGTAAGTTTACCGCCCCTTTAAGATCTGAATATAAATTAAAATCTAGCATAAATCATATTTAATCAGCAAACTAACATTTTCAAGTTGTATAGTTTTTATTTCAAATCTGAGGAATATGTCCTTTTTTAAAAGAAGTCAAAGTCATCTCAAATTCCAAGTTTACACATTAACTGTTCTTTTATTCAGACATCGCTTTACCCAGGTTTAAAATTCTACTGAGGACATCCTGCATAGAAGGAAATTGTTGGTGTTATTGACTTTTCTGGCAAGATTCTGTTAAGTTGCATTTTTATGTATTTACACTCTGTGGAAAATATACAGGTTTTATTTTTGTCAAATTTTAATATTCATTGTGTTCAGATTCTCATCTATCTTCATTTTAAAATAAAGGACCATGATTTGACATAAAAATGAGAAAATGGTAATTGAGAACTATTGTATTGGGAAATGGTACAAGTTGTTTTTTTTTTTTCCATGAATAAGTTACTGTACAGCTTCCTGCATTGAGACCATTAAAACTTGTAAAGCATTGCATTGTTTCCAGTGTAACCCACAACCTGTCTGAGGGCAGATTCTGATTAGTCAAGGGTGGAGTGAGCAATTTTGGGGTGGAGGTTGATTGATAAGTGGGTGAACTGAATTATTATTATTATTATTATTATTATTATCATCATCATTTATTTGTATAATACCACACAATTATGTAGTGCTGGTTAGTTGGGGTATGTGTTTAACATATGCTAGGAGATAATTGGGGTTCAAATAGAGGAGACAGACATGAGTCGCAGTTTTGGGTTGAGATACTGGTATTTTTTTTATTTTTTTGCCATATGAGACGTTTTTACATAAATTATATAATTAATAATTTTAGTCCTTATAAAACATCATTATTTTCACAATATTGTTCAATTTGTCTTTAATGTGCAAGAATATAAGTGGAATACTAAATACATGCAGTCAATGCATTACAGCCATATAAAAATTAGTATTAATTCCCTCAGACAAGAAGTTTGTGGAAACCTCACGCTTGATTAGCCAGTGACACATTGGGGCCGCCGAAGTATCAATGTCTGTCTGACATGATACGTTGTAGCATATCATGTCCAACAGACATTGCTAAATGCCGACAGCATACGCTGTCAGCATTTAACATTGCACAAGCAGTTCACCAGAAATGCTTGTGCAATGCCGTCCCCTGCCGCTAGCAGAGGGTGTCAATCAAGCCGATTGTATAAGATTGGGCGGATTGCAGACCGCATTCTCAGAGGTGGCGGACCAGTTATGGAGCAGCGATCTTAAGACCGCTGCTTCATAACTGCTGTTTCCGGCGAGCCTGAAGGCTCTTGCGGAAACAGGGGCATCAGGGGCCGTTCGGCCCTTGATAAATCGGCCCCTAAATCTTTACAGTCTAAGAAATAATGACAATATCAAATTGCTTAAAAGAAAAGTATGATTCAAAAAGAATAGAACTGTTTCTAGTGGAATTTTGATGCTCAAGAGAAATAAATATATATAAATGGATAAGTATATTGTCACTGCCGAAATGCAAAACATGTTACTGTTTAGTCTCCCTTTATATATGTTTTATACTTACATATAATTATTAGTCCTGTGCAGCAGCAAAAAATGTGTTTTAGATTAATCTTTCACAACTAATATTCTGAAAAGTTAGTTTTTCAGAATATTTGTCTGTTGCGTTTTCTTTAAAACAAATACTGAATATTCAGGGAACATTAACATTTATTTCTTTCATGTAATTAGCAAGAGTCCATGAGCTAGTGACGTATGGGATATACATTCCTACCAGGAGGGGCAAAGTTTCCCAAACCTCAAAATGCCTATAAATACACCCCTCACCACACCCACAAATCAGTTTTTACAAACTTTGCCTCCCGTGGAGGTGGTGAAGTAAGTTTGTGCTAGATTCTACGTTGATATGCGCTTCGCAGCAGGCTGGAGCCCGGTTTTCCTCTCAGTGTGCAGTGAATGTCAGAGGGATGTGAAGAGAGTATTGCCTATTTGAATTCAATGGTCTCCTTCTACGGGATCTATTTCATAGGTTCTCTGTTATCGGTCGTAGAGATTCATCTCTTACCTCCCTTTTCAGATCGACGATATACTCTTATATACCATTACCTCTACTGATTCTCGTTTCAGTACTGGTTTGGCTTTCTACTACATGTAGATGAGTGTCCTGGGGTAAGTAAGTCTTATTTTTTGTGACACTCTAAGCTATGGTTGGGCACTTTTATATAAAGTTCTAAAGATATGTGTTTAAACATTTATTTGCCTTGATTCAGGATGATCAATATTCCTTATTTCAGACAGTCAGTTTCATTATTTGGGTTAATGCATATGAATAAATCATTATTTCTTACCTTAAAATTGACTTTTTTCCCTGTGGGCTGTTAGGCTCGCGGGGGCTGAAAATGCTTCATTTTATTGTGTAATTCTTGGCGCGGACTTTTTTGGCGCAAAAAATTTCTTTGTCATTTCTGGCGTCATACTTGTCGCCGGAAGTTGTTCGTGTTTGCGTCATTTTTTTGACGTTTTGCGCCAAAAATGTTGGTGTCACCGGATGTGGCGTCATTCTTGGCGCCAAAAGCATTTAGGCGCCAATAATGTGGGCGTCTTTTTTGGCGCTAAAAAATGTGGGCGTCATTATTGTCTCCACCTTTTTTTCACATTATTTAAGTCTCATTTTTCATTTGCTTCTGGTTGCTAGAGGCTTGTTCATTGGCATTTTTTCCTATTCCTGAAACTGTCTTTTAAGGAATTTGATAGATTTTGCTTTATATGTTGTTTTTTCTCTTACATATTGCAAGATGTCTCAGATTGACCCTGGATCAGAAGCTACTTCTGGAAAAACACTGCCTGATGCTGGTTCTACCAAAGTTAAGTGTATTTGCTGTAAACTTGTGGTAACTGTTCCTCCGGCTGTAGTTTGTGATGAATGTCATGATAAGCTTGCTAATGCAGATAGTATTTCCATTAGTAATATTCCATTACCTGTTTCTGTTCCATCAACATCTAATACTCAGGATGTTCCTGTTAATATAAGAGATTTTGTTTCTAAATCTATTAGGAAGGCTATGTCTGTTATTCCTCCTTCCAGTAAACGTAAAAGGTCTTTTAAAACTTCACATTTTTCAGATGAATTTTTAAATGAACATCATCATTCTGATTTGTCTGTTTCTGATGATGATTTTTCTGGTTCAGAGGATTCTGTCTCAGATATTGACACTGATAAATCTTCATATTTATTTAAAATGGAATTTATTCGTTCTTTACTTAAAGAAGTTTTAATCGCATTAGAGATGGAGGAAGTCCTCTTGATACTAAATGTACTAAGCGTTTAAATTCGTTTTTTAAACCTCCTACAGTTATTCCGGAAGTTTTTCCTGTCCCTGATGCTATTTCTGAAGTAATTTCTAGGGAATGGAATAATCTGGGTAATTCATTTACTCCTTCTAAAAGGTTTAAGAAATTGTATCCTGTGCCATCTGACAGATTAGAGTTTTGGGACAAAATCACTAAGGTTGATGGGGCTATCTCTACTCTCGCTAAACGTACTACTATTCCTACGGCAGATAGTACTTCCTTTAAGGATCCTTTAGATAGGAAGATTGAATCCTTTCTAAGGAAAGCTTATTTATGTTCAGGTAATCTTCTTAGGCCTGCTATTTCTTTGGCTGATGTTGCGGCAGCTTCCACTTTTTGGTTGGAGGCTTTGGCACAACAAGTGTCAGATCATAATACTCATAGCATTGTTAAACTTCTTCAACATGCTAATAACTTTATTTGTGATGCCACCTTTGATATCATTAGAGTTGATGTCAGGTATATGTCTTTAGCTATTTTAGCTAGAAGAGCTTTATGGCTTAAAACTTGGAATGCAGATATGTCTTCTAAGTCAACTTTGCTTTCCCTTTCTTTCCAAGGTAATACATTGTTTGGTTCCCAGTTGGATTCTATTATTTCAACTGTTACTGGGGGGAAAGGAACTTTTTTACCTCAGGATAAAAAATCTAAAGGTAAATATAGGGCTGCTAATCGTTTTCGTTCCTTTTGTCAGAATAAGGAACAGAAGCCTGATCCTTCCCCTAAAGGAACGGTTTCTGTTTGGAAACCATCTCCAGTCTGGAATAAATCCAAGCCTTTCAGAAAGCCAAAGCCAGCTCCCAAGTCCACATGAAGGTGCGGCCCTCATTCCAGCACAACTGGTAGGGGGCAGATTACGATTTTTCAAAGAAATTTGGATCAATTCGATTCACAGTCTTTGGATTCAGAACATTGTTTCACAAGGGTACAGAATAGGTTTCAAGGTAAGGCCTCCTGCAAGAAGATTTTTTCTTTCTCGCTTTCCAATATACCCAGTGAAGGCTCAAGCATTTGTGAAATGTGTTTCAGATCTAGAGTTGGCTGGAGTAATTGTGCCAGTTCCAGTTCTGGAACAGGGTCTGGGGTTTTACTCAAATCTATTAATTGTACCAAAGAAGGAGAATTCCTTCAGACCAGTTCTGGATTTAAAAATATTGAATCGTTATGTAAGGATACCAACATTCAAAATGGTAACTATAAGGACTATTCTGCCTTTTGTTCAGCAAGGGCATTATATGTCCACAATAGATTTACAGGATGCATATCTGCATATTCCGATTCATCCAGATCACCTTCAGTTTCTGAGATTCTCTTTTCTAGACAAGCATTACCAGTTTGTGGCTCTGCCGTTCGGCCTAGCAACAGCTCCAAGGATTTTTTCAAAGGTTCTCGGTGCCCTTCTATCTGTAATCAGAGAACAGGGTATTGTGGTATTTCCTTATTTGGACGATATCTTGGTACTTGCTCAGTCTTCACATTTAGCAGAATTTCATACGAATCGACTTATGTCATTTCTTCAAGAACATGGTTGGAGGATCAATTTACCAAAGAGTTCATTGATTCCTCAGACAAGGGTAACCTTTTTAGGTTTCCAAATAGATTCAGTGTCCATGACTTTGTCTCTGACGGACAAGAGATGTCTGAAATTGGTTTCAGCTTGTCGAAACCTTCAGTCTCAATCATTCCCTTCGGTAGCCTTATGCATGGAAATTCTAGGTCTTATGACTGCTGCATCGGACGCGATCCCCTTTGCTCGTTTTCACATGCGACCTCTTCAGCTTTGTATGCTGAACCAGTGGTGCAGGGATTATACAAAGATATCTCAGTAAATATCTTTAAATCCGATTGTACGACACTCTCTGACGTGGTGAACAGATCACCATTGTTTAGTTCAATGGGCTTCTTTTGTTCTTCCAACCTGGACTGTGATCTCAACAGATGTGAGTCTGACAGATTGGGGAGCTATATGGGGGTCTCTGACAGCGCATGGGGGTTTGGGAATCTCAGGAGGCGAGATTACCAATCAACATTTTGGAACTCCGTGTGATTTTCAGAGCTCTTCAGTCGTGGCCTCTTCTGAAGAGAGAATCGTTAATTTGTTTTCAGATGGACAATGTCACAACCGTGGCATATGTCAATCATCAAGGGGGGACTCACAGTCCTCTGGCTATGAAAGAAGTATCTCGGATAATTGTATGGGCGGAATCCAGCTCCTGTCTAATTTCTGCGGTTCACATCCCAGGTATAGACAATTGGGAAGCGGATTATCTCAGTCGCCAGACGTTACATCCAGGCGAATGGTCTCTTCACCCAGAGGTATTTCTTCAGATTGTTCAAATCTGGGGTCTTCCAGAAATAGATCTGATGGCCTCTCATCTAAACAAGAAACTTCCCAGGTATCTGTCCAGATCCAGGGATCCTCAGGCGGAGGCAGTGGATGCATTGTCACTTTCTTGGAAGTATCATCCTGCCTATATCTTTCCGCCTCTAGTTCTTCTTCCAAGAGTGATCTCCAAGATTCTAAAAGAGCGTTTGTTTGTTCTGCTGGTGGCTCCAGCATGGCCTCACAGGTTTTGGTATGCGGATCTTGTTCGGATGGCTACTTGCCAACCTTGGACTCTTCCATTAAGAGAGATGGGGTGTGTTAGGAGCGCCTAATAAAAGGCTAGGTCTAAATATAGGGTGTAGACTAAAAGTGTCAGTATTGTACACTATGAGGATCCTACAGTGGCAAAGTAATGGGATCATTAAATTATACAATTTAACAAGTTTAATATCACATATAATAACAGCAGGAAATCACAGGTTAAAAAAGCATAAAAGTATATGGATCCATGATACTTAATAAAAACAATTGCAATAAAAATAATCCAACAATGGCATTAGTATTGTTGCAAGGACAAATAAAAAAAATAATAGGTGGCTGTATGCGATGTCTAGTAAGAATCAATGAGATATACAGTGGAAAATATGTATAAAAAACATGTAGAAATAATGTATAAAAAACATGTAGAAATAATACAATAGATTGAAAGTCCTGTGAAAAATACAATGAGATATATGGTCGTGAAACCGGTCTTGAAAATAAAACGTCTTGAAAAAGGCCCTATTGGTGGGCCAAAACGCGTTGGCATATATGGTGAGTTTTATTCCTATAATTGTAAGCATATTTTAAACAATACTGCTCTATGTTGTATTTTCTCTCTTCTCTTTTTTCACAGGGATTGGATTCTCTTTTTTCTCTCTTTTTTCACAGGGATTGGATTTTATTTTTTATTTTTTCACAGGATTTGTTTTTTGGTCTTTTATATTTTTTATGAAGTCTATTTTTTATGAAGTCTGTTTGCATATATTTTTGTTAACCAGCGTTCACTATTTTTGACTTTCTGATATACAACATTTTTGTTTTGTTTTTATTGGATTTTTCACTGTTGGACCACTTTTTATTATTATCACAATATTGGATTTACACACATGCTTTTGGATTGACATTTGGATCACGAGGATATTCTAATCAACTCATATAGATTTTTTATATATTGTTTTCATTTTTTGGATTTTCAACACATATATATACTTTTTTATTGGTATTACCACATATACTTTTTTCACCGGTTTCACGACCACATATCTCATTGTATTTTTCACAGGACTTTCAATCTATTGTATTATTTCTACATGTTTTTTATACATTATTTCTACATGTTTTTTATACATATTTTCCACTGTATATCTCATTGATTCTTACTAGACATCGCATACAGCCACCTATTATTGTATTTTATTTGCATTGCTTTATTGTTTTTACTTTTTTTATTTGTCCTTGCAACAATACTAATGCCATTGTTGGATTATTTTTATTGCAATTGTTTTTATTAAGTATCATGGATCCATATACTTTTATGCTTTTTTAACCTGTGATTTTCTGCTGTTATTATATGTGATATTAAACTTGTTAAATTGTATAATTTAAAGATCCCATTACTTTGCCACTGTAGGATCCTCGTAGTGTACAATACTGACACTTTTAGTCTACACCCTATATTTAGACCTAGCCTTTTATTAGGCGCTCCTAACACACCCCATCTCTCTGTTCTTTTTCTTGGGTATCTAGAGACCCAATTGTTATATGAGCTTTGGTCTTGGTAGTTAGCGCCGTCGGACAGATCACACTTTTTCACTCTTCCGTTAAAACCAGACCTTCTATCTCAAGGTCCTTTTTCCATCAGGATCTCAAATCATTAAATTTGAAGGTATGGAGATTGAACGCTTGATTCTCAGTCATAGAGGTTTCTCTGACTCCGTAATTAATACTATGTTACAGGCTCGTAAATCTGTGTCTAGGAAGATATATTATCGAGTCTGGAAGACTTACATTTCTTGGTGCTCTTCTCATCAATTTTCCTGGCATTCTTTTAGAATTCCTAGAATTATCTGCTCTTTCTTGTGAATCTCCTTTTCTGATTTTTCATCAGGATAAGGCAGTGTTGCGGACTTCATTTAAATTTTTACCTAAAGTTGTGAATTCTAACAGCATTAGTAGAGAAATTGTGGTTCCTTCATTGTGTCCTAATCCTAAGAATTCTAAGGAAAGATTGTTACATTCTTTGAAATATTATGTTGAAGCTACTAAAGATTTCCGAAAGACTTCTAGTCTATTTGTTATCTTTTCCGGTTCCAGGAAAGGTCAGAAGGCCTCTGCCATTTCTTTGGTGTCTTGGTTAAAGTCTTTGATTCATCATGCTTATGTCGAGTCGGGTAAAACTCCGCCTCAAAGGATTACAGCTCATTCTACTAGGTCAGTTTCTACTTCCTGAGCGTTTAGGAATGAAGCTTCGGTTGATCAGATTTGCAAAGCAGCAACTTGGTCTTCTTTGCATACTTTTACTAAATTCTACCATTTTGATGTGTTTTCTTCTTCTGAAACAGTTTTTGGTAGAAAAGTACTTCAGGCAGCTGTTTGATTCTTCTGCTTATAATTTCAGTTTTTTTCATTATAAGATTAAAACTTTATTTTGGGGTGTGGATTATTTTTTCAGCGGAATTGGCTGTCTTTATTTTATCCCTCCCTCTCTAGTGACTCTTGCATGGAAGTTCCACATCTTGGGTATTTATTATCCCATACGTCACTAGCTCATGGACTAATTACATGAAAGAAAACATAATTTGTGTAAGAACTTACCTGATAAATTCATTTCTTTCATATTAGCAAGAGTCCATGAGGCCCACCCTTTTTTGTGGTGGTTATGATTTTTTTGTATAAAGCACAATTATTCCAATTCCTTATTTTTTATGCTTTCGCACTTTTTTCTTATCACCCCACTTCTTGGCTATTCGTTAAACTGATTTGTGGGTGTGGTGAGGGGTGTATTTATAGGCATTTTGAGGTTTGGGAAACTTTTCCCCTCCTGGTAGGAATGTATATCCCATACGTCACTAGCTCATGGACTCTTGCTAATATGAAAGAAATGAATTTATCAGGTAAGTTCTTACATAAATTATGTTTTTCATTAAACAAATGTAAATGTTCCTTAGCGTCAGGTGAAAAAGTTTACCTGTACCTTATACTTACCCTCTAGCGCGCTGTAGAGCCGCGCTAATCCCAACTGTGCTTCACAGTCACAGGCTGCTCCAATCAGAGGCTTAGTTCAGCGGATCTCAGAGCCTGCACTAAAGGACATTATCCTTTAATGCAGGCTCTGGGAAATGGATTAGTCTTCTATTAGCGTGGCTCAGGGCCCCCGTGAAGCAGGGCTGGATTAGTGTGGCTCTACAGTGTGCTAGAGGTAAGCAGTTAACCCCTTAAACTAGTTTAAAGGAAACAAATAAATATAAATTAATTTCATCAGTGTTTGTTCCGTTTTAATTTAGGAATATTCCTGTTTTTATCACAAATTCACATTCGTAACTACATTAATGCAGAAGTCTAATAATAAACTCACATTTTTGTACTGCTTAATTTTCCTGTTCAAATCAATTTGCCATAAAAATGTTTCTCGACAGTCCCTCTATAAGGAGTATTCTTTCCGCTTCTACTGATATATGAAATAACCACAATCTATGGAAGATTCTCTCCAGCACAGAGATGATGCTAAATAGGGGCTTAAGCCCTGAGTATCCATTAGAGACTTCTGTACCTTACTGCTTTGTTAATGATGTAATGCTAGTTGACTTTATATACATATGGCCACTGTTGCCTGAGTCTTAAGGTTACCTTTCTGTACCTTGTATGCACAATTACATGTTATATACAACACCTGTTTGTGAGGTTATTTGTCCTATAGTTGTTCTTAAGATATGGAGATGTTGACAGTTTATAAGGGGCGGTTTCTTGGGAACGGCACAGGAATGATTTATCCAACAGTTTAAGAGTTAAAGGAACATGAAACCTTCATTTAATCGTTCGTGATTCAGATAGAGCATGCAATTTTCCAGTTTGTTTCTATTGGGGCACTTTAATTCATCAAAATTTACATTTCACTCCTGTTGTGATAAAAAAAACTTACCTTTTAATCTTCACAGCAGCTCCAGCTTCCTCCAGTCTCACAAGCCATTTGAAATGATTGATAGGTCATCCTCCAATTACAGCTTCCCCCCCGGGGAATCAGTGTCTGATTCAACGCTGTGATTGGAGGAAGCTGGATGCCTCATTTTAGACCCAGGAAGAGGCTTTGAAACGGGTGGAGGAAGCTGGATCTGCTGTGAAGATTAAAAGGTAAGTTTTTTTCACAACAGGAGTGAAATGTAAATTTTGATGAATTAAAGTGCCCCTGTTTTTAATCAAAGTTTTAAAAACTGGGCACTTTAGCACCAAAATTTACATTCACTTTAAGGAGTCCAGAACAGTGCATCTATTCAATATGTACTTGAACTGCTGAGTAGATTGTTGAATACAAAGAAGGAATGATTTAAATTATTATTAACTTATATCACTGTAACACTGAATTGTTATGTAGGCACTCTGGAAAAAACGGAGTCAGGGCACATAGACACAAACTCTGCATATTATTTCATGTCTCATCGTTATGATGGCTCCACGTGTCAAAGACTAAAATTATTATTCTTGTAAATAGAGCCCATTTGAATGTCAATCCAATGTGATACAGTGCACTTAGATCTAAAAGCTTTTTCATTTTCCTTGTACATATTTCTCTTTGGAAAAACTCCCATTTGTGATGCAGAGCATTTTCACAATGTTTAGATGATTAAATTTGCACAAATTTAAAATGTGAGTTGTCGAGCTTATTATTGAATAATATATTTTTCTTCAGGCAAAATAAAAAAATATTCCCCAGCCCTGTAAATAAAACTAATCCAATCTAAACCCTTTTTCCAAAAGGTCGGCCATACACATTTGTCAGATTACCGAGTAATAGATTATTTATAGGATATTAGAACAGCTGTATTCTGTTAAACAACATTTAAAAAGGAACACACAACTCAAAAAATGTCTCTTTTGGATCTAAAATAAATTTGTTTAAATGTATGTGTTTTGGGATGTTTTTTGTGTATTAATAAAACCCTCTTTTTCTGAGGATGTTGTCTCTATCAGTCAGTGAACAATAGAATTCTACTACTCATTTACATTAAAGTACCACACCAGAAAGTGTGCTTGTAAAAAGAATGTGCATGTTTTAATAATGGATCTATATTGGAAGGGTTTTATTTAGATTGCATGCTTTATCTGTATCATGAAACTTTAACAGGACATGAAATACAATTTTTTTTCTTTAATGACTCCGGCAGAGCATACGATTTTTTAAAAAAACTTTCCAATTTACTTCTGTTACCTAATTATCTTATTTCTCTTCATATTCCTTGTTAATAAGCCAATCCAAGTTAGGCTAAAAAGCTGGGTGATCGCTGTTGATTGGTGGCTGCACATATATACCTCTTGTAATTGGCTTACTGATGTGTTCAGCTAGCTCCCACTAGTGCTGCTTCTTTAAAAAATGATTTAAAGAGAATGAAGTAAAACTGATTATAGAAGTATATTGGAAAATTGTTTAAAATGTATGCCCTATCTGAATTATAAAAGAAAATTGTTGGGTTTCATGTCCCTTTTAATTTGACTGTTGTGACCATTTACATTTGCTTGTTCTTCCGATGACTCTCCATACACTTTAAAATACAGCTCTAAATATTAACCCTTACCTGCAAATCACTCAGTAATATCACTCCAAAATATATGTTCCCCAAATCCCCACCCTCTTCACAATCAACAACATTACTCAAAACTGTATTTCCTCACTCATCTCCAAATACTCCACAACCCACCCCATCTCTCCACACTCAACAAACTCACTGCCAAATGTATTTCCTCTCTCGTATCCAAATACTCCCTGCCCCCACTCTTCAATAAACCTCTGACGTATGTCTCTTCACAAACAACCTCACTCAAAACTGTTTTCTCACTCATCTCCAAATATTCTCCAACCTTCCATCTTTAATCAACCTCTGTGTACGTCACTTCACAGTCAATACCTTCACTCAAAACTATATTTGCTCACTCATCTCCAAATATTTCCTGACCCTCACTCTTCAATCAACCTCTGACCTACGTATCTTCACACTCAACACCCTCACTCAAAACTATATTCCCTCACTCATTTACAAATAGTACCCAGCCTACCCTCTTCTATCAGCATCTGACTTACATCTCTCCACAATGAACAATCACACTCTCAACTATATTTCCTCACTCAAACTCCTCAACCCACCCTCTTCAATCAACCTCTGACCTACATCTCTTTACAATCAACAACCTCATTCAAAACGTTTCCTCACTCATCTCCATATACTTCCCAACCCACCCAGTTCTCAGACCTACATTGCTCCATGCTCAACAATCTCATTTTCAAATGTATTTACTTCCTCATCTACAAATACTCCTCAACCTACCCCCATTCAATCAACCTCTGGCCTACATCTCTTCACAATCAACAACTGCATTCAAAACTTTATTTCCTCCCTCATCTCCAAATACTTCCTGGCCCACCGTCTTGGAACAACCTTTGACCTACATTTCTCTACTCCTATTATTTATACTTCCCCCCTCTCATCTCCAAGACTTTTCATGTGCTGCTCTTCTCCTCTGTAACTTTCTTCCCTGCTCTATCAGTCTCCAACCTTGTACAGTCTCAGGCATTTTTTTGGAAAACCCTCCTATATTGAGAGGCTTACCATCTCTCCTCTAACTGTTTTTCATCCTAAAAAAATAAACCTTGTATTGTCTTCTTTCTCTGCTGCAAAGACAATTCACATGAAAAGCTACACCAAACTTTATGTTTCCTTCAACAAATAGAATGTATCTCCTTAGAGCATGGACCTCCTCAATTTGTTTTGTTTAGTTTGTAATTATGTAACTGTATCTTACCACCAGGGTGGATAAAAATCAATGATTAAAAAACATTTTTTTTATTTAAATCAGATTTTTTTTAATTTAAATCTTTTTCACCTAGATTAGGAGTTTTGCGTTAGAGGCTGTGCGGTGCTAACGAGCAGTTTATGCTCACTGCTCACTTACAGACAGTGTTGGTATTACAGGTTTTTACAAACCAGACAAGAAGTGAGCGTTGAGCGAAATTTTGCTCATTACCGCACTCCAATACCAGCGCTGCTTAAGTTAGCGGTGAGCTGGTGTAACGTGCTCGTGCACGATTTCCCCATAGGAATCAACAGGGAGAGCCGGCTGAAAAAAGTCTAACACCTGCAAAAAAAGCAGCGTAAAACTCCTTAATGAAGCCCCATTGATTCCTATGGGGAAATAAAATTTATGTTTACACCTAACACCCTAACATGAACCCCGAGTCTAAACACCCCTAATCTTACACTTATGAACCCCTAATCTGCCGCTCCGGACACCGCCGCCACCTACATTATACTTATGAACCCCTAATCTGCTGCCCCCAACATTGCCGCCACCTACATTATATTTATTAACCCCTAATCTGCCGCCCCCAATGTCGCCGCCACCTACCTACACTTTTTAACCCCTAATCTGCTGCCCCCAACGTCGCCGCCACTATAATAAACATATTAACCCCTAAACTGCCACACTCCCGCCTCACAAACATTAGTTAAATATTATTAACCCCTAATCTGCCGGCCCTAACATCGCCGACACCTTCCTACATTTATTAACCCCTAATCTGCTGCCCCCAGTGTCGCTGCCACTATATTAAAGTTATTAACCCCAAAACCTAAGTCTAACCCTAAACCTAACACACCCTAAGTTAAATATAATTAAAAGAAATAGAAATAAAAATTACTATAATTAACTAAATTATTCCTATTTAAAACTAAATACTTACCTATAAAATAAACCCTAAGATAGCTACAATATAACTAATAGTTACATCGTAGCTATCTTAGGGTTTATTTTTATTTTACAGGCAAGTTTGTATTTATTTTAACTGGGTACAATAGTTATTAAGTAGTTATTAACTATTTAATAACTACCTAGATAAAATAAATACAAAAGTACCTGTAAAATAAAACCTAACCTAAGTTACAATTACACCTAACACTACACTATAATTACATTATTTCCATAAATTAAATACAATTAAATACAATTAAATTAAACTAAATCTAAAGTACAGAAAAAAAAACCCCACTAAATTACAGAAAATAATAAACAAATTACAAGATTTTTAAACTAATTACACCTAATCTAATCCCCCTAACAATATAAAAAAGCACCCACAAAATAAAAAAAGCCCTACCCTACACTAAATTACAAATAACCCTTAAAAAGGCCTTTTGCGGGGCATTGCCCCAAAGTAATCAGATCTTTTACCTGTAAAAAAAATTACAAATCCCTCCCAACATTAAAACCCACCACCCACACAACCAACCCTACTCTAAAACCCACCCAATACCCCCTTAAAAAACCTAACACTAACCCCTTGAAGATCACCTTACCGGGAGAAGTCTTCATCAACCGGTCTGAAGTCCTCAACAAAGCCGGGAGAAGTCTTCATCCAAGTCGGGCGAAGTGGTCCTCCAGACGGGCAGAAGTCTTCATCCAGACTGCATCTTCTATCTTCATCCATCCGGCGTGGAGCGGGTCCATCTTCAAGACATCCGACGCGGAGCATCCTCTTCATCCGAAGGCTCTTCTGGAATGAAGGTTCCTTTAAATTACATCATCCAAGATGGCATCCCTTCAATTCTAATTGGCTAATAGAATTCTATCAGCCAATCGGAATTAAGGTAGAAAAAATCCTATTGGCTGATTACTTTGGGGCAGATTAGGGGTTAATAATATTTAAATAATGTTTGCGAGGCGGGAGTGCGGCGGTTTAGGGGTTAATATATTTATTATAGTGGCGGTGATGTCCGGTTCAGCAGGTTAGGGGGAAAAAATGTTTTTAGTGTTTGCGATGCGGGAGGGCCTTGGTTTAGGGGTTAATAGGTAGTTTATGGGTGTTAGTGTACTTTTTAGCACTTTAGTTAAGAGTTTTATGCTATTGACTTTAAAATGTGGTACCAGTCTTGACAGGAGAGGGTCTACCGCTCACTTTTTGGCAGACTCGTAATACCGGCGCTATGCAAGTCCCATTGAAAAAAGAGGATACGCAATTTACGTAAGTGTATTTGCGGTATTTCCAAGTCTGGCCAAAAAAGTTAGCGGTGAGCCTGTACCTTCAAGACTCTTAATACCAGCGGGCGTTAAAAAGCAGCGTTAGGACCTCTTAACACTGCTTTTTTAACCTAACGCACAACTCGTAATCTAGCGGGTTTTTTTAATTTAAATAGAAATTTTTTTAATCAAAATACGTTTTGAGGAAACATCGATCTAAAGACAGCAGCAGACATTATTCATGTGTACAATACACTCCTACTATGCTGGGACTGACCTTTAATAATAAAATGTGCTGACACTGAAGCGTCCCTGCCAGCACAAGCCGGACTTGGCCAAGCCTTGGGACAAAGAATACAGCCTTATAATATTTTATACTATCTTTAGTGACAAATTTTAGGAAAAATAAACGGCTCAATATATGATACATATGTAAAAAGTCTGTTCATTTTAAAACGACATGTCAATTTTTTTAATTTATGTATTAGAAATATTTTACTAAATTAGAACAGATCTTTATAAACAATAAATGTTTTAAAACATTTAAAATGTTCCATTTTGTAAGAAACATATGCGTGGTTTTGCAATCCTAAAAAACACCCATTGAAATTCCTATTAAATGTTGTTTACCATACTTACTTAACTGTGGCCAATTAGAGATAGATATAAATAAGCTCCTGCACAAATCAGCCAACTCTTCCAACAGAATGCACCACAACCTCTCGGGGGGTGAAAACACTGTGTATGCATTTGTATGTATGTATGTGTGTTTACATATGTATGTATGTGTATGTATGGGTATGTATATGTGTTTACATATGTATGTATGTGTATGTATGGGTATGTATGTGTGTTTACATATTTATGTATGTGTATGTATGGGTATGTATGTGTGTTTACATATTTATGTATGTGTATGTATGGGTATGTATGTGTGTTTACATATTTATGCAGTATGTATGTGTGTGTGTTTACATATGTATGTATGTGTATGTATGTGTGTTTACATATGTATGTATGTGTATGTATGTGTGTTTACATATGTATGTATGTGTATGTATGTGTGTTTACATATGTATGTATGTGTGTTTACATATGTATGTATGTGTATGTATGTGTGTTTACATATGTATGTATGTGTATGTATGTGTGTTTACATATGTATGTATGTGTATGTATGTGTATGTATGTGTGTTTACATATGTATGCAGTATGTATGTGTGTGTGTTTACATATGTATGTGTATGTATGTGTGTTTACATATGTATGTATGTGTATGTATGTGTTTACATATGTATGTATGTGTATGTATGTGTATGTATGTGTGTTTACATATGTATGTATGTGTATGTATGTGTATGTATGTGTGTTTACATATGTATGCAGTATGTATGTGTGTGTGTTTACATATGTATGCAGTATGTATGTATGTGTGTTTACATATGTATGTATGTGTATGTATGGGTATGTACGTGTGTTTACATATGTATGTATGTGTATGTATGGGTATGTATGTGTGTTTACATATGTATGTATGTGTATGTATGGGTATGTATGTGTGTTTACATATTTATGCAGTATGTATGTGTGTGTTTACATATGTATGTATGTGTACGTATGTATAATAGCCATCAGGAGATTTTCAGGCTCCCCCCTTAGAAGTCTGTTATGTGAGCGAGTTAGTTCACTCGTGCTATCCGACATACAGATTTTAGCACAACCTAGACTTTACCACAAGCAATAAAAAATTACTTTTAAGTTGTAATATGAGCGCAAAAACCTGATCGAATTTATTATGAAATGATTCAGTCGGATTTCAGTATAAATAGTTTGTGTACACTGCTGGTACAGTGTGCACATGCTCATTAGACATAGACAGTCTATATACATGTGTGGCAGCATGCAAATATTTACCTGTTGTACAATTGTATAGCCACTGGGGGCACCGGAGGTAACCTATGTAATGTAAATGTATTGATTCATTTTTACATTCTAAAAAATAAATATTGTCATTGTAAAAAAATATTTTCTATATCTATATGGTCTCCAAGAGATTATTAAAGTCCAGTGTTTGACACTCATTATATAAACTCCTGGCATCCCATGACCCCTTGTGCTTGTATCACATGCCCCTTCAGCTGGCACCACATTCTGCTTGCACAATATCCCCTTGCGTTTGTGCCACATGCCTCATTGGTCTACACCACATACCCCCTTGAGTTTGCACCCTAAGCCTATTTAGCTTGTACCAAATACCCATTTAAGCTTGTGCAACCTACAAGATTCCTCACGCCCCCTTTAGCTTGTACCACATGCCCCCTTTAGCTTGTACCACATGCCCCTTTGGGGTTGCACCACATACTGCATGAAAATGTACCACCTACCTCCTTAAGCTTGTTCCACATTCCATAGTGGGCTTAAACCACATACTGCTTGAAGCGTTACCACCTACCCCCTTGAGCTTGCACCACTTGAACTTTTAGCACATGCTGTCTTTAGCTTCTATCACATGCCCCTTTAGCTTGTACTACATGCCCCTTTAGCTTGTACCACATGCCGCCTTTAGCTTGTACCACATGCCCCCTTTAGCTTGTACCACATGCCCCTTTAGCTTGTACCACATGCCGCCTTTAGTTTGTACCACATGCCCCCTTTAGTTTGTACGGAGGATAGGTGAGAATTGGCGCTTATATCAACCCTAATGCCAAGTATAGAAGGGTCTCTCTCTAAGAACCCTGAGGAGGATAGTAGAATAATTTAAGCGGAAATACTGGCGCTGAAAGCAGGGTAGTACACAAATACAATTTAAGGGTAACCTAAAAGGGTCTACCTTAGCAGGAATATAATCGTTATAAAAGTTAATAAATGGTTATAGCCTAATATATATCTAAGAAAATATATTTAATAGTGTAAAATTACAATACAATCAAGATTAAAAAATCAGTGTTAATAAAATCAGTACATATATACTAAAAAGTAATTAATGGGGCCCTTTAAATTAGTTTGAAAAGACATACAGAAAGGGGAAAGATTAACCACAAATCTATATATATATATATATATATATATATATATATATATATATATATATATATATATATATATATATATATACTGTGATTGAGGATAGAAGAAAACTATACTCAAATAAATATAAGTATAAAGATGGCAGAGATATTCAAACAGTATAAATAAAAACAAATAGCAATACAAACAGACTTAATAACTGGACGTCCAGCGTAAAAACCAGGGGTTAAAACAGTAATAATCTGGGGTTAAAACAGTATTAACCTGAAAGTGCACTATAGTGAACAAAAACACTCGTGACTAGATGATCATACTAATAGCATTGGATCAAGCTAATGGGCGAGTGAGGTACCTTGCGCTAATCTGTGGAGCACAGATTGAATATTGTTCGTCCTGTACCTCCTCCTGAGGTGGGTGTGTACTCCTAGCGTAGTTCACTTACATCACCCTTTCTGAAAATGTCCAGCTGATTTTGGGAGGAACAGAATGTAAACGATCTCTGGGGTAATAGCAATCCTTTAGATGATGGTAGATAGTAACTTCAAGGCACTCTTATTCTGTGGTGCTTAGTGCAGGTACTAGATCATCTGGCAGTATATTCAATTTGTAGACTGGAGCGCTCCCTCAGAGGGCTGTATTCAAATTCACAGGCCTTGGGGGTAGTGAGCCAGGCGTTGGTAGTTGTCCTGTGTGCTTTTTCAACACAATAGCGATCCTTTCGGCGGCTGTATCAAGTTCACAAGCCTTAAAGGAGTTCAGCTTAGCAGTAGTTCTTCTTGTAGGAAATGAGACACAGTCATCAACCGGTTTCTCCCCTCACTTGGGGCTTTTTCAAGATGTGTTCTCATTGCTGGCAGGTATTCCTTTATAGGGCTATCCTGCATCCTTATTGGTTAGTCCAAAGGGGTGTGTGATCCCAGTTAAGGTGGAATTTGAGTTATATCCCTTAAACATTTAAGGAGGTATCTTATTGTCTCTTGTAGTTTTTTGGAAATGTCCCGTTGTTAATTTTAGTTTAACAACTAGTATACTAAAAGTACATATTGCTCCGGAAAGGAACAACCATACGTGTAATATGGTCACATCCATGGTGTCAAGTGAAACTCTTGAACAGACTTTACTCATAATTTTAAGTTGATTTCACTTGACACCATGGATGTGACTCTTGAACAGACTTTACTCATAATTTTAAGTTGATTTCACTTGACACCATGGATGTGACCATATTACACGTATGGTTGTTCCTTTCCGGAGCAATATGTACTTTTAGTGTACTAGTTGTTAAACTAAAATTAACAACGGGACATTTCCAAAAAACTACAAGAGACAATAAGATACCTCCTTAAATGTTTAAGGGATATAACTCAAATTCCACCTTAACTGGGATCACACACCCCTTTGAACTAACCAATAAGGATGCAGGATAGCCCTATAAAGGAATACCTGCCAGCAATGAGAACACATCTTGAAAAAGCCCCAAGTGAGGGGAGAAACCGGTTGATGACTGTGTCTCATTTCCTACAAGAAGAACTACTGCTAAGCTGAACTCCTTTAGGGCTTGTGAACTTGGTACAGCCGCCGAAAGGATCGCTATTGTGTTGAAAAAGCACACAGGACAACTACCAACGCCTGGCTCACTACCCCCAAGGCCTGTGAATTTGAATACAGCCCTCTGAGGGAGCGCACCAGTCTACAAATTGAATATACTGCCAGATGATCTAGTACCTGCACTAAGCACCACAGAATAAGAGTGCCTTGAAGTTACTATCTACCATCATCTAAAGGATTGCTATTACCCCAGAGATCGTTTACATTCTGTTCCTCCCAAAATCAGCTGGACATTTTCAGAAAGGGTGATGTAAGTGAACTATGCTAGGAGTACACACCCACCTCAGGAGGAGGTACAGGACGAACAATATTCAATCTGTGCTCCACAGATTAGCGCAAGGTACCTCACTCGCCCATTAGCTTGATCCAATGCTATTAGTATGATCATCTAGTCACGAGTGTTTTTGTTCACTATAGTGCACTTTCAGGTTAATACTGTTTTAACCCCAGATTATTACTGTTTTAACCCCTGGTTTTTACGCTGGACGTCCAGTTATTAAGTCTGTTTGTATTGCTATTTGTTTTTATTTATACTGTTTGAATATCTCTGCCATCTTTATACTTATATTTATTTGAGTATAGTTTTCTTCTATCCTCAATCACAGTATATATATATATATATATATATATATATATATATATATATATATATATATATATATATTTGTGGTTAATCTTTCCCCTTTCTGTATGTTTTTTCAAACTAATTTAAAGGGCCCCATTAATTACTTTTTAGTATATATGTACTGATTTTATTAACACTGATTTTTTAATCTTGATTGTATTGTAATTTTACACTATTAAATATATTTTCTTAGATATATATTAGGCTATAACCATTTATTAACTTTTATAACGATTATATTCCTGCTAAGGTAGACCCTTTTAGGTTACCCGTATATTGTATTTGTGTACTACCCTGCTTTCAGCGCCAGTATTTCCGCTTAAATTATTCTACTACCCTTTAGTTTGTACCACATGCCCCCTTTAGCTTGTACCACATGCCCCCTTTAGCTTGTACCACATGCCCCTTTAGCTTGTACCACATGCCGCCTTTAGTTTGTACCACATGCCCCCTTTAGTTTGTACCACATGCCCCCTTTAGTTTGTACCACATGCCCCCTTTAGCTTGTACCACATGCCCCCTTTAGTTTGTACCACATGCCCCCTTTAGTTTGTACCACATGCCCCCTTTAGCTTGTACCACATGCCCCCTTTAGCTTGTACCACATGCCCCCTTTAGTTTGTACCACATGCCGCCTTTAGTTTGTACCACATGCCACCTTTAGTTTGTACCACATGCCCCCTTTAGTTTGTACCACATGCCCCCTTTAGTTTGTACCACATGCCCCCTTTAGCTTGTACCACATGCCCCCTTTAGCTTGTACCACATGCCCACTTTAGCTTTTACCACATGCCGCCTTTAGTTTGTACCACATGCCCCCTTGAACTTATACCATATTTCCATTTCAGCTGGAGCCACATGCCCCATAGGACTAACATAACATGCCCGCTTGTGCTGGCACCACATGCCCCATAATACTAACATAACATGCCCCATAGGACTAACATAACATGCCCACTTGTGCTGGCATCACATGCCCCATAAGACTAACATAACATGCCCGCTTGTGCTGGCACCACATGCCCCATAGGACTAACATAACATGTCCACTTGTGCTGGCACCACATGCCCCGTAGGACTAACATAACATGCTCGCTTGTGCTGGCACCACATGCCCCATAGGACTAACATAACATGCCCACTTGTGCTGGCACCACATGCCCCATAGGACTAACATAACATGCTCGCTTGTGCTGGCACCACATGCCCCATAGGACTAACATAACATGCCCGCTTGTGCTGGCACCACATGTCCCATAGGACTAACATAACATGCCCACTTGTGCTGGCACCACATAGCCCATAGGACTAACATAACATATGCCTGCTTGTGCTGGCACCACATGCCCCATAGGACTAACATAACATGCCCGCTTGTGCTGGCACCACATGCCCCATAGGACTAACATAACATGCCCACTTGTGCTGGCACCACATGCCCCATAGGACTAACATAACATGCCCACTTGTGCTGGCACCACATGCCCCATAGGACTAACATAACATGCCCACTTGTGCTGGCACCACATGCCCCATAGGACTAACATAACATGCCCGCTTGTGCTGGCACCACATGTCCCATAGGACTAACATAACATGCCTGCTTGTGCTGGCACCACATGCCCCATAGGACTAACATAACATGCCTGCTTGTGCTGGCACCACATAGCCCATAGGACTAACATAACATGCCCGCTTGTGCTGGCACCACATGCCCCATAGGACTAACATAACATGCCCGCTTGTGCTGGCACCACATGCCTCATAGTGTTGAACTCTATAGAGATAATCAGGTGCTCTATGGGGTCTTAATAGCAGGATTTGTTTGTTTATTTCTTTTATTACAAAAAAACAAATAATAAACCTAAATTATTTTGCAGAAAAGATACTGAGGTTCCTGTGTCAGGAAATCTGATTTACAAATGAAAGTCTTAAAAGTTTGTTGTATATTCTGTTGCTAGTTATTAAAGGTATCACCTGTACATTACAATTTGCTATTATTTATTAATATATTTATGCATTTATTTATTTATTTATTTGTCCATATAAAAGGATTTATATATTTTTATTCACTTGCTAACACAATACTACAATACTCCTTTTTTCTGCTTACAAAGAAGTAAAATTCCTGTTCTTCAAATAGCTACAGTTTATAAGAACCCTTAATCATTACATTGCTGCAACCAGTAAGTGTGTGTGTGCAGAATAATTTTATACTAGTGCTATTTAGTTTTCTGAAATAGCTGTAGAGATAATACTTTAGCAAAACACTCAAATGCGTAGGAATTCAATCACATTTTCTCTTTTTTTTGTTACCCTAAGAAATTTGGATTTTCTATTCAATTTTTTTCCAATTGAGCAGCAATTTTGTTGCACTTTTCAATAATAAATAATGTGGATTGCACATTTCAGCCAGGTTTGCAAATTAATATTGTTTTTATATCACATAGCATTATGTATTATTTAAATAAAAATTTGTCTCTCACACATTTAAAGAATATGAAAAAATTATTTAGGTCCAGATTACGAGTGGAGCATTAACAGTTACGAGTTAGCGATAAGGGAATTATCACAGCTGTTTTCAGGTTTTTCACACGATCGCTTGAGCGCAATTGAAGTTAACTAGCATCAGATTACCTGTTTTGAAAAACAAAAAATGTCACAAAACACATAAAAAATACTTTGCAAAGTACAGTTAAACTCATAATTACACCATCTAATAAAAATTATTAAAAAATATATTGCGCAAAATAAGTTCTAAGGGCTCAAAGATATGAGGTCTCAGGTGTTAAAAAAGGGTAGGCAAAGGGATTTAACATAGAGATACATTCATATATATGTCTAAAGATGTATATGTATGTGCATTTATATGTCTATATATGTGTACATATGTATTTATGTATTTATATGTGTATATATGTATTTATGTATTTATATGTGTACATATGTATTTATGTATTTATATGTGTACATATGTATTTATGTATTTATATGTGTATATATGTATTTATGTATTTATATGTGTATATATGTATTTATATGTGTACATATGTATTTATGTATTTATATGTGTATATATGTATTTATGTATTTATATGTGTACATATGTATTTATGTATTTATATGTGTACATATGTATTTATGTATTTATATGTGTACATATGTATTTATGTAGTTATATGTGTATATATGTATTTACAGATATAAATACACGCATAAACACATAAATACATACTGTATGTTTACATATATAAACAGTGTACTGGAGCCTTTTGCAGTCAAGTAGATGAAAACATGTTAAAGAATATTTATGCAATATTCATTTTTAATAAAGTGTTATACTGTGAATTTCCTGTAAATATTTCACATTCCAATGCTCTGCATATAGAAATTACTATGTATATCTGTATATATCTATGCCTATGTATAGTCATGTGTGTGTGTGTGTATATATATATATATATATATATATATATATATATATATATATATATATATATCTATAAGGCAGTGCTGGAAAATAATGGTGGCCACACAAAATATTGACACTTTGGGCCCAATTTGGACATTAATGGCTGTGTATTGTTGCCAACGGTTTAGACATTAATGGCTGTGTATTGAGTTATTTTGAGGGAACAGCAAATTTACACTGTTATACATGCTGTACACTCACTACTTTACATTGTAGCAAAGTGTCATTTCTTCAGTGTTGCCACATGAAAAGATATAATGAAATATTTACAAAAATGTGAGGGGTGTACTCACTTTTGTGAGATACTGTGTGTGTATATATATATATATATATATATATATATAAACAAGAATTAGAATCTTAAGAATAAACCTAAGAAGCTCAGGGTCTAATAGCGCTCCAGATAAGGGTAATATAATAAAGACCCTATATAATCCTAATAGGTAATGTATCCTATGAATGCAACTTGGTGCTGCTATACCAAAGGCGAATAGAGAATCCCCAATTCTCCCTTCTATATGAAAAATACTTTTCTAAAAACAAGGAAATACACGGTAAGCGCTGCCTAGCATAAATATAACACAGAAAAATTAATGAGCAATACAACGTCATATACAATAAATACAATTAGCTCATCAATAGATAGGATATATACAATGCATATATATAGAAATACATTTGTTAAAAATGAATCATATTAAAATGCATCAAATAAACACATAGATAATAAAAAGAGCAAACAAACAAATTCATTAAAATGTATCCAGATCTTGTATAATATCTTCTCAGACAAGTACCCCCTAAGGGTGTCCACTTACTTGAATAACCCTCAATCAATATGAGGTAAGTAAAGACGTCAACGCCAATATCTCCCACTGTCTTAAAACGATAGCCACTTCACAGTGAGAACGATCCTTCCTGGCTCTTGGAATCCCAAAGGTGGAGGGAGAAACTTTCAAACCCACTTCAGGAGGATGGCAAAACTGTATGCAAGCTTCTATTTTACAAACAGTGCTTGTGCCTCTGATATATAAATATATATTTGTGCAAAATACCATTATATATATATAAAATTGCAGAGGTGAACGGCACTCACGAGTATGTCAGCTACCTGGTGCTCTCACTAGGGAGAAACAAACAGTAAAGCAGTTATGGATCCCACGGACGGAAAAATACAAACAGGACTTACTAACATTTAAGAACAAAAAATTTGTTACGGTTGAGAACGATTATAGAGAGAAAAAAGTATACAGCTGGTTATTTGGGAAGGACTCTACTTGGGGTGGACGCAGGAGAACACCTTTTAACAAAAACAGACAAATTAATCTCACCACAGTAGACAGTAGTGGGGGGGACTCCTCAGAAGGTGAAACTCAGAACACTACTAACAGCACTGCCAGTGGGGTACTCACAAGATCTGCACAGAAACCCCCTTTAGCCGTAGGCCCCGAGGCGGCAGCATCAGGAGGGGCGGGGCAAAATGAAAAAAACAGCCACGACAGAAAAAGACACAATAATTTATAATCTGAGTAAACGACCTCTTACGGGTGACGAAATAAGAATCCTTAATAGAGGGTTGTCCTTTGTACCTACTCCACACTGTGACCTTTTTGATTTGATGGTAGACATGGGTAGATTCCAACGGCAGTTGAAGCTTAAAGACTTCTTAAAAGACAAGGAGAATCAGACCCCTAAACAATTTAAAGCAAGTAGCACCTTTGAACCGACTAATACACATTCGTCGATAAAAACATTCCATCATATCTGTACAACCACCCTTACTGAACTACACAAAGATATGCCTCTGCCAAGAGACAACATTACAAGTGCTGACAGACGGGCAATTAAGTCTCTGTCCACTGACAAAGACATAGTCATAAGGCCAGCGGATAAGGGTGGGGCCACAGTGATACTCGACTATGTACAGTATAGAGGGGAGGCTTTTAAACAACTCCGTGACCATAATACCTACAGCAAACTACAATCTAATCCTACCAAAATTTTTAAAAGAGAAATTGATGAATTCTTGGGCTTGGCATATCAAGCTGGGGTAATTGATGATGATGTGTTGGGCTTTCTTTCAGTTGATCATCCAATCTGCCCAATACTATATTTACTGCCCAAAATCCATAAGTCCCTCGAAGATCCCCCTGGCAGACCTATTGTGTCTGCCAGGGGATCATTGATGCAGCCCTTAGCAGAATTCATTGATTTCTACTTACAACCAGTGGTTCAAAACACTCAGTCCCATCTCAGAGATTCCTCTGAACTCATTAAACTACTGAAAGATTTTGATAGTCTGGCCCCTACTGACACTTTAGTTACTATGGACGTAGTAAGTTTATACACGGTGATACCCCACGGGCATGGTATCAACATGGTACGACAAATCCTGATTGACAACCCACTATATAATGGTCCACCTGTGGAATTTCTGCTGCATCTGATGGAGTTCTGCCTGGAGAAAAACTATTTTCGATTTGAAAACGAGTACTTCCTACAAGTTATGGGCACTGCGATGGGGTCTAATATGGCCCCATCGTATGCTAATATTTATATGGCGATGTATGAAAAATACAATATCTTCTCCAGGCAGAACCCCATCAAAATGTATCGCAGATACATTGACGATGTCTTCTTGATTTGGGGTGATACCCCTGAAAAACGTATTGAGTGGGTTGAAGGATTGAACACCCTTAACTCCACGATTAAATTTAAAATGGAACATAATAACAATCAGATTCATTTTCTTGACCTGGAAATTTTCAGGGTAAAAACACCTAATGGTGATAAATTGCACACCACCTTGTTCAATAAACCCACCGATAAAAATTCTATACTTCATTACCAGAGTTTCCACCCTAGATTTCAGAGAGATGGTGTTAGCTCCTCACAACTCCTGCGGGTCGTCCGGAACAACACGGATGACTCCCGAAAAGAGAGACAACTTGAAGAAATGTCACAAAAATTTCTGAGCAGAGGATATCCACCTATGTTAATAGATCAACAAAAGAGTGAAGCAACAAGACTCACCCAGAATGACACTATCCCGAAACGGACAGTAACGGAACAACCTAAACGAATGAACTTTGTAACCACTTACACTCCGGGATCAGGGATACTTCAGAATGTGATAAGGAAGAATTGGATGATGCTCTCCAAGGACACTAGTCTACCTTTTGTGGATGCTCCGGTACCCCGGGTGGTATACAAGCGAGCAAGTAACCTCAGGGATCTATTAGTACTCAGTGATCCCACACACTGCTATGAAAAACAGACATGGCTCACAAGAGGGAAACCAGGATGTTACAAATGTGGCAATTGTGTCACTTGCAATAATCTCATTGCTGGGACATCTTTTCAACACCCCCATAACAATAAAAGATACAAAATAAGACATAGATTATCCTGCACATCGGAATATGTGGTGTATGCCATTATTTGCCCATGTTCCAAATTCTACATAGGCAAAACAGTGACAGCGTTCAAAGAACATTTGGCTAACCATAAAACAGCAATTCGTCAAGCAATAGAAAAAGGACGATCAGAACAACCGGTTGTGCGACATTTTGCAACTGCGGGACACTCTGTTTCCTCGTTACGAGTGATGCTGATTGATCATGTGCCCCACAACAGACGTGGTGGTGACAGAGGACTGGCACTACTAAGAATGGAATCCCGTTGGATTTTCACATTGGATACAGTTGCTCCTCGAGGCCTGAATGTCAACATAGACTTTGGCTGTTGGTATAAACACAAATGAGATGTGAACTATTGGGAGTCATCCAGGACTTAATTTCTACCTACTCCTCTGACATGATGCAATGTATACCTTCTTGAATATATAGGGGGCTTTAGATTGTTTTCTCGCCCTCACCTGCTACCTCCCCACATGCCTTGATACCATGAGTATAGAGGGCTGTGTTATGAGTTTTTTATACTTTGGGTTTCGGTAGCGCTTTTTGCCTTATAAGCTTCATATTAGGTTTGTCTCAAAGTTGCATATAGATAGATACCTATTCCATTATTGTATTTGTATACAGGGGTATTTAAATCACTGTTTGATTAATTGATATATTGTTTCCCATCAGAGTCTTACCCGCCAGCGCACCCGCACAATACATTTGTTTATGCTTTGTCTCCATGGTTACGCATGCTTTCCTTGGTTACACACAGGACGGTGGTAACGTGATGACGTCACGTGACGCCCACATTGAGCCCGGCAAGAAGCTGTTTAGGTCTGTGTGAGTGGGTGTGCCGCGGTTACACTCTCTGATTGGTTTATCACTTGGGCTGGGTGGGTATTTAAGGTGTGTTTGTGTTGAAGTTTTCACATTTGGTTTTGTACACCATTGACAAAGGCTCGTGTGTGAGCCGAAACGTTTGGTAAACAACTTTGCCAATAAACCGGAGTGTTTTTGAAAAAACCTGTGTGCCTGCTTCATTTGGGTCCTGGCTGCAACACGGAGTCCGTCCGTGGGATCCATAACTGCTTTATTATATATATATATATATATACATATATAAACAGGTATATATATATATATATATATATATATATACATATACATACATAGATTATATAATAAATAGAACATTTTCTCCTATGTGAAGAACATTGGAATGGGAAATATTCATATTTTCATGTCGGGTTAGGGCACTTCATTGATTTCTATGGGGTAATAGGTTATTGCGAACGCGCGTTGTCTAAGTTCAGCTTCTTACACATGTTGGGTTAGCACACAGGTGAAAACAGTTTATTTTCAACTTGTAATACGATCGGAACCCAACGCATGCAAAAAGCTTACTTCTAGGGCAGTAAACACTTGAGCAGGAGCGTTAAATTGTGTTTAACTTGTAATCTGGCCCTTAGTGTTTAGCGTCAACTAATAATATGAATACCATTTGTAACTTACGAAACGTAGCAATATAAACCTTTGATAAAGACTTTAGTTTTTCACTACGAGTTGTTGACTTTACAACTACAATGTAATCTAACCATGAAAGGAACATGAGCGTACAAAAAGAAAATGTTGTGAGTGCATTTATAAATATATATAAATATTAAAAAAGGACACTACAAGTAATTGTATTCTAATTTTTCAATTGAAAATGGTATATGACAAGGTATAGGACTGGGAAGGGCTAAAAGATGAGACTATGGGGTAGATTTAACAAACAGCTGATGCTGCAATCTACCCCCGACGTTTCTGGCTCGCTGCTCCTTAACTTGTCCGCCACCGTTTAGGTAGTGGACTGCAATCATCCCGATCAGATACGATCGGGATGATTGACACTCCGTGCTATTGGACAATTGGCCGCGAATGTGCAGGGGGCTGTATTGCACAAGCATTTCACCAGAAATGCATTAAATACAGACAGCATATGCTGTCAGCATTTAGCCATGCCGGGCAGACATGATTTGCTGCAGCGAATCATGTCCACACGGCATTTGATAAGTCTACCCCCATATGTGTGAATATTTGAATTTTTGTATATACAGGGAGTGCAGAATTATTAGGCAAGTTGTATTTTTGAGGATTAATTTTATTATTGAACAACAACCATGTTCTCGATGAACCCAAAAAACTCATTAATATCAAAGCTGAATAGTTTTGGAAGTAGTTTTTAGTTTGTTTTTAGTTATGGCTATTTTAGGGGGATATCTGTGTGTGCAGGTGACTATTACTGTGCATAATTATTAGGCAACTTAACAAAAAACAAATATATACCCATTTCAATTATTTATTTTTACCAGTGAAACCAATATAACATCTCAACATTCACAAATATACATTTCTGACATTCAAAAACAAAACAAAAACAAATCAGTGACCAATATAGCCACCTTTCTTTGCAAGGACACTCAAAAGCCTGCCATCCATGGATTCTGTCAGTGTTTTGATCTGTTCACCATCAACATTGCGTGCAGCAGCAACCACAGCCTCCCAGACACTGTTCAGAGAGGTGTACTGTTTTCCCTCCTTGTAAATCTCACATTTGATGATGGACCACAGGTTCTCAATGGGGTTCAGATCAGGTGAACAAGGAGGCCATGTCATTAGATTTTCTTCTTTTATACCCTTTCTTGCCAGCCACGCTGTGGAGTACTTGGACGCGTGTGATGGAGCATTGTCCTGCATGAAAATCATGTTTTTCTTGAAGGATGCAGACTTCTTCCTGTACCACTGCTTGAAGAAGGTGTCTTCCAGAAACTGGCAGTAGGACTGGGAGTTGAGCTTGACTCCATCCTCAACCCGAAAAGGCCCCACAAGCTCATCTTTGATGATACCAGCCCAAACCAGTACTCCACCTCCACCTTGCTGGCGTCTGAGTCGGACTGGAGCTCTCTGCCCTTTACCAATCCAGCCACGGGCCCATCCATCTGGCCCATCAAGACTCACTCTCATTTCATCAGTCCATAAAACCTTAGAAAAATCAGTCTTGAGATATTTCTTGGCCCAGTCTTGACGTTTCAGCTTGTGTGTCTTGTTCAGTGGTGGTCGTCTTTCAGCCTTTCTTACCTTGGCCATGTCTCTGAGTATTGCACACCTTGTGCTTTTGGGCACTCCAGTGATGTTGCAGCTCTGATATATGGCCAAACTGGTGGCAAGTGGCATCTTGGCAGCTGCACGCTTGACTTTTCTCAGTTCATATGCAGTTATTTTGCGCCTTGGTTTTTCCACACGCTTCTTGCAACCCTGTTGACTATTTTGAATGAAACGCTTGATTGTTCGATGATCACGCTTCAGAAGCTTTGCAATTTTAAGAGTGCTGCATCCCTCTGCAAGATATCTCACTATTTTTGACTTTTCTGAGCCTGTCAAGTCCTTCTTTTGACCCATTTTGCCAAAGGAAAGGAAGTTGCCTAATAATTATGCACACGTGATATAGGGTGTTGATGTCATTAGACCACACCCCTTCTCATTACAGAGATGCACATCACCTAATATGCTTAATTGGTAGTAGGCTTTCGAGCCTATACAGCTTGGAGTAAGACAACATGAATAAAGAGGATGATGTGGTCAAAATACTCATTTGCCTAATAATTCTGCACTCCCTGTATATATGTGTATGTGTATATAAGTCTCACCTTTGAGCCCTCCCAAGTCAATCACCTTGTCTTATACCATATCCCTTTAAAAACACTCTTTATACATTTAATTTAATAATAAACACATATGTTAAATGTAATATGCATATATACAAGTGTGATACTTTATTTTATCATATTTTACATCTGTTTTGTTAACCTTGTATTCTTGCACTAACACTTTACTTTAGGTCTCCAGTCACGCTAAATATTTTAGCGGTGTTATATGTTGCGCTGGAGCACATGGACCTGTAATACATATATATAGCGCTGCACATGTAATCTGGGCCATAGTTTAAAGGGACACAGGTCAAATAAACTTTAATGATTCAGATAGAGCAGCAGTTTTAAACAACTTTACAATTTACTTCCATTAAAGGGATACTGAACCCAAAAATTTTATTTTCTGATTCAGATAGAGAATGCGAATTTAAGCAACTTTATAATTTACTCCTTTTATCAATTTTTCTTCATTCTCTTGATATCTTTATTTAAAAAAGAAAGTCCAGACCCTGGATAGCACTTGTTTATTGGTGGATGAATTTATCCACCAATCAGCAAGGACAACCCAGGTTGTTCATCAAAAATGTGCCGGCATCTAAACTTACATTCTTGCTTTTCAAATAAAAATATTACGAGAATGAAGAACATTTGATAATAGGAGTAAATTAGAAAGTTGCTTAAAATTGCATGCTCTATCTGAATCACAAAAGAAAAAATTTGGGTTCAGTGTCCCTTTAACAACATTTGCACAGTCTTTTTATATTTACAATTTTTGAGTCACCAGCTCCTACTGAGCATGTGCAAGAATCCACAGAATATACGTCTATGCATTTGTGATTGGTAGATGGCTGTCACATGATACAGGGGGAGTGCAAATAGACATAACTTTGAAATATGTCATAAAAAAATCTACTACTCATTTGCAGTTCAGACTAAGGGGCCAAATTATCAAGCTCCGAATGGAGCTTGATGCCCCTGTTTCCGCACGAGCCTTCAGGCTTGCCGGAAACAGCAGTTATGAAGCAGCGGTCTTAAAACCGTATACGATAGGGCTGATTGACAGCCCCTGCTCCCGGCCGATTGGCCGTGAATCTGCAGGGGGCGGCATTGTTGTCATGCATGTTCTATCTGAATCACAAACATTTATATTTAATTTTCACGTTGCCAGGACAATGAGTAAATCCAAAACAGTCAGCAGCACTGTCCAGGCTTTATATAGAAGACCTTTATTTCAACAAGACTGGGTCAAACAAATACAACATTTCGAGTCATCACCCCTAACCATGTGGACAATGAGTAAACAAGCACCCTCTGATAACATTTATAGTAATCAATATATACTACACAATGCAATGATTAATATGCAGTGTTATCATTTTTTAACACAATCTTTTAGAAAAGTGCACAATGAAAATCATAAATTAAAAATCATACAAAACAAATAATTGAACCATTTATTTAAAATATGTAGAAAATATTTGTATTGCTAAGGTGCATCAAAAATCATAACAGAATTGTACACCAAAAATTATATTTTTTAAATAACTTAAAATTTGTATGTAAATTACACATGACTAAATAGTACTAACTATGCATAGCGTAAATAATAATTCAAGTACACTGGATGTGCAAAAACACATACGCCTAGATTTAGAGTTCTGCGGTAGCCATCAAAAGCAGCGTTAAGGGCTCCTAACGCTGGTTTTGGCCGCCCGCTGGTATTTAGAGTCAGTCAGGAAAGGGTCTAATGCTCACTTTCCAGCCGCAACTTTTATATACCGCAGATCCCCTTACGCCAATTGCGTATCCTATCTTTTCAATGGGATCTTCCTAATGCCGGTAATTAGAGTCTTGGCTGAAGTGAGCGTTAGAACTCTAACGACAAAAATCCAGCCGCAGAAAAAAGTCAGCAGTTAAGAGCTTTCTGGGCTAACGCCGGTTCATAAAGCTCTTAACTACTGTGCTCTAAAGTACACTAACACCCATAAACTACCTATGTACCCCTAAACCAAGGTCCCCCCACATCGCCGCCACTCTAATAAATATTTTTAACCCCTAATCTGCCGACCGCACACCGCCGCGGTAATTTAGTTTAGTTGATTTAATTGTAGGTAATTGTAGGTAGTTTAGTTAATTAATTTATTGATAGTGTAGTGTTAGGTTTAATTGTAACTTAGGTTAGGATTTATTTTACAGGTAATTTTGTAATTATTTTAACTAGGTAGCTATTAAATAGTAAATAACTATTTAATAGCTATTGTACCTAGTTAAAATAAATACAAAGTTGCCTGTAAAATAAATATAAATGCTAAAATAGCTACAATATAATTATTATTTATATTGTAGCTATATTAGGGTTTATTTTACAGGTAAGTATTTAGCTTTAAATAGGATTAATTTATTTAATAAGAAATAATTTATTTTGTTAGATTTAAATTATATTTAACTTAGGGGGGTGTTAGTGTTAGGGTTAGACTTAGCTTTAGGGGTTAATACATATATTAGAGTAGCGGCGAGGTCCGGTCGGCAGATTAGGGGTTAATAAGTGTAGGTAAGGTAGCGGCGACGTTGTGGGGGGCAGATTAGGGGTTAATAATTTATAAATATAATATCGGGGTCGGCGGTGTTAGGGGCAGCAGATTAGGGGTTCATAGGGATAATGTAGGTTGCGGCGGTGTCCGGAGCGGCAGATTAGGGGTTAATAAGTGTAAGGTTAGGGGTGTTTAGACTCGGGGTTCATGTTAGGGTGTTAGGTGCAGACTTAGGAAGTGTTTCCCCATAGGAAACAATGGGGCTGCGTTAGGAGCTGAACGCTGCTTTTTTGCAGGTGTTAGGTTTTTTTTCAGCTCAAACTGCCCCATTGTTTCCTATGGGGGAATCGTGCACGAGCACGTTTTTGAAGCTGGACGCTACTGTAAGCAACGCTGGTATTGAGAGTTGAGGTGGCGGAAAATTATGCTCTACACTCCCTTTTTGGAGCCTAACGCAGCCATTCAGACAACTCTAAATACCAGCGTTATTTAAGGTGCGGGGGGAAAAAAACATGCGTAGCTAACGCACCCCTTTGGCCGCAAAACTCTAAATCTAGGTGTTAGAAATTCGTACTTATAAGTATAAAATACTAAGTGTAACTGTTGTTTTATCGTAAAACGGGCTGAGCATGGGTGTGTATGAAATTGCCTTTCAAATCCAAGCATATTTTTCTAAAAATGTCTGTGCTACAGATCTCATGTATGTGTATTTGTATATATATATATATATATATATATATATATATATATATATATATATATATATATATATATAAAAATATATATATATATATATATACATACGTATTTATGTGTTTTATTGTATATTTACTGTACATATTTAACATTCCAATGTTCACTTACAGGATAATGTATTTTTTATTGGAAATATACTGTATGTAAAGATCGCTGCTCCATAACCTGTCCGTCTGTTCTGAGGAGACGGACAGAGATTGCGTGAAATCAACCCGATTGACACCCCCTGCTAGCGGCTAATTGGCCGCAAATCTGCAGGGCATGGTGTTGTCACTTACAGGATAATGTCTTTTTTATTGTAAATATATATAATATATATATATATATATATATATATATATATATATACACATACAGTAAAAAAAATGGTTTAAATTATCAAAGAATTTCCTTTGTATCATCTCAAGTGTTACAGACCCTTAAAGCTAATATCAAAAATAGTCTACAAGAATAGAGCAAATGAAAATCAGTTCACAAGAGCTGATTTTGCAATGCTGAATGCGGAGAGCGTATTGCTCTCCGCATTCAGCGATGTCTGTCGAACATGATCCGCTGTTTGGATCATGTCGGACAGACATTTCATAAATAGGCCCCCTTGAGTGCAGCATAGCTGCGGTCTGAGTGACGCAGCCACAAATGCAGAAAAACAGTCTATGGAGAAGGATAAAGAACCCTGTTAAGATACTGTGTAAAAGGCCAGGTCTGTGAGTAAATAAATTGCCGCAAATTGGGAACCCCCAATATGCACTTAAGTTGTTATCAAGGTATGAATAATCCAGAATCCAGCTTGGGAATTACAGAGTCCGAGTAAAATGTGTGTGTGTTAATAATAGGGCTGGTGTAAGGTAGATATACAGGGGCATATGTATCAAGCTCTGAATGGAGCTTCATGCCCCGTGTTTCTGGCGAGCCTGCAGTTATGAAGCAGCGGTCACAAAGACCGCTGCTCCATAACCTGTCCGCCTGCTCTGAGCAGGCGGACAGACATCGCCGGAAATCAACCCGATCGAGTACGATCGGGTTGATTGACACCCCCCTGCTGGCGACCTATTGGCTGCGAGTCTGCAGGGGGCGGCGTTGCACCAGCAGCTCTTGTGAGCTGCTGGTGTAATGCTGAATACGGCGAGCGTATTGCTCTCCGTACTCAGCGAGTTCTGACAGACCTTGATAACTAGATGCCACAGACTCTAACCTCAAGAAACATGACAGTGGGACAAAGTTATATGAAACCCAAATGTTTTTTTTCATGATTCAGATAGAGCATGTCCCTTAGAGACAGATCAGAGATACTTTTATAAAAGTTTGCAAATAATTCATGGTTTATTAACCGCAGTATGACTGGATTACAACTAACTACCGTACCATTTTTTTAAGATCTACAATGTAAGCATGGCATTTGGATTAAAATACTGTCTGCTCACAGTAACGTAACGCTGCTTTGGCATGCACATGAAGTTGCATGGTTTGTTGGCTGCTAACTTACAGGATTGGAAGCAAAGATCCTTCTGATGAGTGAAAATTTGCAATAAAAAGGGCTGCTAAACCTCAGAATGATAACTATTACTCACTGTTTCTGTGCCTATTTGCATTTGTCAAACATGAATACATAATAGATAGCTTGTTTTAACGTTATTGGTATATTACAGACAGCTGGGCTATAAGTATAGGGCTGACTTTAATACTGTTACTACGTGCTAATCTGAAAGCCAAGTCCCGGGACAGACATTAGATGTCTAGAAATAATATACAGATATATTTTTATTGAGTTCTAAGGTAGGAGATATTTTAGAATGTGATGCACTGCTTGTGAAATACATTTTTTAAGTAAAAGTGATCATCTTGATTAAAGGGATAGGAAACTCAAAATTTTTGTTACATAATTCAAATAGAGCGTGCAATTTTAAACAAATTTCTAATTTACTTCTATTATTAATTTGTCTTCATTCTCAGCATTTTTTGTTGAAAAGCAGGGATGTAATGCTTAGGAGCCGGCCCATTTCTGACAGCAGGTTCACAAGAATGTTAACCATTTGCAAGAACACTAGATGGCAACGCTATTTGCTGCCATGTAGTGCACCAGATGCCTACCTAGGTGTCTCTTCAACACAGAATATCATGGGAACGAAGCAAATTTGATAATAAAAGTAAATTGGAATTTTTTTTTAAATTATCGGTTCTGTCTAAATCACAAAATAAGTGGTTCTGGTTTCATATCCCTTTAAATTAAAAGAGTGCTGTGTCCTACTGTATTAGGAAAGAATCAGCTAGATTACGAGTTTGGTGTTATAATTGAAACAGCAGCGTTATGGCCCATAACGCTGATCTTTCCCTAACGCTGCTATTACAAGTCTTGTAGGTATAGGTTTACCGCACACCTTTTAGCCCGTCATGCAACGTCAGTACCGCACTTTTAAAAAAGTCCTTTTTCAATGGGACTCCCATAGCGCCGGTATTACGAGTTTTGCCTGGGAGGCCAAAAAGTGAATGGTACAAGCTATACTGACAAGATCTGTATCGCCATCTAAAGTCAGTAGTTATGAGTTTTACGTTACAAATCTGTAGCATAAAACTCATAACTAAAGTGTTAAAAAGTACACCCTTAAGCTACCTATTACCCCCTAAACCGAGACCCTCCCGCATCACAAACACTATAATACATTTATTAACCCCTAATCTGCCACTCCGGACATCGCTGCCACTATTAAAATGTATTAACCCCTATTCTGCTGCTCCCCGACATCGTTGCCACTATAATAAACATATTAACCCCTAAACTGCTGCCCTCCCACATTGTAAACATTATTTAAATATTATTAACCCCTAATCTTCCGTTCACCCACACCGCCGCTATAATAAAGTTATTAACCCCTAAACCGCAAGCTCCCACAACAAAAGATACTAAAATAAACTATTAACCCCTAAACCTAACGACCCCCTAACTATATATTTAAATTACAATTTCCCTATCTTAAATAAAATTAAAACTTACCTGTAAAATTAAATAAATTAATTTTAAACTAACAATTAAACTAACTACCAATTAAATTAAACTAAACTACACATTAAAAAAATCCTAACACTACTCTAAAAATTAAAAAAAGTCTCTAATTACAAAAAAATAACCAAATTACAAAAAATAAGAAACAAATTATCAAAAATAAAAAAGAATTACACCTAATCTAATAGTCCTATCAAAATAAAAAGCCCCCCCCCCAAATAAAAAACCCTAGCCTACAATAAACTACCAATGGTCTTTAAAAGGGCCTTTTGTGGGGCATTGCTTAAAGAATTCAGCTCTTTTACCTGTAAAAAAAACACACACCCCCAACAGTAAAACCCACAATCCCCACAACCAACCCCACAGAATAAAATAACTATCTAAAAAAAACTAAGCCCCCCATTGCCCTGAAAAGGGCATTTGTATGGGCATTGCCCTTAAAAGGGCATTTAGCTTTTTTACATGCCCAGACCCTAATCTAAAAATAAAACCCACCCAAAAAACCCTTAAATAAACCTAACACTAACCCCCGACGATCCACTTACAGTTATTGAAGTCCCGCTTGAAGGATCCATCCAGCCGGCAAGAAGTCTTCATCCAGGCAGTCTCTTCGATCCTTATCCAGCTGGCGAAGTCCTCATCCATCTGGCGCGGAGCGGGTCCTTCCTGAAGACATCCGGCGCAGAGCATCCTCTTCATACGGTCGCCGCCGTAAACTGGAACTTCAATGCAAGTGACGTCATCCGAGATGGCGTCCCTTGCATTCCTATTGGCTGAAAGATTTCAATCAGCCAATAGGATTTGAGCAGCTCTCATTCTATTGGCTGTTCCAATCAGCCAATAGGATGAGAGCTCAATCCTATTGGCTGAATTCTTTGGGGCAATGCCCCACAAAAGGCCCTTTTAAGGGCCATTGGTAGTTTATTGTAGGCTAGGGGTTTTTTTTATTTCAGGGGGCTTTTTTATTTTGATAGGGCTATTAGATTAAGTGTAATTCTTTTTTATTTTTGATAATTTGTTTCTTATTTTTTGTAATTTAGTGTTTGTTTTTTTATGTAATTTAGTTATTTTTATTTTTTAGTAATTTTAGTGTTTATTTTTTTTGTAATGTTAGGTTTTAGTGTAAGGCAGGTTAGGTTTTATTTCACAGGTAAGTATGTATTTAGTTTTTTAAATAGATATTATTTAGTTAATAATTGTAACTTTAGTTTAGCTCTATTTTAATTATGTTAAAGTTAGGGGATGTTAGGGTTAGGTTTAGGGTTAGGTTTAGGGGTTAACATATTTTAATTTAGCTTGTTGCAATGTGGGAGGCTGGCGGTTTAGGGGTTAATAGGTTTATTTAGTTAATAATTGTAAATTTAATTTAGCTATATTTTTTATTATGTTAAAGTTAGTGAGTGTTGGGGTTAGGCTTAGGGTTACGTTAGGGTTAGGGGTTAATGGATTTATTTAGTTATAGTGATGTGGGAGGCCAGAGGTTTAGCTGTTAATTACTTTAGTATAGTGGCGGCGACATCGAGAGCGGCAAATTAGAGGTTAATAGTTTTATGTAGGTGGCGGCGATGTTGGCGGAGGCAGATTAGGGGTTAATAACAATATGTAGGTGGCGGCGATGTTGGGGGTGGCAGATTAGGGGTTAATAACTGTATGTAGGTGGTGGCGATGTTGGGGGTGGCAGATTAGGGGTTAATAACTGTATATAGGTGGGGGCAATGTCAGGGGCAGCAGATTAGGGGTGTTTAAACTCAGGCTTTATGTTGGGGTGTTAGGTTTAAACATGATTTTCTTTTTCCCCATAGACATCAATGGGGCTGCGTTACGGAGCTTTTATTTCCACAATCGCAGATGTTAGGCTTTTTTTTGGCCGGCTCTCCACATTGATGTCTATGGGGAAATTGTGCACAAGCACGTCAAAGCAGTGCTTGTTTTCGGTGCGGTATGGAGCTCAATGCCACCATATCGCCCGCACAAGCCTGCTTTTTTAAAACCTGTAATACCAGCGCTATACGGAGGGGAAATAAAACCGCTTTTGTGGCGGTCGTTAAAATCCCTATAGCGCTCAAAACTTGTAATCTAGCTGTATGTGTTTTGTGCATTGTATTTTTCGATTTGGATTTAACACGGTTGGGTTAGCGCATAGTTATTAAACATACTGTATAATATAGAATATATATTTTTTACAGAATGTTTAATCTAAATCACAAAACACAATACTTAAAACGCATATTATACATTCTTTTGCTCTTCATAAAAAGAATTTACCTATTAAATATATATATTATAAGTTTAATCTAAAATACATATGGATACATATATATCTATAGGAATAGATATATAGGTACAGGTATATATAGCAGTGGCGTCAATAGGGGGTGCGGGGGGTGCGGGCAGCTCCTGGGTGACACCCTCCAGGGGGTGACACCAAAAAAAAAAATATTTTTTTTTTTTTTAATTTTTTAATTGAAATTCAAAGAAATACAATGTTGAGATGCATAGATTATTTTATTAGAGGCTGGCATTTGTGAACATTAGTGGGACTGGGGAAGTTGTAGACACACAATTTTTTTGCCCCTTGAGCCAGTGCTGCAATTTCAACAAATAGTTTTCCCGGCTGCTTTTGCTTGTTTGTACTTTGCTCCTCCCCTGCCCAATTTCACTATGAATGTTGTGGGTGTGCCGTGGGGCTTGCAAAGTTGCACTGCTAGCCTAAACCTGCCTGCCTATCTGTGCTCACTGCTCAGTGACATGCGGCCCAGGGCTGTGCACTGACAGACTTGGAACAGAGTCAGAGAGCAGAATTTTCATAGTTTGCGCGCCTAAACCTTTTCTTCAGTGATTTATTTTAGAGTGCTCTGTTTATCTTTCATTTGATGTTCTGCTGAGCCAGGGAGCAGCTCTAGGCATGAGCTTCATAATCAATGCAGTGCAGTTTACATATTTTGTATGTGTGTGTCTGAGTTTTTGTGTGTCTCAGTGTTTTTGTGTGTGTGTTTTTGTGTGTGTGTCTGAGTGTGTTTCCAAGTGTTTGTGTGTGCATCTGAGTATGTTTTTAAGTGTGTCTGAGTGTTTGTATGTGTGTTTGCCTGTGTTTTTGTGTGTGTCTGCTTTCTGGGGGGGGGGGTGGCACCATGACTTACCGCACCGGGTGACACCAACCCTAGTGACGCCACTAATATATATATATATATATATATATATATATATATATATATATATATATATATAAATATGTATTTACAATAAAAAGGACATGGTAAGTGAAGAACATTGGAATGGTAAATATGTGCAGTAAATATACAGTAAAACACATACATATTTAAATACATGTGTACACACATATATAAATACATACATACACATATTCAGACGTGACTGTATGCATATATATGTTAATGCCTTTGCATGCCTTTTTTTCTGAGACACCTGAGAGCCCTTATAATTTTTTAATGCAATATTTTTTTTTTTCACTCTTTTTATCAGATAGTGTTATTATGAGTGGAACTGTACTTTCAATTTTTTTTTTTTTATTAAAGTGTTTTTATTGAGGCAATAAAATACATCAAAGTACAAACATAGTAGGTAGGGCAATATCTCAAACAAAATTGCATGACATCAGTTCCATCATTCAAGCATAAATGCAGTAGACAATAGTAGGAGTATGGTACTGACCCTATTGGAGCCTCATTTTATAACTTAATATTAGGACAAACATGTGTCAACAAGGAAAAATAGATCCACTTATGGGACCTGGAAATTAGTACTTGTCTGAAGACAGATCTTACAGGGATAAAAATTCTCAATATCTAAACACTCTAGCGTCTTCAATATATTAAAGATCCGCTCCTGGGATCTGGCGGCAAAGATCAATCTGAAGACATCTATAGCAGTTCAAAGAGTCCTCGTCATATGTTAGCTTGATATTGCATATAGATTTTAGACTAACTGAAGTGAAACAGAGAAACATACTGATAAGGTGCAAAACAGCGTTATCCAAATTACTCTGCTAAATGATATCAGTGATGTACCAGAGCTGACCACAGTTGTCACAATAAGGATAAAATGACACTCTTACTGAGCATTAATAGAGACTTAAACTGTGATAAAACTGTAGTTCCAAAACTCTTTGAATAACCAACATACAGTAAACAAAGGAGAATTTCTTATATTAGGGCCCGAAGATCCTTTTTGCATGAATGCAGGGAAAAACATAGGTTTAGGGCTTCGGACTGGGTAGAGACTACTTCACTCTACCAAAAAGGAGTGCGGAGGAGAAGGTATTCGTCCCTACCGCACAAAAATAGTGGGGGAGGGGGGGGGCGGGAGATAGCCCAGCAACAGGTTACTCTAGCTTTGCTGGATAGGATAGATAACTAGGTAATAACATCTTGCAAAGTAATATATACTGGAGTAAACTTAGCGCATATATTACTCAAATCATTTACTCAGTTGGTACACTGATAATGTAAAACTTTCTTACACAAGATAAATAGGTTAGACATGTCATAAGGAAATTTAAATCTAACTTTTCCTGAAGTAAACTATTATTAATTCTTACTCCCATTAACCTAGAATGGTAATACATATATATACTCTTTTACATAGATATTTCTGTCAGGCTTATGTTCAAAAGTGTTCAACTAACTAGTAAAGCATATTTAAGAGAGTTGCAAGCATATAATCAGACCAATTACAGAGCATACAGTTTCATGAAGTCAGTGCACAAAAATAAGATTATCCCTTACCCCACATATGTGGGGGGGGAGGGAGTGACTACAATTATATAATTTCTGATTTATATACTAAGCAGCTAAACATTAGTGAAAGAATAAAAAAGAGGTTAGCATAATGGGCTGTACAGTATGTAGGCAAGATACAGGACATATCGCATTGGTATGTACGTATGTTGTATTTAAATTAGTCCCCAAAGACTCACTCCAAGCTAGGAGATAGAAACACATAACACACTTAGAAATAGCCGTATCTTAGAACATTACATTGCTCTAGTTATGTAATTCCCCAAGTGGACAACCTAGATCTATGCTTAGGACGGTTTTTAGTTTAACATATGCATGGGGGCATGTAATAAGCAAAAAGTGCATATTGGCGTGTCTCTTAGGATCATAAACAAACGGATCCAACTAATTGTAAACTGTGGATTTTTAGTGCCAGTCATGTTACAAAGGGTATACCTAGTCAATAGCCCTCCAGCAAGGAGAACAAATCTAGCCGATTCCGGTTCTGAGGAATTTGAATGGCCCCAGCTTGGTCTGCAGAGAAATCTCAGCAGGAGCCGTCTTTGCTCTCAGGCCCTCCTGCTGCATTAGCCAGCATGCTCTCACGCCAGAATTGACTCCAGTAAGTGCAAAAAAAACGGCCTGAATGGGTACAGAGTTCTCTGTACCCATATCAACCCCAACCTGTGGCGGTGCTGTCCCTTCTGCTACTCCCATCCCGTGTTCCTGGGCAACATGGAAGCGTAGTAGTTCTCTCTGAGAGGAGCCGTCCTGAGTTGCGGCTATTACTACAGCTGGTACAGTGTCCCCGGGTTCAGTTGTTGATGAGTTCTCTCCTGCTAGTCTCACCTTCTGAATGAGCGGAACCTCATTACACTGGGACGACTGCAGGTCAGCATGTTGCAGATAGCAGCTCTCCTTCCCGGCCGTAATTAGCTCGTCATCCTCTTTAGCAATCTGGTTTCCCGCCAGGGCCATCAATCGATCGAATCGGCTGTGCATTTGCCAGTCGTATTCTGCAAATAAAGCTTGTATCTGGCATAAGAGTAGGACCCCCATTTTCTGAGAAAAATATAGAGAGCTTTAGGCCAGTCCTCTCTGCGGATAGCAGGTAGCACACTCACTTCAATTGCCCACTCGCTCAGAGTTAGAATCCTGTTATTGCCGCTTTACTATATTGGTCCGCCATTAGCAACTCATCTGTTGTCATGTCCGCTGCGTGTCTTTTCTTCTGTATCGGTCACTCATAAAAATAAGGCACGCAAATGCCCTCAGACTCGTTCTAGGAATGTCCCATAGGTCTGGACCTGAAGTGTATATGTCCAAGTAGACAGATATGTCCCTTTTGCAGACTTAGAGTCAGGAGCTCTGCAGAAGTGCGGCCATCTCCCTCGGCGGTTAGCCCCGCCCCCCTTTAATTTATTTTTGATGTGTTTTGTGCAACTTTTTAGTCTGGCGTCACAGTTAACCAGGTTTCTGAAGTTGCGCTTACCAGATGCACGTTCAATTGGTGAGCTGGCATCTATGGATCTCCTGCAGTTTACAAATTCTATCGAATAATAAAATATTTAAAATTTTGGATTTTTTTGGTGAAATTTACGATGTGTTTAGGTGCAGAGCAAAGGGGGTGGAGTTATCAAAACAGTTAATGGGTGTGGTCTATACTACCATGAGCTTCTTACTTGATTGCTCTGCAGCAAAGTGCCCCTGAAATTTTTTTTCTTTCAGATGTTACAACTATTTTGAAATAAACCACTATACAATTTAACAATACAACTCAATAAGCAGAAATATGTAGCTACAGATAAAACTCCCTCTTCTCATTAAAAAATCTAAACAATGTCAGTATATATGTTTTGTTTTGTTTAGCTTGGATGTAACAATAATTAAAACAAGCAAAACATTTACTGACAATAATACAATGTACTGCTTAAATGGCTAATTAAAATGAAGATTTTATTCTCTCTTAATTCTGTTCAATGTGCAACATAATGTCTGCACTACAAAATATCATTAGCCAATTCCACACTGCATAATTCAAAGGAGAAAATCTTAAAACACAGATTTTGGTAAATGCTTGTTAAGTGTATCAGTCTCTGAACATTAATCCCCAAAGAATCTTTTGTGCAGTAACAAGGAATATTTTACCTTGTCTTAAAGTTTCTTTGCTTTTGTATTATATAATCAAAAGATAAGCTGAACCATTACCTACCTGCAATAACTACTTACAACAAAATACTAACTGAAATAAACATAGAAACAGATCAAGGAGAATAAGCAGATAGAAGTGGCCTTTTGATTTTGCTGTAAGTAGATCATTGGTAACCTTAACAATTGCTGTTTCTGTGGAGTGATGGGGATGAAATCCAGATTGCAATGGGTCAAGGAGGGAGTTTATTGTAAGGAAATGGGATAGGCGTGCATAAGCTAGTTTTTCGAGAAGCTTTGATGCAAGAGGGAGGAGGGAAATAGGGCGGTAGTTGGATGGGGAGGTAGGATCAAGGGAAGGTTTTTTGAGGATAGGTGTTACCAGCGCATGTTTCAGCGATGAGGGAAATATACCGGTGCTGAAGGAGAGGTTGAAAGTGTGTGTGAGTATAGGGGTAAGGGTGGCAGAGAGGGAGGGGAGTAGCTGTGAGGGGATAGGGTCAAGGGGACAGGTAGTGAGGTGAGAGCGCAGTATAAGTGCCGAAACTTCTTCCTCAGTAACAGGGGAGAATGAGCTAAGTTTAAGGTTATGTGGGTTGTGGTTGATTGAGAGCATTTGAGGGGGTGAAAGAATGGAATTATGTTGAGAGCTGATTTCATTTCTGATGGAGTTGATTTTGTTATTGAAGTGGTTGGCAAAGTCTTGAGCTGACAGAGAAGTTGTATTAGGAGGTGGGGGAGGGCGGAGAAGAGTATTGAAAGTCGAGAACAAACGTTTTGGGTTTGAAGAAAGATTAGAGATAAGAGTAGAGAAGTAATGTTGCTTATGGAAATTAAGGGCAGAGTAGTAGGAGTTCAAGATAAATTTGTAGTGTTGAAAATCAGCTGAACTCCTAGATTTTCTCCAGTGCCACTCAGCAGTACGGGAACATCTGCGTAGGTATCGTGTCAGAGGAGTATGCCAGGGCTGAGGATGAGTGTTTGATTTCCGAGCTATAGTAAGAGGGCGAGATTGTCAAAGGACGGATGTAAGGGTGGAATTATAGTGGCAGATAGATTGGAAAAGGAGGAGAAGGATGAGAGGAGAGGTTTGAGGGAATTAGAAAGCTGTTGTTGATCTAATGACGTAATGCTTCTGTGAAGTTTGATGTAAGGAGCAGAAGGAGGGAGAGTTGTAGGGAGGGATAATATGTTGCAAGTAAGGAGATGGTGGTCAGAAAGAGGAAAGGGAGAGTTTGTGAAGTTTGAGAGGGTGCATCGATAGCTAAAGATCAGGTCAAGGGAGTGACCATCTTTGTGAGTGGGAGATCTAAAGCAAGGGGATATAGAGGGCGCTAAAAGCTAAGTTCTCCACCACACTTAGTCAATTAAAAATAGACACAATAGATTTAGGATAACAACTTTACTTATCGATAAAATTAAAATGCAATATTATTACAGTACATTAAATAAGAGAAAATGCAAGGGACGTCTCCCTATTTTATAAAAAAATAATAAAAAAGGACTGGAGTACCACCTTAAAAATGTTTAAAAAAGATATTTTTCTTGTAATAGCTGATCAGCAATTGTTGCAACTGTAACACATAGGGTCAGCGTGAAAATTTATAAAGTTGTGATGTAATATCAATATAACCTCCTTAGGGATAATTAGACGATGGATTTTAAACACCTTTATATCAGATCTTTTTTCTTACTCACACTTTCTTTTCCAAAGTAGCTTACTGCCGATTTTATGGCTTACGATTTTGGAGATTGGACACAGGTAGACAGTGTCTCCCAATGCTGCTCACTTCTGCTAGTGTCGGCTGAACCCGGTCAGCGTAAATGAAGACTGCTCGTCACTCCAGCGTTTGTAGTGCGCCAAGTTGATCCCAGTGCAGAGGGAAGAAAAGAGATTCACAAACCCGCACTTAGCGTGGAACACGCGCGGGCAAAGAAATAGAAAGCTAGGTACCTCGATTTTCAGATTGTGGTTAAAGTCCTAAGCAGGATACAACACAGATTCAATCTACGCGTTTCACCCGTTAGATAGGGCTTTTTCAAGATACTAGTTGTTCATTGGTTGTGGCTCTTTTCTATTTAAGGTGGAAGTTGATCAGGGTTGATTTTTCTTAAGGTGGATTTATTCGAATTCTTCTCGTGTTCAATTCCCTTCCAAAAAGGTCAGAACACCACATAATGTTATATGATGGTTTTACTAAACAAATTTTGAATTTTAAAAGAATTTTTCAGACCCAACTGCAAAATATATTGAAAAATTATATTGTTAAGGTGATACAACCAGAGGTGGTATTCCGTAATAAAATACAAAAATATATTTTCTCTATAAACTATAAATATTATTTAAAAATATTATTTAAAAATAATAGAATTGTTGTTCATATGTGAAAAAGGTTAATAACCTATTAATTTATTAAAAATTATACGATAGGTGGGTTTCTCTATTATTAAGCCAAAGCCTATTCCTTTAGAACAATTTTACAACTAAGAATCATAACCGGTTATTTCTATGTCAGGTGATTCAAATAAGTAAAACATAACTTAGATTCTTTTATAGACTAGGGTAACCAGTTGTATACAATGAGATACTTCACAATCATTTTAACAGTTTAATCTGCAAATAAAAATAATTGTTAAAATTGGGGAATTGTCACTGTCTTAAAATTAATCTAAAATTATATTATTATATCAATTTACCATAAAGGAATAGGCTTTGGCTTAATAATAGAGAAACCCACCTATCGTATAATTTTTAATAAATTAATAGGTTATTAACCTTTTTCACATATGAACAACAATTCTATTATTTTTAAATAATATTTTTAAATAATATTTATAGTTTATAGAGAAAATATATTTTTGTATTTTATTACGGAATACCACCTCTGGTTGTATCACCTTAACAATATAATTTTTCAATATATTTTGCAGTTGGGTCTGAAAAATTCTTTTAAACTTCAAAATTTGTTTAGTAAAACCATCATATAACATTATGTGGTGTTCTGACCTTTTTGGATGGGAATTGAACACGAGAAGAATTCGAATAAATCCACCTTAAGAAAAATCAACCCTGATCAACTTCCACCTTAAATAGAAAAGAGCCACAACCAATGAACACACTTCAGCGGATATTTAAATTCTGTCCCGGGAACAACTAGTATCTTGAAAAAGCCCTATCTAACGGGTGAAACGCGTAGATTGAATCTGTGTTGTATCCTGCTAAGGACTTTAACCACAATCTGAAAATCTAGGTACCTAGCTTTCTATTTCTTTGCCTGCGCGTGTTCCACGCTAAGTGCGGGTTTGTGAATCTCTTTTCTTCCCTCTGCACTGGGATCAACTTGGCGCACTACAAACGCTGGAGTGACGAGCAGTCTTCATTTACACTGACCGGGTTCAGCCGACACTAGCAGAAGTGAGCAGCATTGGGAGACACTGTCTACCTGTGTCCAATCTCCAAAATCGTAAGCCATAAAATCGGCAGTAAGCTACTTTGGAAAAGAAAGTGTGAGTAAGAAAAAAGATCTGATATAAAGGTGTTTAAAATCCATCGTCTAATTATCCCTAAGGAGGTTATATTGATATTACATCACAACTTTATAAATTTTCACGCTGACCCTATGTGTTACAGTTGCAACAATTGCTGATCAGCTATTACAAGAAACTTTGTAACCACATATCAGAGATTGGGACAGACTGATTCTTGACTGATACCTATATTCATATTGTATCAAATCAATCGTATGCAAAATATCTTTTTTAAACATTTTTAAGGTGGTACTCCAGTCCTTTTTTATAATTTTTTTATAAAATAGGGAGACGTCCCTTGCATTTTCTCTTATTTAATGTACTGTAATAATATTGCATTTTAATTTTATTCGATAAGTAAAGTTGTTATCCTAAATCTATTGTGTCTATTTTTAATTGACTAAGTGTGGTGGAGAACTTAGCTTTTAGCGCCCTCTATATTCCCTTGCTTTAGATTTTACCGTCACAGTCCTGGGGTGACTTTTTTAGAGTGGTCAAGGTTTTTCCTTTAGCAATTAGCGCCATATTTCTGAGTTTATCCTTGTGAGTGGGAGAATCAGTCCATTGTGACAAACCAAAAGAGGAAGTGAGTTGCAGAAGTTGTTTTGCAGAGGAGGCAGTGGGATTGTCAAGAGGGATGTTGAAGTCACCAAGAATGAGGGAAGGGGTGTCTGAGGAAAGGAAATAAGGTAGCCAGGCAGCCAAGTGATCTATAAATTGAGTTGAGGAGCCAGGGGGACGGTATATGACTGTGACACGTATAGAAAGAGGAGAGAATAAGCAAATCATGTGGGTTTCGAATGAGGAAAATGTGAGGGAAGAGATGGGATGTATTTGTTGAAAGGTGCAACGAGAGGAAAGTAAAATACCTATACCACCTCCTTGTCTATTACCAGACCTAGAAGTGTGGCTGAAGTGGAGACCCCCATGTGACAGAGCAGCAGTGGATGCTGTGTCTAGGGGAGAGAGCCAGGTTTCTGTTAGGGCCAGAAGGTTGAAGGAGTGGGAGATAAAGAGGTCATGTATAGAAGTGAGTTTGTTGCAAACAGAGCGAGAGTTCCAAAGTGCACAAGTGAAAGGGGAAGTGGCTTTTGATGCAAGAGGAATGTGAGTAAGGTTGTCAGAGTTTTGTTTTTTGAGTCTGTTGGATGATACACATGGATGTGCATGGCTAGGCAGTTGTTGGGGATCAGGATTAGGGGAGATGTCACCAGCAGTTAGTAGAAGCAAGAGGGAGAGTGACATAAGATGAGATACAGATTTGCAGTAGTGAGACTGCTTTTGAGACAAGGTGCAGGGGGGAGAGAGAGTGTTTAGGAATAGGTAAAGTTCATGAGTACAAAAGTAATGTGAGATTAAGAGAGATGGGCTAATGAACAGTGCATGAGGAGAGGGAGAAGGAGTAATTGAATAAAGTAGTTTGTTATAGAGACAAAAGGCAGCAAAAAGGAATAAGAAGATATTAGGCATTTTTACAAAAGAGGGAACCAGTTAAACACATAAGACACAGTATTACAGTAGCAATTGCATTTGAAAACAGTAAGGTATATCAAACATAATATTACAAAAGTACTTGCCTTGTGTCTTGCCCCTTGCCCAATCCTTGTCCAATTCTTGTATAATTCTATTGCTAGTGAATCACTTATAAAATGTTCATAGATAGATATAGATAGACAGGCAGAAAAAGAAGACAGAGATAGAAAGAGAGATAGATAGATAGAGATAGATAGAGATAGTTAGATATATATATATAGATGATAGATAGATAGATATATAGATAGAGAGATAGATAGATAGAGAGATAGAGATAGATAGATAGATAGACAGACAGATAGACAGAGATATAGATAGATATAGATAGACAGTTAAAGATAGATGATAGAGAGACAGATAGATGATAGAGAGACAGATAGATAGATAGATAGATAGATAGATATAGAGACAGATAGATAGATAGATAGATAGATAGATAGATAGATGATAGGGAAGAAAGCAAGACATTTGGCTTTTGCATATCTTTATGATTGAGTATTACATTTGTGCAAATAGTATTGTTTTTCTTGCAGTTTAGTTGCAGTAAATAAAAAAATATTTATCAATGATAAAGAACACTAATACTTGATTATTATGATTTAACGTATAATGATGTTTTCATAAAAAGCTATAACTGTATAAAATATTTGAAACCTGTGCTTCTTTTTGTTTATTACCATATATATTGAGAGGGAAATCTACTTACAAATATGTGGATAATTATGAGTTTAATTGATTAGACTGTGGAAGGAATTAAATCAGAAGTCAGCCTCTCTGGCAGTGGGGATCAGCCCTCAGATGCTTGTTACGTTTAAGGAACATAAACTAGGGGATGCTGCATTCATTTTGTCTGTAAGGAAACTTATTTTTTACAATGCATATGTGAAATCTAACAATGTTCACATAAATGTAAATGATTGCTTATGTTTTTATTTAGCAGAACAGAAAAATAAATTTAATGTATTTTTTATGTGATTTTTTTTTCATGCTAATAATGATTGTACCCTTTTGGAGGCACATTAAAAAATTGACCCCACATAGGGCTAGATTACGAGTGCAGCGCAATTTAACGCTCCCGCTTGAGCGTTAATTGCGCTAGAACTAAGATTTTTGCATTTGTCGGGTTACGCTTGTATTACGTGTAGAAAGTGAACTGTTTACAGTCTAGAGATAACCCGCATTCACGTATACGCCTATAGAAGTCAATAGAGAAAAAAAGTGGAAAAAAACACCTTACTCTTGTGCAAACCCGATCACATATTCTCATTTGTGCTAAACCAACATGAAAATTATCTATTTACGAATACATAAAACATATTCTGCTATGTGAAGAACATTCGAATGTATTTTTACAGTAAATACATAGTTAAAAAAACCTTTATTAAATATGAATATTGCATAAATATGCTTTAACATGTTTTCATCTACTTAACGGCAAAGCTATAATGCACTTATATATATATATATATATATATATATATACTGTATATATATATATGTCTATTTATTTGTACATATGTATTCATGTGTTTTTATGTGTATATATGTCCGTAAATGCATATATACATGTATAAATACATAGCTACATATATATATATATATATATATATATATATATATATAAAGTTCAAAATAGGTGCACTCTCACAAATAAAATAATTCACATGCCAGGGTGCTGAATAAATGGCAATAAGATATGTAGAAATCAGCAATCGCTGGGCTTAGTATAAGGTGAAGAAATCCTTTATTTACATACCAGTAGTGTGGGGTTCATCCCTTCATCAGACCGACCAAAATAATGTGAATGCAAACATCAAATACATAACAAGCCCCTCCCCCTGTTCACAAAAAAAACACAAAGAGTATAGTCATAGCAACAGAAAACTACAACACTGAGTCATGTGATAGTAATAGTCAACATTAACCAATCATATATGTCATATCAATATCCCCTGTGTATTCATTCTATTCAAATTACCCATCAGATTGACAAATTATATTGCATATGTGTCATAAACAGTGACAATTATTATTTTATATTAAAATAATCTTTAGAGATGTATTTGTATATATCTCAATGTTAAAGCCCTTTGCTTGTCTCTTTTTTTCTAACACCTGAGATCTTTTATCTTTGAGCCTTCTATCCACTAGTAATCTGGTCCATAATACCATTTACTTTTCACTCTCTTTATCTCTAACCAGAGGAGGAACTACCACTGGTGAAGCAGGTGCAGTGGCACCAGGGGCCAAGTGTTGGGAAGGCAAATAGCAGCCTTTTATTATTATTCATTATTTTATTCATACACGAAAGATACTATGGAAGTATTACAACATCTACAAGACATCAAACTCAATAAGAACACCTGCCTGGTGACTGCAGATGTGGAGGCATTATATACTAGCATCAAACACAAATTAGGCCTTAAAGCTGCTAAGCACTATCTAGATATGTCGACTGAGGAGGACGAAGAGCACAACAAATCCATATTAGACCTTTTAGAATTTGTACTAAAGAAGAACTTCTTCGTATTTGATAATAAATTTTACCTGCAAACACGAGGGACAGCCATGGGCACGGCATACGCCCCTACGTACGCTAACTTGTTCCTAGGATGGTGGGAGCAAACTTCAGTCTTCTCCAGTGAAAATGACAAATACTTAAAGCAAGTTCCCCTCTGGCTGAGATACATAGATGATATTATGTTCATCTGGGAAGGCTCTAAATTAGAACTTGAATCCTTCTTAGCCAAACTCAATCAGAACCCATTTAACATCAAACTTACATATGAACTCAGCCAGAGGGAGATTACATTTCTGGACTTAAGAATTTTCAAGCTTGAAAATAGTAAAATAGGAACAGACCTATTCAGAAAACCAACAGCAACTAATACCATCCTGTTCAGCACCAGTGCCCATTCTCCAAATACCATAAAGTCTCTACCAGTAGGAGAATTCTTAAGGACTAAAAGAAACTGCTCTGAGGAAGATTTATTCAAAAAGCAATCAAAAGAACTGGAAACCAGGCTATATCAAAGAGGGTATAGTAAATGATCAGTCAAAGCAGCCAAAAAGAGAGCACTAAACACTGATAGGTTGAAACTGCTAAAACCCAAAAAACGAGAATGTGACAACAAAACACGTTTAGTGCTAACATACAATTCCCAAAGCAAAGATATTATTAATATAATTCAAAAACATTGGCCGATTCTGCAATCAGATCCCACACTAAAAGAACTAATAGAACAAAGAGTAGAAGTAAGCTACAGAAGAACACAAAACTTACAAGAGATGGTAAGTTCCAGCCACTTCACCAGACGCAATGACAAAAAGAAAAAAACAAATACAATAAAAGGGTCTTATGCTTGTGGCACCTGCATTAGCTGCAAGCATGTAAAGAAAACCACCACAATAACAGACAGGTTTGGAAAAGTACATCCAATAAGATCTTTCATAAATTGTAACACTACTGGTGTTATTTACATCTTAAAATGCAAATGCCCAAAAATCTATGTGGGCATGACCACTAGAAAGCTACGCACAAGACTACAAGAACATCTTCGCAATATTAAAAATGCAGAGAAAGATCTAACAAAAAAGATACCCATTACATCGGTAGCGTACCATTTTTATAGGTACCATCAATCCAAACCTGATAGTCTAATCTGTTGTGGAATACAGGAAATAAGTCTGGGTATAAGAGGTGGAGATATGGAGACTGCCCTCTTACAAAAAGAGAGCAGATGGATCTATTTTTTAAATTCAGTGCAACCGCATGGGTTAAATGAACACAACAATTATTTCTCTTATCTGTAAGGTCCATATTCTCGAAAGAGGAAAAATCCAGTACAACAAAAGTTAAATTAATATAGAATTCACTAATATGAGAACCCTTCTATGAAGATTAAGACAATAAGACCTTGCAAAAATTCAAAAAATATTCAAAACCTAACCATGTTATTAAAATTACAAATACATCTTAAAAAATAGAACCCCATTAAAATATTGAACTAGATTTGATATTACTTGTCAATTCACTTTTATTTAATGCACCTAATAATGACACTAAGTTCAGTAAAGCACTCTCACGTTAGTTAATAGAATCACCCCTTCTAATGATAACAAATCGTTATCATCACCATCACCAAATATTGTAAAAGATAAAACACATTATATAGGCCAATAAAAGACACATACAAATTTCTCCCTTTTTTAGCACCTTGGTTTTTAAACAAATGTACACAACAGAAATCTTTATTTCACAATATGATTTGTGTGAGAGACATAAAATCATATTTTATTTGCACTCTTTATCACTACCTATAAGAGAAAATATAGGGTCTTCTGCCAACATTCACCTTATCATTTTTGAAATTCATTCTCAATTCAATCATCACTGTAGTTAGTAAATATTAATCGCACAATATCACAATCTTATATTTTTATTTTAATTTAAGTAACACTGCAATAAATAATCGAGTACTGAATTTAATGTGGGTGAAAGAAAATAGGGTCTTAAACAATCCATTAAATGGTTACTAAGCACATAGAATTTTTCTTGCACATCTCACAAGTATTGTTCAAGATTCTAATAAAATAAGATTTGAATATGAAAACAGACTATTAAAAATATTCTATTTAATGAATAATAAAAATGTTGACTGCATATTCAGCCAAATGAACCTTAACTAATAATTATCAGTGTATATGAGAAGCACGAATACACAAGTTTCGATCTCAAACTCTAAGAAAACTCAATCTAAATAAGTTAAAACATAATGACCTAGATTTGGAGTTTGGCGTTAGCCGTGAAAACCAGCGTTAGAGGCTCCTAACGCTGGTTTTAGGCTACCGCCGGTATTTGGAGTCACTCAAAATAGGGTCTAACGCTCACTTTTCAGCCGCGACTTTTCCATACCACAGATCCCCTTACGTCAATTGCGTATCCTATCTTTTCAATGGGATTTTTCTAACTCCGGTATTTAGAGTCGTTTCTGAAGTGAGCGTTAGACATCTAACGACAAAACTCCAGCCGCAGGAAAAAAGTCAGCAGTTAAGAGCTTTCTGGGCTAACGCCGGTTTCTAAAGCTCTTAACTACTGTACTCTAAAGTACACTAACACCCATAAACTACCTATGTACCCCTAAACCGAGGTCCCCCCACATCGCCGACACTCGAATAATTTTTTTTAACCCCTAATCTGCCGACCGCCACCTACGTTATCCTTATGTACCCCTAATCTGCTCCCCCTAACACCGCCTACCCCTGTATTATATTTATTAACCCCTAATCTGCCCCCCTCAACGTCGCCTCCATCTGCCTACACTTATTAACCCCTAATCTGCCGACCGCAAAGCGCCGCCACCTACGTTATCCTTATGTACCCCTAATCTGCTGCCCCTAACACCGCCGACCCCTATATTATATTTATTAACCCCTAATCTGCCCCCCTCAACGTCGCCTCCACCTGCCTACACTTATTAACCCCTAATCTGCCGAGCGGACCTGAGCGCTACTATAATAAAGTTATTAACCCCTAATCCACCTCACTAACCCTATAATAAATAGTATTAACCCCTAATCTGCCCTCCCTAACATCGCCGACACCTAACTTCAATTATTAGCCCCTAATCTGCCAACCGGAGCTCACTGCTATTCTAATAAATGGATTAACCCCTAAAGCTAAGTCTAACCCTAACACTAACACCCCCCTAAATTAAATATAAATTTAATCTAACGAAATTAATTAACTCTTATTAAATAAATTATTCCTATTTAAAGCTAAATACTTACCTGTAAAATAAACACTAATATAGCTACAATATAAATTATAATTACATTGTAGCTATTTTAGGATTAATATTTATTTTACAGGCAACTTTGTAACTATTTTAACCAGGTACAATAGCTATTAAATAGTTAAGAACTATTTAATAGTTACCTAGTTAAAATAATTACAAAATTTCCTGTAAAATAAATCCTAACCTAAGTTACAATTAAACCTAACACTATACTATCATTAAATTAATTAAATAAACTACCTACAATTACCTACAATTAAACCTAACACTACACTATCAATACATTAATTAAATACAATATCTACAAATAACTACAATGAAATAAACTAACTAAAGTACAAAAAATTAAAAAGAACTAAGTTACAAAAAATAAAAAAATATCTACAAACATAAGAAAAATATTACAACAATTTTAAACTAATTACACCTACTCTAAGCCCCCTAATAAAACAACAAAGCCCCCAAAAATAAAAAATGCCATACCCTATTCTAAAATACTAAAGTTAAAAGCTCTTTTACCTTACCAGCCCTGAACAGGGTCCTTTGCGGGGCATGCCCCAAGAAGTTCAGCTCTTTTGCCTGTAAAAAAAAACATACAATACCCCCCCAACATTACAACCCACCACCCACATACCCCTAATCTAACCCAAACCCCCCTTAAATAAACCTAACACTAAGCCCCTGAAGATCATCCTACCTTGTCTTCACCTCACCAGGTATCACCGATCCGTCCTGGCTCCAAAATCTTCATCCAACCCAAGCGGGGGTTGGCGATCCATCATCCGGTGGCTGAAGAGGTCCAGAAGAGGCTCCAAAGTCTTCATCCTATCCGGGAAGAAGAGGCGATCCGGACCGGCAACCATCTTGATCCAAGCGGCATCTTCTATCTTTATCCGATGACGACCGGCTCCATCCTGAAGACCTCCACCGCGGACCCATGTTCTTCCGGCGACGTCCAACTGAAGAATGACGGTTCCTTTAAGGGACGTCATCCAAGATGGCGTCCCTCGAATTCCGATTGGCTGATAGGATTCTATCAGCCAATCGGAATTAAGGTAGGAATATTCTGATTGGCTGATGGAATCAGCCAATCAGAATCAAGTTCAATCTGATTGGCTGATCCAATCAGCCAATCAGATTGAGCTCGCATTCTATTGGCTGATCGGAACAGCCAATAGAATGCGAGCTCAATCTGATTGGCTGATTGGATCAGCCAATTGGATTGAACTTGATTCTGATTGGCTGATTCCATCAGCCAATCAGAATATTCCTACCTTAATTCCGATTGGCTGATAGAATCCTATCAGCCAATCGGAATTCGAGAGACGCCATCTTGGATGACGTCCCTTAAAGGAACCGTCATTCTTCAGTTGGACGTCGCCGGAAGAAGATGGGTCCGCGGTGGAGGTCTTCAGGATGGAGCCGGTCGTCATCGGATGAAGATAGAAGATGCCGCTTGGATCAAGATGGTTGCCGGTCCGGATCGCCTCTTCTTCCCGGATAGGATGAAGACTTTGGAGCCTCTTCTGGACCTCTTCAGCCACCGGATGATGGATCGCCAGCCCCCGCTTGGGTTGGATGAAGATTTTGGAGCCAGGACGGATCAGTGATACCTGGTGAGGTGAAGACAAGGTAGGATGATCTTCAGGGGCTTAGTGTTAGGTTTATTTAAGGGGGGTTTGGGTTAGATTAGGGGTATGTGGGTGGTGGGTTGTAATGTTGGGGGGGGGGTATTGTATGTTTTCTTTTACAGGCAAAAGAGCTGAACTTCTTGGCGACATGCCCCGCAAAGGGCCCTGTTCAGGGCTGGTAAGGTAAAAGAGCTTTTAACTTTAGTAATTTAGAATAGGGTAGGGCATTTTTTTGTACTTTAGTTAGTTTATTTCATTGTAGTTATTTGTAGATATTGTATTTAATTAATGTATTGATAGTGTAGTGTTAGGTTTAATTGTAGGTAATTGTAGGTAGTTTATTTAATTAATTTAATGATAGTATAGTGTTAGGTTTAATTGTAACTTAGGTTAGGATTTATTTTACAGGTAATTTTGTAATTATTTTAACTAGGTAACTATTAAATAGTTCTTAACTATTTAATAGCTATTGTACCTTGTTAAAATAATTACAAAGTTGCCTGTAAAATAAATATTAATCCTAAAATAGCTACAATGTAATTATAATTTATGTTGTAGCTATATTAGGATTTATTTTACAGGTAAGTATTTAGCTTTAAATAGAAATAATTTATTTAATAAGAGTTAATTAATTTCGTTAGATTAAAATTATATTTAATTTAGGGGGGTGTTAGTGTTAGGGTTAGACTTAGCTTTAGGGGTTAATCCATTTATTAGAATAGCGGTGAGCTCCGGTCGGCAGATTAGGGGTTAATAATTGAAGTTAGGTGTCGGCGATGTTAGGGAGGGCAGATTAGGGGTTAATACTATTTATTATAGGGTTAGTGAGGCGGATTAGGGGTTAATAACTTTATTATAGTAGCGCTCAGGTCCGCTCGGCAGATTAGGGGTTAATAAGTGTAGGCAGGTGGAGGCGACGTTGTGGGGGGCAGATTAGGGGTTAATAAATATAATATAGGGGTCGGCGATGTTAGGGAAGCAGATTAGGGGTACATAGGGATAATGTAAGTAGCGGCGGTTTACGGAGCAGCAGATTAGGGGTTAATAATAATATGCAGTGGTCAGCGATAGCGGGGACGGCAGATTAGGGGTTAATAAGTGTAAGGTTAGGGGTGTTTAGACTCGGGGTACATGTTAGAGTGTTAAGTGCAGACGTAGGAAGGGTTACCGCATAGCAAACAATGGGGCTGCGTTAGGAGCTGAACGCGGCTTTTTTGCAGGTGTTTGGGTTTTTTTCAGCTCAAACAGCTCCATTGTTTCCTATGGGGGAATCGTGCACAAGCACGTTTTTGAGGCTGGCCGCTTGCGTAAGCAACTCTGGTATCGAGAGTTGAAGCTGCGTTAAAATGCTCTACGCTCCTTTTTTGGAGCCTAACGCAGCCATTCTGTGGACTCTCAATACCAGAGTTATTTTTATGGTGCGGCCAGAAAAAAGCCGGCGTTAGTTTTTCGGGTCGTTACCGACAAAACTCCAAATCTAGCCGTATGAAAATACATTCATATAATTTTGGCTTTAAACTTTCCTCTCTTAGGATTACAATATTCCACCTTAATAACTTGAATATCTCCTAACAGCAGGAAAGAAAAACTAACGAATCAATATCTAGATTGCAATCCATGCAGTCTAAACAATGACTGAGGTTCTGTCTCCGCTTTTTTCATTGGCTAAACAACCGGCAAGGAGGAGGAGGAGGAATAAGCCAATAAATATCTGAAACAGAGGCGCGCCCCCACCCTTTGACAAAGCCAGGTTACTGGCGAAACATGTTAGGGGAGGTGTTGCTTTGTTAATTTTAGCTCGTCTGTTGTTTGTAGAAAGAAAAGGTGTGGGGAATACTTTATAACTTAAAACTACAACAGCACTTTGCCTTTCCCGCAACCTCAGCATAGATATGGAATCAATAATTAGCAATAAGCTGTGGTCAGTAGCTATAACTTTCCTCTGATATCAAACATTAATCAGAGGTATAAATTTAGGTACTAATATAACAATCACCCACTTGGTATAGGCCGGTATCCACCTTAGAATCACCTTAACATAAAGTGGTAACTTTTCCCAGAAATCTTGTTGGGAACACACAATATACAATTAAGGTGTCAAACTTACCATATCTATATGGTATAGGCCGGTAATTACTTTAGAACCACATGTGGGTATAACGTTAACTTTCTGTTGGTATCAATAGGTAACTTTTAACCCAAGCACAATCGCTAGCCTTTTACAATTACTGACTCGGTATAGGCCGGTAAGCATTTTTATATGGTATAGGCCGGTAACTACCCTAGAACAATATGAGGTTGTAGCGGTAACTTTTTGCTAGTCTCAATATGAAACTTTCAAACCTAATATAACTGCTAACTGTGTAACATTGTCCACCTGGAATAGGCCGGTAACCACTCTCAAATATCCTGGTCCTTATACGGTAAAAAACGAAAACTATCTCAGAACTAAGTGTATTTATAGTGGTGACACTTTTCAGGTATCAATAGGTAACTTCCAACTTCAGTATAATTGCTAACTTGTTTTAAAAAAATTATCCATTTGATATAGACCGGTAACCACTTCTATACAATTTGTGGTCTGTAGCAGTGACCTGTTTCCAGGTGTTTACAGATAACCTATATTAAAAATATTGCCATCTTATAAACTGCTTATAAAGTACAAATGGCAATCCACCGCTGAAATTAAGTTGTGGTTATGTATCAGCATTAAGACTAAAATTATATTCCCAATTGGAGCTGATATAAAGCTGCAAAGAAATATTAGCATATTCTTAAAGCTACAGGCCAAGGCTTTATTAGAGAGAACAACCAGTGACTCTTTAGAGAACAAAGGTAAAGACTGGTAAATCACCAACTGAACATAAGGGAAAAACTAAAATTGATAAACAAAAGTATTTTGCTTCAAACCCTGATAAAAATAAATGAAAATATATAGCTCTGTTGTAATACATAAAAAGTTAAAAACATAAGTAAAGTCGCCCACACAGATAATCCTTCAACAATAAAAATCTTGTAGAGAAGATTACTCTGAACAAATTACATAAGTATGTTTAACACAAAGTTACCAACTGCAGAGACAACTTAGACTCATTTATTGCAACAACTCAAATCCAGTATTGTAACCGGATACTTTATATCGTGAATTCAGTAACATTTGAACATACATAGCGATACTGTGTCACATGTGATGTGATTTCTCCAATTTGAACGATATTGAGAATTACTCTCCAAACTTTTGGTCCCATTAAATACTAAATACGATAAAACACAAGTATACTTGAAAGGCAATCTAAAATACCAATAAGACCCCCTAGAGGAAATAAGGGGGCAATACTATTCACCAAGATATCCTTACCAGTATTTTGAATGAAATACCCTTAGACTCATTTATTGCAACAACTCAAATCCAGTATTGTAACCGGATACTTTATATTGTGAATTCAGTAACATTTGAACATACATAGTGATACTGTGTTACATATGATGTGATTTCTCCCAGTTGAACGATATTGAGAATTACTCTCCAAACTTTTGGTCCCATTAAATACTAAATATGATAAAACAGAAGTATACTTGAAAGGCAATCTAAAATACCAATAAGACCCCCTAGAGGAAAAAAGGTGCCAATACTATTCACCAAGATATCCTTACCAGTATTTTGAGTGAAATACCCACACTGTTTATACCCAGGAATTGTTGGCTAAGAATAATACATAGTAAACCTTATTCCCAGCTGGATGTAAGGGGGAAGGTAAATCACTATACTAACACCTAGTGTATAATTAAAATCAATACAATTTGTATATACACTTTAGAAAGTAAGCAAGAAGGTGAAAAATATTCACTATATCTAACTTGGTTATTTAAGTCTATAATCCAAAAAAAGTAGCATTGGTTTTGCTATTCTTGCGGAATTTTCTGCCACATCAGTTAGTATCACTAGATTGACTGCAGTTATATAATTATTATTTCAACTCCAGCATTACTATAAATAATAATTTTTATTGTAGTAAATGCAAAGTTGACACTAGCACAGTAATAAGATTACTTCTGGGTTGAGTTACCAACTGTCCCACCTTTGAATTATTAAGCTACAAGCTAATTAATCACTGAGGCTTATAAACCACTTGATAGCGATTTAAATTAAATGCAAACATACATACAAACTGTTCTCTACAGCAGACGTTAATTTTAAAAGTTTTGTCTTTGTATATATGTAATGGTTTTAAATAATTCCTAAAAAAGGTTAAATTTTAAACTTTAGCTTTGAACTCCGCCGAGGAGTCTCATATAAGTCATTATCCACATACTGTAATGATGTCACAGGAAAATGAGTGCTAAATAGATGTACATTTCTGTCAGTTTAATACTGATTTGTTCTAGTTTGTGTTAAAGTACATAGCATCTCTATCTCTCTATCATATAACCCTACATCAATATAAAGCTGGGTTATTTTGAGTAAATTAAATTCCTGCATTACAATATTACAGGGAGTGCAGAATTATTAGGCAAATGAGTATTTTGACCACATCATCCTCTTTATTCATGTTGTCTTACTCCAAGCTGTATAGGCTCGAAAGCCTACTACCAATTAAGCATATTAGGTGATGTGCATCTCTGTAATGAGAAGGGGTATGGTCTAATGACATCAACACCCTATATCAGGTGTGCATAATTATTAGGCAACTTCCTTTCCTTTGGCAAAATGGGTCAAAAGAAGGACTTGACAGGCTCAGAAAAGTCAAAAATAGTGAGATATCTTGCAGAGGGATGCAGCACTATTAAAATTGCAAAGCTTCTGAAGCGTGATCATCGAACAATCAAGCGTTTCATTCAAAATAGTCAACAGGGTCGCAAGAAGCGTGTGGAAAAACCAAGGCGCAAAATAACTGCCCATGAACTGAGAAAAGTCAAGCGTGCAGCTGCCAAGATGCCACTTGCCACCAGTTTGGCCATATTTCAGAGCTGCAACATCACTGGAGTGCCCAAAAGCACAAGGTGTGCAATACTCAGAGACATGGCCAAGGTAAGAAAGGCTGAAAGACGACCACCACTGAACAAGACACACAAGCTGAAACGTCAAGACTTGGCCAAGAAATATCTCAAGACTGATTTTTCTAAGGTTTTATGGACTGATGAAATGAGAGTGAGTCTTGATGGACCAGATGGATTGGCCCGTGGCTGGATTGGTAAAGGGCAGAGAGCTCCAGTCCGACTCAGACGCCAGCAAGGTGGAGGTGGAGTACTGGTTTGGGCTGGTATCATCAAAGATGAGCTTGTGGGGCCTTTTCGGGTTGAGGATGGAGTCAAGCTCAACTCCCAGTCCTACTGCCAGTTTCTGGAAGACACCTTCTTCAAGCAGTGGTACAGGAAGAAGTCTGCATCCTTCAAGAAAAACATGATTTTCATGCAGGACAATGCTCCATAACACACGTCCAAGTACTCCACAGCGTGGCTGGCAAGAAAGGGTATAAAAGAAGAAAATCTAATGACATGGCCTCCTTGTTCACCTGATCTGAACCCCATTGAGAGCCTGTGGTCCATCATCAAATGTGAGATTTACAAGGAGGGAAAACAGTACACCTCTCTGAGCAGTGTCTGGGAGGCTGTGGTTACTGCTGCACGCAATGTTGATGGTGAACAGATCAAAACTCTGACAGAATCCATGGATGGCAGGCTTTTGAGTGTCCTTGCAAAGAAAGGTGGCTATATTGGTCACTGATTTGTTTTTGTTTTGTTTTTGAATGTCAGAAATGTATATTTGTGAATGTTGAGATGTTATATTGGTTTCACTGGTAAAAATAAATAATTGAAATGGGTATATATTTGTTTTTTGTTAAGTTGCCTAATAATTATGCACAGTAATAGTCACCTGCACACACAGATATCTCCCTAAAATAGCTATAACTAAAAACAAACTAAAAACTACTTCCAAAACTATTCAGCTTTGATAGTGAGTTTTTTTGGTTCATTGAGAACATGGTTGTTGTTCAATAATAAAATTAATCCTCAAAAATACAACTTGCCTAATAATTCTGCACTCCCTGTAGTAGTGCCTTAGTACGCCCCATTTTTTCTCCTTTTATTAGTGTAGGTTGCTGGGCCATCTTATCATATCTATCTTTTTATCTATCTATCTATCTATCTATCTATCTATCATCTATCTATCATCTATCCATCTATCATCTATCTATCATCTATATATATATATATATATATATATATCACCTATCTATCTATCTATCTATCTATCTATCAGCTATCAATTATATATCATCTATCTATCATCCTTTTTTCTATCTCATCCATCCATCTATCTGTCTATCTATCTATCTATCTATCTATCTTTTATCTATCTTTTCATCAGTACCTATTTATATATCTGTCTATCTCACTAGAGTCAATATCTATCTATCTATCCTCAAAATCATTATACAGAGCAGCATGTATATTCTGACTATTGCTTAGTACCGAGTTACCTTTGGGGGTCCAAAAAATGTGTTTTTACACACATTTTAAAATAAAAGTTTATATTACTAATTTTAATAAACACACATACAGCATAAAGGGCCCCATTTATTATACTGTGGAAGGTTCTGCTGCTGGAATACATAATGCACAAGCAATCACTTATGCAGCCTCACCTCTGTTTTGTCAGTCATTACGGACACATGATTGAGATCTCTGAGATGGTAGAGAGGTTATGACCGCTGCTTTTAAAGACCCCTAACTTCATGGCTTGTGGTTGCAGGGTTACACAAGCCTCAAGGGCTCCAAAGCTACATCCAAGTCCAAGAGACAGATTTATCTACATTTTCTGCTTCTTAAATCTTCTCAATCACCTCAGAGGTAGATTAAAACTACCCTGAATTGATCTGACCAAAGTGATTGAAAAGCTCCACTCTTGCGCAATCTGCTGCATAAGATCAGGGGGGTGTTGCACAAGCATGCATCCGTGGAATGATAAATATAGGCAATAAATGCTGCCTGCATGTTACAATCCTGGGGGGAAAGGTTCACTAACTGTGAAACTTGTCTATCCACAAAATCATTAAACTACCCCAATTTCTTATTTCACAAAATCATTAAACTACCCCAATTTCTTATTTCTTCTTGTGCTGCTGATTGGATCAGTGGCAGTTTCCACTCAGGGCCAGCAACTCTATGCGACTGCCGAGCAGTACTTTAACTATGGGTTTAAACCCTTTGCTGGAGTTAAACACATAACATGACATTGTCAGTACTGATAAAATTACATTCCATAATGACTTAGAGCATGTTATTTTATAATGAACCTTTAAGTTTTTTAATCTCCAACTCTGAGATGTGTTTATTGAAGATCACTGACAGGAAAGCAAATGCAAGGAGTGATATATATTCATGAGAAAGGATCCAAGTAAGATTTTCCTTTTTTTATTAAATAATGTTAGTTAGAAAAGTGGACAGCAATTGTGTCCCATTTTTTTAAAAAAAATCTGCCACTATATATATTTTTACCAAAAGAGGTCTAAATTACAAATTGCGCCCTAAAGTTAAGCGTGGGTCGTGATAAGAAATATTGACACTTACAGTCATATTACAAGTTGAAAGTAAATGGGTGCATTTGAGCGCAAAAAAACCCTAACGTAAAGGGTTTAAAAAAAAGTTGCAATAAGCACAAAATTATAACATTAAAATAAAGTATTACACTTATATATACAATTTCTGAGCGTTTTCCTTTGAAGTCTATGGGGAGAAGGATTTAACATGGTTGCGATAACAAAGTTAACAAAAGAAAAATTAATGATTTAAAATATTGGGGTATATATAAGGTCAGAGAACATTGGAGAGGGAGAGATATTGAGAAAAAGTTGTTAATCAAAGAGGCTGAATATACAAATTTGATACATTATTTCCTAGAGGCCTGAATTCAGAGCTTGATTTGTCACTATTCCTATTCGAATAGGATAATAGTGTATGAGCAATAATGGAATAATTTAAAATATCCCACTACTAGTCTTAAAATTATTTATAAATCACTATAATACAATAAAGGAACATTTTTGGTCCACTAAGGGAATGTTCCCTTTATATGTTTATAATATAATCAGATTTTTTAAACAATTGAAGTATTATAATGTATTATACTTCAAAATATGTTTGTCGAAATTACACCTTAAGAAGTAGGAGTGTCTGTGTAACTAAATATATTGCTTGTAATAAGGAATTTGCTTAATACATCAGTATATATAATGAGATATTGTAGTATGTAATAGAAATGTTCTAAAAAATATCTAAGATGTAAATATACCACCTTATACAAGAAAATGGCTAAATTATAGTATACCACCTTAAATTTGGATTTGCCACAAACTACTGTAACCAATTAAATTTGCCCAGAACCTTTAAAAGGATGTTCACTTAAGTCTAAAATTTATCTTGATAAAGCCCATCATAGGGTGAAACGCGTTGATAAGAAAAGGCTGTGAATGTCGATGAAAGAAAGCTGTTAATATTACACTTGTCCTAAGTGTGTTCTGTTTGGAGGACTTTCCAATAACCCGGGTTATTTTATTTTATCTATGCACTAAACCCTACTTGCGTGCTATTAGCACTAAGTCCAAGGGGATTCAATTGCCTACACCTTTAACAGGAGTTTGTTACTGCACCAAAAGAAGAAACAAAGAGATAACATTGTATCTTTTCTCCACTGTGAGCTAAGCCGCTATACGGAGGATCCGTGTTGTGACGTAGGAACAAGTCACGTGAGCGCTAACAAGCTGATCGGTGTGAGACGCCAGGAGCACTGTAGAAAAGTACAGCGGTAAGGAACAGGAGCATGTACTACAGCTCACGCAGGTGAAAAAGTATAACTAATCCTGTGGGACGGTATTTCTCTACTCTAAGGTAAAACACATTACCAAGTTATTCAGTTTTTTCAGCACCTTCAATGTATGGGCATTTCTAAAGTTAAAGACAGTGTTTCTGCTATGGTCCAATAAGTGGGCATTTTCTTTAATTGCACATATACGCCTAAGGATGTGAACTGTGAACGGCAATCGCCGTATTCAGCATTGCACCAGCAGCTCACAATACATCAGTTTGTTATGCTTTTGGTATGCAATAGTGCTTAACCACAGTTTTTTTGTTTTTAAGATTGTTTTAATTATCTCTAGATGTCCCTTACATGTACAGTATATATATATATATTTATATAATCGATTTGTACATTATGATGAATACTTTTAATGACGAAGGTGTAGTTTTTCCACGTTAATTTGATCACATATAAGGTCTGTTATACTTTATATAGGCAAATCACTATTTTCACCTTTAAGTATCCCTTATAATTTAAGATATCTTAAGCTCATTTGCAGCGCCCTCTAAATATCCCTCATTTTTTGTAGTTGTTTGTTCTTTAAGTATGGTGTGATATCAATATATTAGGGCCAGCGCAATACTATACAATCAATTTTCTAAACTTATATTGCACATTAAACAACTAGGTTGTACAACTTGTGCTGGTGATTGGATCAGTGGCAGTTTCCACTCAGGGCCAGCAACTCTAGCAGTACTTTAACTATGGGTTTAAACCCTTTGTGGGAGTTAAATACATAGCATCACATGGTCACTACTGATAAAATTAAATTCCCTAAGGACTTAGAGAGTGTTATTTTATAATGAACCTTTAAGTTTTTTAATCTCCAACTGTGAAATGTGTTTATTGAAGTTCACTGACAGGAAAGCAAATGCAAGGAGTGCTATATATGTGCTATATATTCATGAGAAAGGTTCCAAGTAAGATTTTCCTTTTTTATTAAATTATTTTAGTTAGAAAAGTGGACAGCAATTGTGTCCCATTTAAAAAAAAAAAAAAATCTGCCACTGTCTAAATTACAAGTTAAGCCCTAAAGTTTAGCGTGGGTCGTGATAAGAAATATTGCCACCACTCTAACTTACAGTCATATTACAAGTTGAAAGTAAATGGTTAAAAAAAAAGGTGCAATAAGCACAACATTATAACATTAAAATAAAGTATTACACTTATATATGCACTTTCTGAGTGTTTTTCTTTGAAGTCTATGGGGAGAAGGAGTTAACATGGTTGCGATATCCTGAAGTTAGCGCACATTGAATTTTTCTTTCAACCCGCCAGCATTATAGTTTATAGTTTCAGTTAGCGCCCAATTGAAAAAATACAGCCAATATTAAAGTTAACTTTTATTGTCACTACATAAGGGGCAACCTTTCAGACTGCATACACCTAGAACTGTCTGTAGACGCGATAGACTGCATACACACGCAATAGACTGCATACACCTAGAACTGTCTGTAGATGTGATAGACTGCATACACACGCAATAGACTGCATACACCTAGAACTGTCTGTAGATGTGATAGACTGCATACACACGCAGTAGACTGCATACATCTAGAACTGTCTGTAGATGTGATAGACTGCATACACACGCAATAGACTGCATACACCTAGAACTGTCTGTAGATGTGATAGACTGCATACACACGCAATAGACTGCATACACCTAGAACTGTCTGTAGATGTGATAGACTGCATACACACGCAGTAGACTGCATACATCTAGAACTGTCTGTAGACGCGATAGACTGCATACACACGCAATGGACTGCATACATCTAGAACTGTCTGTAGACGCGATAGACTGCATACACACGCAATAGACTGCATACATCTAGAACTGTCTGTAGATGTGATAGACTGCATACACACGCAATAGACTGCATACATCTAGAACTGTCTGTAGATGTGATAGACTGCATACATCTAGAACTGTCTGTAGACACGATAGACTGCATTCACCTAGAACTGTCTGTAGATGTGATAGACTGCATTCACCTAGAACTGTCTGTAGATGCGATAGACTGCATACAACTAGAACTGTCTGTAGATGTGATAGACTGCATACAACTAGAACTGTCAGTAGATGCGATAGACTGCATACAACTAGAACTGTCAGTAGATGTGATAGACTGCATACAACTAGAACTGTCTGTAGACGCGATAGACTGCATACACACGCAATAGACTGCATACACCTAGAACTGTCTGCAGATGTGATAGACTGCATACACACGCAATAGACTGCATACACCTAGAACTGTCTGTAGATGTGATAGACTGCATACATCTAGAACTGTCTGTAGACACGATAGACTGCATTCACCTAGAACTGTCTGTAGATGCGATAGACTGCATACAACTAGAACTGTTAGTAGATGTGATAGACTGCATACAACTAGAACTGTCTGTAGATGTGATAGACTGCATAAACCTTGAACTGTCTGTAGATGCGATAGAATGCATACACCTAGAACTGTCTGTTGATGCGATAGACTGCATACACCTAGAACTGTCTGTAGATGCGATAAACTGCATACACCTAGAACTGACTGTAGATGCAATAGACTGTATACACCTAGTACTCTCTGTAGATGTGATAGACTGTATACAGCTAGTAATCTCTGTAGATGTGATAGACTGCATACACCTAGAACTGTCTGTAGATGCGATAGACTGCATACACCTAGAACTGTCTGTAGATGTGATAGACTGTATACACCTAGAACTGTCTGTAGATGCGATAGACTGCATACACCTAGAACTGTCTGTAGATGTGATAGACTGCATACACCTAGAACTGTCTGTAGATGCGATAAACTGCATACACCTAGAACTGTCTGTAGATGCGATAGATTGCATACACCTAGAACTGTCTGTAGATGCAATAGACTGTATACACCTAGAACTGTCTGTAGATGCGATAAACTGCATACACCTAGAACTGTCTGTAGATGTGATAAACTGCATATACCTAGAACTGTCTGTAGATGTGATAAACTGCATATACCTAAAACTGTCTGTAGATGCGATAGACTGCATACACCTAGAACTGTTAGGTAGATGCAATATACTGCATACACCTAGAACTGTCTGAAGATGTGATAGACTGTATACACCTAGAAACGTCTGTAGATGCGATAGACTGCATACACCTAGAACTGTCTGTAGATGTGATATACTGCATACACCTAGAACTGTCTGTAGATGCGATAGACTGCATACACCTAGAACTGTCTGTAGATGCGATAGACTGCATACACCTAGAACTGTCTGTAGATCCGATATACTGCATACACCTAGAACTGTCTGTAGATGCGATAAATTGCATACACCTAGAACTGTCTGTAGATGCGATAAACCACATACACCTAGAACTGTCTGTAGATCCCATATACTGCATACACCTAGAACTGTCTGTAGATCCGATATACTGCATACACCTAGAACTGTCTGTAGATGTGATAAACTGCATACACCTAGAACTGTCTGTAGATGCGATAAACCGCATACACCTAGAACTGTCTGTAGATCCCATATACTGCATACACCTAGAACTGTCTGTAGATGCGATATACTGCATACACCTAGAACTGTCTGTAGATGCGATATACTGCATACACCTAGAACTGTCTGTAGATGCGATATACTGCATACACCTAGAACTGTCTGTAGATGCGATAGACTGCATACACCTAGAACTGTCTGTAGATGCGATAGACTGCATACACCTAGAATTGCCTGTACAGTGAGTGTATTGAACATTTAACAAGCTAATTTTTGTATAATACCCAGACCTTGTAATATTAGTTGCCTATTTATTATTGCAATACCTGTTTTATTTACATTGGGTTTGTCTATGCAAGAGAACTGAAACAGCTTAGCACATAGATAACTGTCTCTTCAGCATTTAATAACTATTATTATCTAACTTAATAGTACTTAATTTATAACCTTTAAAAAGGTGAAAATCTGGGTTGGCCATTCAGGAATTTGAACCCATGACCTATATATTCAAAGTGGTAATGTATCCGGCTAATTACCCAGCTGAACCACCTCACCGCTATGTTTCATAGTACTACAGAAACTACTTGAAATAAAGGCTTTTTTTTTCTTTTAGCACTCAACATATTTTCATTCAGCATCTGCTTAGAAAAAGTAGTCATTTTGTGCAAAGGATTAAAATACCTATTCATGATTTTCCTCTCAGCTAAAGCTGAGAAATGCGTCACATTTTTACAAATGTTTTACTTGTTAAGTTAAGAATAGTTTTTGCTTTTTGTTTTTAATACAAATATAATTTACATTCATCTAAACACTTTATATTATTTACGGTACTTAGGAGAAACATGGGGACTTGGATTCTCGTACCAGAGATACTGTAAGTTTGCTAGAGGGCTGCACGAATCGGAAATTTATAGATGCCCCTGAATTGTGACACAGCAATTTATTGTGTGTGTAGTTTATGCTATTGATTGAAATATTGAATCAAGTGTTCTTTTTTTGCTTTTCAAATATTGTTAATGGGGGATTAGGTGTAGAGTGTTCCTGAGATGTGTTGTAAAATTGCAAAAACTCAATGTTCATTTAAAAAACCATTTATAAGTGGAAATAATATTTAAAGGGATAGGAAACTCCCAAGTACTATTACAAGACACAATCACCTAGATTACGAGTTTTGCGTTCCGGTTTTTAATGCTAAAAAAATGGCCATTTCAGCGTAAAAACTGTAACGCAGCCATTACGAGTCTTGTAGCTATACCGAGTCTTGTAGCTATACCGCAAGCATTTTAGCCTGTAACGCAACGTCAATCCCGCACTAAAAAAAATTACTGATACGATCCATTCCACTATCTGAAAGCAGTAGTTATGAGTTTTGCGCAGCAAAACAGTTACACAAAACTCATAACTAAAATGTTACAAAGTACATTAACACCCTAATCTGCCGCTCCTGACATCGCCGACACTAATAAAGGTTATTAACCCCTATTCCGCCGCTCCCCAACATCGCCACCACTAAATAAAGTTATTAACCCCTAAACCTCTGGCCTCCCACATCACCGCCACTAAATAACCCTATTAACCCCTAAACCGCCAGCCCCCACATCGCAAAAAACTAAATTAAACTATTAACCCCTAAACCTAACAACCCCTAACTTTAAATTAAAATTACAATATCCCTATCTTAAAATAAATAAAAACTTACCTGTGAAAATAAAAAAAATTTAAACTAACAATTAACCTAACAACTATTATACTAAAATTAAAATACCTACCAATTAAAAAAAAATGCACATTAAAGAAAACTAACATTACTAAACTACTAAACAAATTTACACTAAATTACAAAAAATAACAAATGAAATTATCCAAAATAAAAACAATTACACCTAATCTTAATAGCCCTATAAAAATAAAAAAAGCCCCCCCAAAATAAAAAAAACCCTAACTACCAATAGCTCTTTAAAGGGCCTTTTCTAGGGCATTGCCCTAAAGAAATCAGCTCTTTTACCTGAAAAAAAATACAAACAGTAAAACCCACCACCCAACCAACCCCCCAAAATAAAAACCCTAACTCTAACAAAAACCTAAGCTACCCATTGCTCTGAAAAGGGCATTTGTATGGGCATTGCTCTTAAAAGGGCATTTAGCTCTTTTAAAAAAACAAAACCCTAATCTAAAAAAAAAGGGGAAAAAAAACTAACACTAACCCCCGACGATCCACTTACAGTTTCTGAAGTCTGGACATCCAGGTGGCGCAAGGTCTTTATTCATCCAGGCGGCATCTTCTATCTTCATCCCAGCGGCGTCTTCTATCTTCATCCCGGTGGAGCGTCCATTTCATACGGTCGCCATCGTACACTGAATCTTCAATGCAAAATGGCGTCACTTGCATTCCTAATGGCTGATTTGATTTTTGAAATTCAAATCAGCCAATAGGATGAGAGCTACTGAAATCCTATTGGCTGTTTAAATCAGCCAATAGGATGAGAGCTACTGAAATTCTGTTGACTTCTTGCTGCCTGGATGTTCTATCATCGGGAGTTAATGTTAGTTTTTTTTTTTTTTAGATTAGAGTTTGGGCTTTTTTAAAAGAGCTAAATGCCCTTTTAAGGGGCAATGCCCATACAAATGCCCTTTTCAGGCCAATGGGTAGCTTAGGTTTTTGATAGAGTTAGGATTTTTATTTTGGGGGGTTGGTTGGGTGGTGGGTTTTACTGTTGGGGGTCTTTGTATTTTTTTTTTCAGGTAAAAGAGCTAATTTCTTTAGACCCTACAAAAGGCCCTTTTAAGTTTATTGTAGGCTGTGGGGGGGTATTTGGGGGGAGCATTTTTATAGGGCTATTAGATTAGGTGTAATTGTTTTTATCTTGGATAATTTTGTTTATTATTTTTTGTAATTTAGTATTTTTTATTTTTTGTAATTTTAAATTTATTTTCTTTTAGCAGTGTTAGTTTTTTTTTTTTAATGTGTAATTTAGTTTTTTTAATTTTAGTATTATAGTTATGTTAGGTTTTTATTTATTTTAAGATAGGAATATTGTAAGTTTAATATAAAGTTAGGGGGTGATAGGTTTTGCGATGTGGGGGGCTGGCGGTTTAGGGTTTAATAGGTTTATTTAGTGGTGGTGTTGTGAGAGGCCAGAGGTTTAGGGGTTAATAACTTTATTTAGTGGTGGTGGTATCAGGGAGCGGCGGAATAGGGGTTAATAGCTTTATTATAGTATCGGCGATGTTGGGGTGCGGGGGAATAGGGGTTAATAACTTTATTATAGTGGCGGCAATGTCGGGGAGCGGCAGAATAGGAATTAATAAATTTTATTAGTGGCGGAGATGTCGGGAGCGGCAGATTAGGGGTTAATAACTTTATTTAGGTGTCGGCGATGTTGGGGGGCAGCAGATTAGGGGTGTTTAGACTTGGGGTTTATGTTAGGGTGTTAGGTTTAAACATATCAATGGGGTTGCGTTACGGCTCCCCATTGATGTCTATGGGGAAAGCGTGCACCATGAGCACGTCAAAGCATACCTTGAATTTTGTGCAGTTTGGAACTCATTGCCACCATATCGCATGCACAAGGCGGCTTTTTAGAAACTTGTAATGGCAGCACTATGGAAGGTGAAATAACGCAACTTTTTTTGCGTTCGTTTCGCACCCTCTATAGCGCAAAACTTGTAATCTAGGTGTTTGTGATTTAAAAGAGCTTTTTTTGTTTTACCATTAGATTGACATCTCATGTAGGAAACAAGTGCTGATTTCAGCCCTTACGTGGGTGCTGATTTGTAGCAACACTTAGTGCAAGATGCACACACATCATTCAGCTCTTGTGAAAAACCAAGTAAATGTGCATCATTCTGATCACCGTGTTAAAAAAAAAAATACAATAAAAGGTAAATCAACCTTTGTTAAAATACAATATAAAAATCTACTGCACCATTATGCAGATCTCTAAAACATCCAACATTTTTCAGGCTTGTCAGCGGTTGGGAGGTCTTCCTGCTTGACCCCTATACTAGGTAATGCATTTGAATAAAACACACAAAACAAAGTACCCTTGGGGCACTGCCTACTTGTCCCCTCACCTCCCTGTCCTGGAAAGCCTGTTGGAGATGGTGAGGGGTACGTGTTAGGGCCCTTTCATGACACAATATCCTATATTTAATTGACTGCAAATCTGGCTAATTAAAAAAAAAAAGTAACCTTGAGTGTCCTCTATTAGTTATGCAAGTATTTTCCTGTTTTGGGGTGCAGAAAGAACAGCACTCATTAGCCAGTGCGTTAGGTGAAATGCTAAATTCCTTGACCTTACCGCTATCACATAACAGATGTTAATGATTTGCATATTGGTGTATTCTAATTGCTCTCATTCTGTATACATACCTCAGCTCATTTGTACATCATGCTGCCTGCTTGAAACAGTTTTCCCTCTTAGCCATTACAAGTAACTACACTATATTGCGTTTGTTATTTTGTAATGGGACACTGTATTAGAAAACGGGTTTCCCATTAATATGTTCCCCAAATGTCTTGTTATACCTACGGCAGAGTATTAAATGTAAAGGAACATGATGTTTTTAAGGACATGCCCATATAAATGGGCTGAACTTTCAGGTAAAGCAGACCTAATAGCTAGGCATTAAAATGCTAATTACGTCTGGTTCATTGAGCACAACCAGCTATTACAGATACACAGATCTTTTCCTGCCCCCCGCTAGGAGATTCATTAGTGTTATCACAGATATACAAAGTAAAAGCCAAAGCATACACCAAGTACAACGGGATTCCTGTCCATAATAAAAATGAAAAAGTAGGAATTAATCACAAATTACAGCATTTACAGAAGTTATATCTACATATTTACCAAAATTGTTAACTCACAAAGATTATTACGAAAACTCTGCTTCAAGCACAAATATGATCATGAGCAAAAGCAACACTTTTGCTCATAATTAAAATGATTAAAAGATCAATCACTGCAACAACGCAAAATAAGTGGAAATACATTATTCTCGGCATGTAGTACAGAAGGGGTTACCTAGAAATTCCACTGTTTTGATATTATCAGAGTTCCTCAACTTTTTCTAATATAATAAACTGAAATTAAAACATCAAAACCTAATCTGAACCAACAAATGAATCTATGTGTGTTAAGATGGGTTGTAAGATTTAAACACAACATTGTATCTTATCACAGGTTTATACATCTGGCCAGGATAGTAATAAAATAGATTAAGATCTAAAATAAATTGTCCTTAATACTGTTATCAGGAGGGACACGAGGGGTCAGTTAGGTACCATCGCATTCACATTATGAACTTGGAAACATATTGCCAGTATTTACTGTTTTACAGTGAGAAAGGGAGTAAATACATATAATTTTAGAGATGATGTACCCTATATGAAAAATAAATTCTTAGAATGTGTGTAGTCTACTATAACATTTAAACTTATGTTTGTTAAAATGCAGAAATACTGTATTCTAATACAAGCAACCCCCAAAGATACACTTTAAAGGGACAGTCTAGGCCAAAATAAACTTTCATGATTCAGATAGAGCATGTAATTTTAAACAATTTTCCAATTTACTTTTATCACCAATTTTGCTTTGTTCTCTTGGTATTCTTAGTTGAAAGCTTAACCTAGGAGGTTCATATGCTAATTTCTTAGACCTTGAAGCCCACCTCTTTCAGATTGCATTTGAACAGTTTTTCACCACTAGAGGGTGTTAGTTCACGTATTTCATATAGATAACACTGTGCTCGTGCACGGGAAGTTATCTGTGAGCAGGCACTGATTGGCTAGACTGCAAGTCTGTCAAAAGAACTGAAAAAAGGGGCAGTTTGCAGAGGCATAGATACAAGATAATCACAGAGGTTAAAAGTATATTATTATAACTGTGTTGGTTATGCAAAACTGGCAAATGGGTAATAAAGGGATTATCTATCTTTTAAAACAATAAAAATTCTGGTGTAGACTGTCCCTTTAAAGCACAATAGCTTTGCAATACAAACCAGAGTATTACATTTATGTATGTATTCTATCAAAAATATAAAGTAAAGCAAAACAAAGAGAAATTATACAAATATAAACGTAAAGATGCTCTACTGTAAAAGTAAATTTAACCAGAGATATCTGAAATCTGTGTATCCAGAACCATAACTAGTAGAACACTATTAGGATAATCAGCGGTGAGGATAACAGGACTGTTATTCAGCCAATGCCTGTTGCTGAGTGAGCTGTCTTGTCCAGCTGTTTTCTTCTAAGTATATAGACAGCTACTGCACACCACTCCACTGCCAGAACAGCAGAAGATACTTTTGGTCTCAGTTCAGCAGTAATAGTGAGTACCTCTTGCTGAGCTCTCAGAAACATTGTGTATGTAACCTGTTGATCAAATAACGATAGTTCTGTATGCTGTTCATATTGGAACTGTTGCTCAGTCATAGATTGGTATCTTTATTTTCTCTCCAAAGAGGTATAGTGGCAAGAGGCCCAATTATTGCAGGCTATCCAAAGTACACCACTGAAGGCTTGGAGAGCAGCAGTTGTTGTGTTGTGTTTATGTTTTCACTCATTATGGTAGGTAGTTTAGAAGATGCTTGTAGAATAACATGCTTTACTGTAGTTGAGTCAACATGTACCGAAATCTGTAACTCTTTCATCAGCAACTACATGGTCTTTTCCAATTTATGGAGCACCGGCATCAACTGAGCTTTTTAAGCTGAGATTACATTGTTGATATAAACAATATGATAGGTAAAGCTACATGTCTAAAATTTTACTTTTAATAATATCAGCTAAAATCCAATAAAAATAAAAAAATATATATATATTGGTTGGTCTGATGAAGGGGTGAAGGCCTCGAAACGTCACTTTGCAATAAAAGGATTATATTCACTTTAAATCCAGTAAATGCAGACTTTTGGAAATTGATATCTATATATATAAAGAAAAAAATGCAAAGATAAACACACAAAAGATAAAAAGAAAAGAAGAAACACGTGTGTTGCTATAATAATGTGTTAAACACTGTCCATAAAGTCAAATCACCGGCCTGAATGTGACAGTAAAGCAATTAGTTACGGTTGTCCTATTGCTATATTCATTGACATGTTTGTGATTCACTTGATAATTTAATGGTCTGAGTACATTTTTTCAGCATGTAGATGCACGGACCCAACCAGTTTTAATTATTATTCAGCTGCCAATGAGAGAACAGATAAGTTTGGGACTGTGTCCCCTTTGATTATATAGGGATCTTTTGCATTCAGTGGCAGAGGCACAATGGGAAAACCATAGCTAATTGCTCTACTGTCTCACTCAGTCTGGTGATTTGACTTAATGGACAGTGGTTAACACATTATTACAGCAACACACAGGTTTCTTCTTTTCTCTCTCTCTCACTTTTATTTCTTTTGTGTGTTTATCTTCGTATTATATACAGGTAACCCTCAGTTTACGCCGGGGTTAGGTTCCAGGAGGAATGGTTGTAAATCGAAACCGTTGTAAATTGAAACCCAGTTTATAATGTAAGTCAATGGGAAGTGAGGGAGTTAGGTTCCAGGCCCCTCTCAAAATTGTCATAAATAACACCTAATACATTATTTTTAAAGCTTTGAAATGAAAACTTTAAATGCTAAACAGCATTATAAACCTAATAATATAGATTGTATCATCATCAAACTAAGTTTAATGAACAAAAACATCTTTTACTTGCATTTTTCTGCAATCAGTTCTCTGCATTGTTAGCATGTTAGATAATATTGGGTCTGCACCTATTCTATGCATTTCAATCTGCAGTGATTAATAAGCAGTTAGGCACCCTCACCTCAAGCTGCTGGACAGGAAGATAATAGGGAAGTGCCTGCTAAATTGTGCTCGATAGATCTGGTCTGATCTGTATACACAGATCAATTTCAGGCTGTTAAGTTGCATAACTTTGCTACAAAACAAGCGGACAGCTCCACCTACTGGCTATTTTAATTAGTGCATTGCTTTCCAAAAGCTTTTCAATAGCAGTCACATGACTGAAAAAAAAGGTTGTTATTCTAAAAATGCGCAAATTGAACCGGCGTAAACCGGGGGCCACCTGTATATATATATATATATATATATATATATATATATATATACTCACCGGCCACTTTATTAGGTACACCTGTTCAATTGCTTGGTAACACAGATTGCTAATCAGCCAATTACATGGCAGCATATCAATGCATTTAGTCATCTAGACGTGGTGAAGACGATTTGCTGAAGTTCAAACCGAGCATCAAAATGGGGAAGAAAGGGGATCTAAAGGGACAGTCCGTTAACATTATTTGATATTAAAAAATAAAAACCGAAGATCCGCCTGCACTATACCCCTTCTGCCTTGCCGCCTTGCTTCTGTACTAATCACCGTCACTAACTTCTCTAATACCAATCGTGTGCAATTTCTGACCGAGGATTGGATTCTGATTTGCTGATCATTTGAAGAAGTAGGCAGCTACGTAACGGTGGGGGGAGTTCGGCTGCCATATTTACCTGGTATTAGAGAAGTTAGCGACGGTGATTAGTACAGAAACAAGGCGGCAAGGCAGAAGGGGTATAGTGTAGGCGGATCTTTGGTTTTTATTTTTCAATATCAAATAATGTTAACGGAAGTGTTGCCTGTCCCTTTAAGTGACTTTGAAGGTGGCATGGTTGTTGGTTCCAGATAGGCTTGTCTAAGTATTTAAAAAACTGACGATCTACTAGGATTTTCATGCACAACCATCTCTAGGGTTTATAGAGAATGATCCGAAAAAGAGAAAATATCCAGTGAGTGGCAGTTGTGTGGAAAAAAATGCCTTGTTGATGTCAGAGGTCAGAGGAGAATGGGCAGACTGGTTCGAGATGATAGAAAGCCAACAGTAATGTGGGGAATATTTTTTTGGCACACTTTGAGACCCTTAGTACCAATTGAGTATTGTTTGAATGCCACAGCCTACCTGAGTATTGCTGCTGACCATGTTCATCCCTTTATGACTACAGTATACCCATCTTCTGATGGCTACTTCCAGGAGGATAATGCACCATGTCACAAAGCTCAAATCATCTCAAACTGGTTTCTTGAACAGGAGAATGAGTTCACTTTACTCCAATGGCCTCCACAGTCACCAGATCTCAATCCAATATAGACGTCTAGAATTCTTCACCACGTCTAGATGCCTAAATGCATTAGGTTGCTGCCATGTGATTGGCTGATTAGCAATTTGTGTTACTAAACAATTGAACAGGTGTACCTAATAAAGTGGCCGGTGAGTGTATATATATTTATATTTGTATTTTTATTGGATTTTAGCTGATATTAAAAAGTTAAATATTAGACAGGTAGCTTTACCTATCATATTGTTTGTTAAGCAAGTCCTCTGATTGGTGCTTCTTTTCCCTCTTTATATACATATTATTACTGGGCATTAAGCACCCTCCACATATTCCTGTGTGGATATTATTCAGTGATTTTTTTTCACACAATACCCCCTTTTGTTTTGCATTGTTGATACTCCTTGCAGGTAGCTTGGTCATGTTGTTAGACTACTTTGAGTGTATTGGTATGAACTATTTACAGCCCAAAAAGCTAAACCATTTTATCAGTGGTCAAGACATTCTATATCTTGATCCTGGAGCATGTCCAAGCAGATATACTTCTAAGTCAAACAAGGATAGCATAAGAGACGACAACACAATATTGCAAAAATATAAGCCTTATGCAGAGCATTACAAGCTTGTGGCCATCTTGGAAAGCCACCTACCGGAAGTCTGCTTTTGTTATTATTTATTTACAAAGAAGAATTTAGGTTTCCAGTTGTTCTTTGTATTATTTTACATATCACCTAGACTGAAGCATATGAGACTTTCTGTCTCTAACCGATTTGTGCCAGCTATACTGTTTTATGGTGTAATGGCACCATTATCAAATGGCAAAGTACCTGACATGACTGTCTACACATTGTTTTCTAAAAGTGGAGCTCAGCTAATCTCCCTATGGGGTTTCATCGCTTTATCCGAGTAAAATCCTCCAAGCCACCTAATCATTCATTTGACAGGTGGTCTTCAAACCCTTATTTTCTTTCTTTAAAAGCTCTTTAATTGAAGAACAAAAAACCTTAAAATTCAACTTAAAGGGCCACTCAAGTCAAAATTAACTTTTATGATTCAGATAGAGCAGCAGTTTTAAGAAACGTTTCTATTTACTACCATTATCAAATTTTGCACAGTCTTTTTATATTCCCACTCTCTGGAGAACAAGATCCTACTGAGCATGTGCACAAGCTCACAGGGTATAAGTATACTAGTCTGTGATTGGCTGATGTCTGTCACATGATACAAGGGGCCGGAAAATAGGAGAAAACATTTAGCGTAGGTGTTAAATCATTGTCTTTTTATTATGTACTTATTAGTTATGCAACTCTACTGCATTGAGTGGTCCTTTAATGATTTTAATAAACTTCAGTACACTATAAGAACATCTTGGAAATACTATAACTGTGAATACATGAAGTGTATTATTTTTATGAAGCTTTGCAGTGTCAAGCAGCAGAACTATATTTTAACATAATCTACTTCATTTTCATTCCAGTGTCCTTCGTAATTAAATGATCATTAGCTGAATTTAATGCAGTGTTTATTGTGATAGCAGTAGGCAAGCTCTGTCAAAATGCTATAAATATTTGGTAATGAAAGATGTTATGTCTCTGGGTGTTCACAACATTCTCTTGCTGGAAGAGATCCTTGTGTGCGCATGCCAAGAAAAAAAAGAATCCTTCCTAAAATACAGTTATTATATAGACAAATAATCCAGCTGAAACCATTAGCCTGTGAGTTAGCTTGCTAGTACAGTTATTATATAGACAAATAACCCAGCTGAAAGCATTAGCCTGTGAGTTAGCTTGCTAGTACAGTTATTATATAGACAAATAACCCAGCTGAAAGCATTAGCCTGTGAGTTAGCTTGCTAGTACAGTTATTATATAGACAAATAACCCAGCTGAAAGCATTAGCCTGTGAGTTAGCTTGCTAGTACAGTTATTATATAGACAAATAACCCAGCTGAAAGCATTAGCCTGTGAGTTAGCTTGCTAGTACAGTTATTATATAGACAAATAACCCAGCTGAAAGCATTAGCCTGTGAGTTAGCTTGCTAGTACAGTTATTATATAGACAAATAACCCAGCTGAAAGCATTAGCCTGTGAGTTAGCTTGCTAGTACAGTTATTATATAGACAAATAACCCAGCTGAAAGCATTAGCCTGTGAGTTAGCTTGCAAATACAGTTATTATATAGACAAATAACCCAGCTGAAAGCATTAGCCTGTGAGTTAGCTTGCTAGAACAGTTATTATATAGACAAATAACCCAGCTGAAAGCATTAGCCTGTGAGTTAGCTTGCTAGAACAGTTATTATATAGACAAATAACCCAGCTGAAACCATTAGCCTGTGAGTTAGCTTGCTAGTACAGTTATTATATAGAAAAATAACCCAGCTGAAAGCATTAGCCTGTGAGTTAGCTTGCTAGTACAGTTATTATATAGACAAATAATCCAGCTGAAAGCATTAGCCTGTGAGTTAGCTTGCTAGTACAGTTATTATATAGACAAATAACCCAGCTGAAAGCATTAGCCTGTGAGTTAGCTTGCTAGTACAGTTATTATATAGACAAATAACCCAGCTGAAAGCATTAGCCTGTGAGTTAGCTTGCTTGTACAGTTATTATATAGACAAATAACCCAGCTGAAAGCATTAGCCTGTGAGTTAGCTTGCAAATACAGTTATTATATAGACAAATAACCCAGCTGAAAGCATTAGCCTGTGAGTTAGCTTGCTAGAACAGTTATTATATAGACAAATAACCCAGCTGAAAGCATTAGCCTGTGAGTTAGCTTGCTAGAACAGTTATTATATAGACAAATAACCCAGCTGAAAGCATTAGCCCGTGAGTTAGCTTGCTAGTACAGTTATTATATAGACAAATAATCCAGCTGAAAGCATTAGCCTGTGAGTTAGCTTGCTAGTAAAGTTATTATATAGACAAATAACCCAGCTGAAAGCATTAGCCTGTGAGTTAGCTTGCTAGTACAGTTATTATATAGACAAATAACCCAGCTGAAAGCATTAGCCTGTGAGTTAGCTTGCTAGAACAGTTATTATATAGACAAATAACCCAGCTGAAAGCATTAGCCTGTGAGTTAGCTTGCTAGTACAGTTATTATATAGACAAATAACCCATCTGAAAGCATTAGCCTGTGAGATAGCTTGCTAGTACAGTTATTATATAGACAAATAACCCAGCTGAAAGCATTAGCCTGTGAGTTAGCTTGCTAGTACAGTTATTATATAGACAAATAACCCAGCTGAAAGCATTAGCCTGTGAGTTAGCTTGCTAGTACAGTTATTATATAGACAAATAACCCAGCTGAAAGCATTAGCCTGTGAGTTAGCTTGCTAGTACAGTTATTATATAGACAAATAATCCATCTGAAAGCATTAGCCTGTGAGTTAGCTTGCTAGTACAGTTATTATATAGACAAATAACTCAGCTGAAAGCATTAGCCTGTGAGTTAGCTTGCTAGTACAGTTATTATATAGACAAATAACCCAGCTGAAAGCATTAGCCTGTGAGTTAGCTTGCTAGTACAGTTATTATATACAAATAATCCAGCTGAAAGCATTACCCTGTGAGTTATCTTGCTAGTACAGTTATTATATAGACAAATAACTCAGCTGAAAGCATTAGCCTGTGAGTTAGCTTGCTAGTACAGTTATTATATAGACAAATAACCCAGCTGAAAGCATTAGCCTGTGAGTTAGCTTGCTAGTACAGTTATTATATAGACAAATAATCCAGCTGAAAGCATTAGCCTGTGAGTTAGCTTGCTAGTAAAGTTATTATATAGACAAATAACCCAGCTGAAAGCATTAGCCTGTGAGTTAGCTTGCTAGTACAGTTATTATATAGACAAATAACCCAGCTGAAAGCGTTAGCCTGTGAGTTAGCTTGCTAGAACAGTTATTATATAGACAAATAACCCAGCTGAAAGCATTAGCCTGTGAGTTAGCTTGCTAGTACAGTTATTATATAGACAAATAACCCAGCTGAAAGCATTAGCCTGTGAGTTAGCTTGCTAGTACAGTTATTATATAGACAAATAACCCAGCTGAAAGCATTAGCCTGTGAGTTAGCTTTCTAGTACAGTTATTATATAGACAAATAACCCAGCTGAAAGCATTAGCCTGTGAGTTAGCTTGCTAGTACAGTTATTATATAGACAAATAACCCAGCTGAAAGCATTAGCCTGTGAGTTAGCTTGCTAGTACAGTTATTATATAGACAAATAATCCATCTGAAAGCATTAGCCTGTGAGTTAGCTTGCTAGTACAGTTATTATATAGACAAATAACTCAGCTGAAAGCATTAGCCTGTGAGTTAGCTTGCTAGTACAGTTATTATATAGACAAATAACCCAGCTGAAAGCATTAGCCTGTGAGTTAGCTTGCTAGTACAGTTATTATATACAAATAATCCAGCTGAAAGCATTAGCCTGTGAGTTATCTTGCTAGTACAGTTATTATATAGACAAATAACTCAGCTGAAAGCATTAGCCTGTGAGTTAGCTTGCTAGTACAGTTATTATATAGACAAATAACCCAGCTGAAAGCATTAGCCTGTGAGTTAGCTTGCTAGTACAGTTATTATATAGACAAATAACCCAGCTGAAAGCATTAGCCTGTGAGTTCGCTTGTAAATACAGTTATTATATAGACAAATAACCCAGCTGAAAGCATTAGCCTGTGAGTTAGCTTGCTAGTACAGTTATTATATAGACAAATAACCCAGCTGAAAGCATTAGCCTGTGATTTAGCTGGTAAATACAGTTATTATATAGACAAATAATCCAGCTGAAAGCATTAGCCTGTGAGTTAGCTTGCTAGAACAGTTATTATATAGACAAATAACCCAGCTGAAAGCATTAGCCTGTGAGTTAGCTTGCTAGTACAGTTATTATATAGACAAATAATCCAGCTGAAAGCATTAGCCTGTGAGTTAGCTTGCTAGTACAGTTATTATATAGACAAATAATCCAGCTGAAAGCATTAGCCTGTGAGTTAGCTTGCTAGTACAGTTATTATATAGACAAATAACTCACCTGAAAGCATTAGCCTGTGAGTTAGCTTGCTAGTACAGTTATTATACAGACAAATAACTCACCTGAAAGCATTAGCCTGTGAGTTAGCTTGCTAGTACAGTTATTATATAGACAAATAACTCAGCTGAAAGCATTAGCCTGTGAGTTAGCTTGCAAATACTGTTATTATATAGACAAATAACCCAGCTGAAAGCATTAGCCTGTGAGTTAGCTTGCTAGTACAGTTATTATATAGACAAATAACCCAGCTGAAAGCATTAGCCTGTGAGTTAGCTTGCTAGTACAGTTATTATATAGACAAATAACCCAGCTGAAAGCATTAGCCTGTGAGTTAGCTTGCTAGTACAGTTATTATATAGACAAATAACCCAGCTGAAAGTATTAGCCTTTGAGTTAGCTTGCTAGTACAGTTATTATATAGACAAATAACCCAGCTGAAAGCATTAGCCTGTGAGTTAGCTTGCTAGTACAGTTATTATATAGACAAATAACCCAGCTGAAAGCATTAGCCTGTGAGTTAGCTTGCTAGTACAGTTATTATATAGACAAATAACCCAGCTGAAAGCATTAGCATGTGATTTAGTTTGCTAGTACAGTTATTATATAGACAAATTACTCAGCTGAAAGCATTAGCCTGTGAGTTAGCTTGCTAGTACAGTTATTATATAGACAAATAACCCAGCTGAAAGCATTAGCCTGTGAGTTAGCTTGCTAGTACAGTTATTATATAGACAAATAACCCAGCTGAAAGCATTAGCCTGTGAGTTAGCTTGCAAATACAGTTATAATATAGACAAATAAAGCAAGTTGAAAGCATTAGCCTGTGAGTTAGCTTGCTAGTACAGCTATTATATAGACAAATAACCCAGCTGAAAGCATTAGCCTGTGAGTTAGCTTGCTAGAACAGTTATTATATAGACAAATAACCCATCTGAAAGCATTAGCCTGTGAGTTAGCTTGCTAGTACAGTTATTATATAGACAAATAACCCAGCTGAAAGCATTAGCCTGTGAGTTAGCTTGCTAGTACAGTTATTATATAGACAAATAATCCAGCTGAAAGCATTAGCCTGTGAGTTAGCTTGCTAGTACAGTTATTATATAGACAAATAACCCATCTGAAAGCATTAGCCTGTGAGTTAGCTTGCTAGTACAGTTATTATATAGACATATAACCCAGCTGAAAGCATTAGCCTGTGGGTTAGCTTGCTAGTACAGTTATTATATAGACAAATAACCCAGCTGAAAGCATTAGCCTGTGAGTTAGCTTGCTAGTACAGTTATTATATAGACAAATAACCCAGCTGAAAGCATTAGCCTGTGAGTTAGCTTGCTAGTACAGTTATTATATAGACAAATAACCCAGCTGAAAGCATTAGCCTGTGAGTTAGCTTGCTAGTACAGTTAGTATAAAGACAAATAACCCAGCTGAAAGCATTAGCCTGTGAGTTAGCTTGCTAGTAAAGTTATTATATAGACAAATAATCCAGCTGAAAGCATTAGCCTGTGAATTAGCTTGCTAGTACAGTTATTATATAGACAAATAACCCAGCTGAAAGCATTAGCCTGTGAGTTAGCTTGCTAGTACAGTTATTATATAGACAAATAACCCAGCTGAAAGCATTAGCCTGTGAGTTATCTTGCTAGTACAGTTATTATATAGACAAATAACCCAGCTGAAAGCATTAGCCATGTGAGTTAGCTTGCTAGTACAGTTATTATATAGACAAATAACCCAGCTGAAAGCTTTAGCCTGTGAGTTAGCTTGCAAATACAGTTATTATATAGACAAATAACCCAGCTGAAAGCATTAGCCTGTGAGTTAGCTTGCTAGTAAAGTTATTATATAGACAAATAACCCAGCTGAAAGCATTAGCCTGTGAGTTAGCTTGCTAGTACAGTTATTATATAGACAAATAACCCAGCTGAAAGCATTAGCCTGTGAATTAGCTTGCTAGTACAGTTATTATATAGACAAATAACCCAGCTGAAAGCATTAGCCTGTGAGTTAGCTTGCTAGAACAGTTATTATATAGACAAATAATTAAGCTGAAAGCATTAGCCTGGGAGTTAGCTTGCAAATACAGTTATTATATAGACAAATAACCCAGCTGAAAGCATTAGCCTGTGAGTTAGCTTGCAAATACATTTATTATATAGACAAATAACCCAGCTGAAAGCATTAGCCTGTGAGTTAGCTTGCTAGAACAGTTATTATATAGACAAATAACCCAGCTGAAAGCATTAGCCTGTGAGTTAGTTTGCAAATACAGTTATTATATAGACAAATAACCCAGCTGAAAGCATTAGCCTGTGAGTTAGCTTGCTAGTACAGTTATTATATACAGGGAGTGCAGAATTATTAGGCAAGTTGTATTTTTGAGGATTAATTTTATTATTGAACAACAACCATGTTCTCAATGAACCCAAAAAACTCATTAATATCAAAGCTGAATAGTTTTGGAAGTAGTTTTTAGTTTGTTTTTAGTTATAGCTATTTTAGGGGGATATCTGTGTGTGCAGGTGACTATTACTGTGCATAATTATTAGGCAACTTAACAAAAAACAAATATATACCCATTTCAAATATTTATTTTTACCAGTGAAACCAATATAACATCTCAACATTCACAAATATACATTTCTGACATTCAAAAACAAAACAAAAACAAATCAGTGACCAATATAGCCACCTTTCTTTGCAAGGACACTCAAAAGCCTGCCATCCATGGATTCTGTCAGTGTTTTGATCTGTTCACCATCAACATTGCGTGCAGCAGCAACCACAGCCTCCCAGACACTGTTCAGAGAGGTGTACTGTTTGCCGTCCTTGTAAATCTCACATTTGATGATGAACCACAGGTTCTCAATGGGGTTCAGATCAGGTGAACAAGGAGGCCATGTCATTAGATTTTCTTCCTTTATACCCTTTCTTGCCAGCCACGCTGTGGAGTACTTGGACGCGTGTGATGGAGCATTGTCCTGCATGAAAATCATGTTTTTCTTGAAGGATGCAGACTTCTTCCTGTACCACTGCTTGAAGAAGGTGTCTTCCAGAAACTAGCAGTAGGACTGGGAGTTGAGCTTGACTCCATCCTCAACCCAAAAAGGCCCCACAAGCTCATCTTTGATGATACCAGCCCAAACCAGTACTCCACCTCCACCTTGCTGGCGTCTGAGTCGGACTGGAGCTCTCTGCCCTTTACCAATCCAGCCACGGGCCCATCAAGACTCACTCTCATTTCATCAGTCCATAAAACCTTAGAAAAATCAGTCTTGAGATATTTCTTGGCCCAGTCTTGACATTTCAGCTTGTGTGTCTTGTTCAGTGGTGGTCGTCTTTCAGCCTTTCTTACCTTGGCCATGTCTCTGAGTATTGCACACCTTGTGCTTTTGGGCACTCCAGTGATGTTGCAGCTCTGAAATATGGCCAAACTGGTGGCAAGTGGCATCTTGGCAGCTGCACGCTTGACTTTTCTCAGTTCATGGGCAGTTATTTTGCGCCTTGGTTTTTACACACGCTTCTTGCAACCCTGTTGACTATTTTGAATGAAACGCTTGATTGTTCGATGATCACGCTTCAGAAGCTTTGCAATTTTAAGAGTGCTGCATCCCTCTGCAAGATATCTCACTATTTTTGACTTTTCTGAGCCTGTCAAGTCCTTCTTTTGACCCATTTTGCCAAAGGAAATGAAGTTGCCTAATAATTATGCACACCTGATATAGGGTGTTGATGTCATTAGACCACACCCCTTCTCATTACAGAGATGCACATCACCTAATATGCTTAATTGGTAGTAGGCTTTCGAGCCTATACAGCTTGGAGTAAGACAACATGCATAAAGAGGATGATGTGGTCAAAATACTCATTTGCCTAATAATTCTGCACTCCCTGTAGACAAATAACCCAGCTGAAAGCATTAGCCTGTGAGTTAGCTTGCAAATACAGTTAGTATAAAGACAAATAACCCAGCTGAAAGCATTAGCCTGTGAGTTAGCTTGCTAGTACAGTTATTATATAGACAAATAATCCAGTTGAAAGCATTAGCCTGTGAGTTAGCTTGCTAGTACAGTTATTATATAGACAAATAACCCAGCTGAAAGCATTAGTCTGTGAGTTAGCTTGCAAATACAGTTATTATATAGACAAATAACTCAGCTGAAAGAATTAGCCTGTGAGTTAGCTTGCTAGTAAAGTTATTATATAGACAAATAACCCAGCTGAAAGCATTAGCCTGTGAGTTAGCTTGCTAGTACAGTTATTATATAGACAAATAAGCCAGTTGAAAGCATTAGCCTGTGAGGTAGCTTGCTACTACAGTTATTATATAGACAAATAACCCAGCTGAAAGCATTAGCCTGTGAGTTAGCTTGCAAATACAGTTATTATATAGACAAATAACCCAGCTGTAAGCATTAGCCTGTGAGTTAGCTTGCTAGAACAGTTATTATATAGACAAATAACCCAGCTGAAAGCATTAGCCTGTGAGTTAGCTTGCTAGAACAGTTATTATATAGACAAATAATCCAGTTGAAAGCATTAGCCTGTGAGTTAGCTTGCTAGTACAGTTATTATATAGACAAATAACCCAGCTGAAAGCATTAGCCTGTGAGTTAGCTTGCTAGTACAGTTATTATATAGAGTTTAGACAAATAATCCAGCTGAAAGCATTAGCCTGTGAGTTAGCTTGCTAGTACAGTTATTATATAGACAAATAACCCAGCTGAAAGCATTAGCCTGTGAGTTAGCTTGCTAGTAAAGTTATTATATAGACAAATAACCCAGCTGAAAGCATTAGCCTGTGAGTTAGCTTGCGAGTACAGTTATTATATAGACAAATAACCCAGCTGAAAGCATTAGCCTGTGAGTTAGCTTGCTAGTACAGTTATTATATAGACAAATAACCCAGCTGAAAGCATTAGCCTGTGAGTTAGCTTGCTAGTACAGTTATTATATAGACAAATAACCCATCTGAAAGCATTAGCCTGTGAGTTAGCTTGCTAGTACAGTTATTATATAGACAAATAACCCAGCTGAAAGCATTAGCCTGTGTATTAGCTTGCTAGTACAGTTATTATATAGGCAAATAACCCATCTGAAAGCATTAGCCTGTGAGTTAGCTTGCTAGTACAGTTATTATATAGACAAATAACCCAGCTGAAAGCATTAGCCTGTGAGTTAGCTTGCTAGTACAGTTATTATATAGACAAATAACCCATCTGAAAGCATTAGCCTGTGAGTTAGCTTGCTAGTACAGTTATTATATAGACAAATAACCCAGCTGAAAGCATTAGCCTGTGAGTTAGCTTGCAAATACAGTTATTATATAGACAAATAACCCAGCTGAAAGCATTAGCCTGTGAGTTAGCTTGCTAGTACAGTTATTATATAGACAAATAACCCAGCTGAAAGCATTAGCCTGTGAGTTAGCTTGCTAGAACATGCTCCTTCTTGTCACTGTATTTTATTTGGCACAGGCTGTATTTACAGTAAAATGAGTTACTGACATAAGGATTAGGCCCTGGTGTACAATGCCAATAGTGCAGTGTTCTTGCTTCCATGGATACATACTAAATGCACTCGTTCCAAATCAGTTTTAGGAAGCAGAATATGGATTTTTTCTGTAGAAAGTTACCTGCCTTGCTCATTAGCATAATTATACTATATCAATCCGGAACTAAAGCTGCTAGACCTGATTTTAAAGGGACACTCAACACTAAAATTGATAGATAATACCTTTACTAACCATTCCCCAGCTTTGCACAACCAATGTTGTTAGATTAATATACTTTATAACATTTAAACCTCTAAATGTCTGCCTGTTTCTAAGCCACTACAGACAGCCTCTTATCACATGTTTTTATATTTGCTTTTCACAACATGAGACTGCTAGTTCATGTGGGCCATAAAGATACCATTGTGCTCACACCTGCTGAGTTATTTAAGAGTTAGCACAACATAGCTCTAATTGGCTAAAATGCAAGTCAATAGATAATGAATAAAAAGTCATGTGATCAGGGGGCTGTCAGAAGAGGCTTAGATACAAGGTAATCACAGAGGTTAAAAGTGTATTAATATCACTGTGTTGGTTATGCAAAACTGGGGAATTATCTATCTTTTAAAACAATAACAATTCTGGTGTAGACTGTTCCTTTAATCTTCATTTTCAACTTTGGTGTAAATCTTATAAATACCAGCCATGCCAGTAAAACACCGGCTGGGTGACAGCCCTGGAAGCTGATAACATTAGGGTAACAGTAGGCATATTGCCAATATAGTAAGAGTTTTCACTCCAACAGTTTTTTATATAAAAATCTTGCGAACGCTCTATATGAGCTGAAAGGATTTTTAATGTTGGCAACTTTATTATGTACAATTGGGGGAACCTGCACTTTATTTTTGAAATTTCTAAGATAGCCAAAAATGATGTTTTTTTAATATTTTTGGGCACCGCTATGAGAGCATAGTCTCTCTGTTTTAATGACATAATTCAGCAGCATTATTTGATAGTCATTATAGCATGATCTTTGCTAAATATGAATGAATTATAGTGACATGTATTAAGCAAGTGTTTAAGTTAAAATAGCCCCCGTTATAGAAGGAGCTTATATTTTGCAATATACTTATAGTTAAAGGGACAGATTTCATTATTACAAACACTGCTATGTCGCTTCATTTCTTAGCAGAGATAACATTGAAAAATATTTATCAGCTTGCTGAGTTTAAGTGTTTTTGAATTTAAGGTGTGTATGTAGTGCTTGACTGAAGATTTTCTTAATAAATAATGAGTGTATGATTAGTATGTATGATTTAAGCTAATTAATTATGTAATATTGCACTAGAAGATCATCTTTATTAAGGGAAGAGCAATTCGTTAATTTTTGTATGAGCTCTAATTCATGACTATTAAAAAAAATATTAATCTTTGAACTTGTGGACTACAGCATTGAAGCGAGGTATTCTATTACTTGTGTTTGGTAAGTTATTTAGCAGTTTTAAATGTAATAATGACATCACATGAATTTAATAAAAATAAACAAAACAAAAAATAGACAGTGATTGCTTTCCAAGGGCCTAACACCTGTTCAGTGCTATAGTAAGGGGTTATCTCCTGTTCTGTCTAGACACTTTTTTATTTTGTTATGACATTAAAGGGATACTAAACCCGATTTTTTTTCTTTAATAATTCAGATAGAACATGCAATTTTAAGCAATGTTCTAATTGACTTCTATTATCAAATTTTCTTTGTTCTCTTGCTATCTTTATTTTAAAAGCAGGAATGTAAAGCTTAGGAGCTGGTCCATTTTTTGGTTCAGAACCTGGGTTATGCTTGCTTATTAGTGGCTAAATGTAGCCACCAATAAGCAATCACTATCCAGGGTGCTGAGCCTAAAATGGGCTGGCTCCTAAGCTTTACATTCCTGCTTTTAAAATAAAGATAGCAAGAGAACAAAGAAAATTTGATAATAGAAGTCAATTAGAATGTTGCTTAAAATTGCATGTTCTATCTGAATCATTAAAGAAAAAAAATTGTGTTTAGTATCCCTTTAATGTCATAACATAATGAAAAAAGTACCAAGTGTCTAGACAGAACAGGAGATAACCCCTTACTATAGCACTGAACAGGTGTTAGGCATTTTGGTCAAACTAAGCTAGGTAAATTCTAGGCTATAAAATCGATATCCCTATAAACGTTCATAAAAATAGCTCAGCAGTTTTTCCTCTAGCATGACCCCCCATTTCTGAGTCCACTCCATCCATTCACAATAAGACACAACCAACTTTATGGGGAAGAAAAGGCCGCAGCCTGTTTATTAAATCAACAACACAAGTTAAACTTTATCAACATTACAACCTCTTATCTAACAATCCACCCAGTGCTTGCTTTTCACCTCTCCATAAGCCCCCACCCCTTTTCAGGGGCGGGGCGTCCACCATCACTTTTCACTTTCTCTTACCGACAGAAGTACCAGCCACTATCTATCAGGCGTAAGCCTCAACAGATCACAGCAAGCACCCCGCCGTAGCTGCGACAACCATCCTAGCTTCCATTCCTGGGGAGGGAGGGCGGGAAAGCTTCCCCCTTCCGTGCTGCTCCCAACTCTGCAACTGACAGCTCTCAGCAGGGGAGGAGTATTTATCTCCTCCCCTCACTCTCCACCCCCACAGCGGAGCCTACCATTGCTCCCATAAAGTGGGGGTCAAATAGCCCTTTTCCTCCATGCGTCCGCCGGGCTAGTCTTGACCCCCCATTTCTGAGTCCACTCCATCCATTCACAATAAGACACAACCAACTTTATGGGGAAGAAAAGGCCGCAGCCTGTTTATTAAATCAACAACACAAGTTAAACTTTATCAACATTACAACCTCTTATCTAACAATCCACCCAGTGCTTGCTTTTCACCTCTCCATAAGCCCCCACCCCTTTTCAGGGGCGGGGCGTCCACCATCACTTTTCACTTTCTCTTACCGACAGAAGTACCAGCCACTATCTATCAGGCGTAAGCCTCAACAGATCACAGCAAGCACCCCGCCACCACTCGCCTTCAGCGAGTACCGCCACCCCGGGCTAAGGCCTTTTCGATCCCCTCCTTAATCGTGAAATTAAATAGGTGCAGACCAACTTCATTCAAATGGACCCCATCCTTCAAGTAGAAACACTTGCCCGACTCCCCTTCAAACTCCACGTGTCTAATGCTCACTCCACCCAGCTTCCTAACATACCCACTGACCGTCCTATTTACCTTCCTTCTGGATGCTTCCAATTTTCTGATGTCCCAAGCTGACCGCCACACCACCCTGCTCTCAATTTCTGACCACACCAAAATAATACCTGGGAACAGTGTTACCAACCTATCTATCCCACTCTTCATTTCCCACAGCAAATCCTTCTGAGGCATCCACCCTAAGTCATTCCCTCCCACATGGAGGACCAACAACTGAGGGGGTCCAAACACCTTTGCATATTCTGATACCTTCCCGACCACCTGCGCCCACTTCATTCCTCGTACCCCCAACCAACGTAAATGCACCTGATCACTGGAGGACCCCAACTGCAACCCATTGTCCTTAACAGCTGCCGCTTTCCTCGCCCAAAATATGTAGGAATGCCCTAAGATCCAGCAAGACACCGGCCCTGTCAAATAAAGCAAAAATTATCACTTATCAGTAAACCCCTGGCTGCACCACCAACCCTTGCCTCACGTACCCTTGAAACCTTTCAGACCTCCATCTGCCAATCTTTCTGATCACCCCCCCATCCAAACCTAAGGATGCTGCTTCCGTCGCTGCCCCAATCCGGAATGAATGGGAACTGAAGTCTTCCCCTCTCAACCCCATCGCCACTAATGCCTTACGCACCACCGCCACAAATTGATACCTAGATAAGGGCTTTCCATCACTGTGAACCAACAGTGGACCCGGTAAATTATTAGCAACCTCAAAAAATTCCCGAACCGATCCAACCGGACAGCAATGGCCCCCGATCTCCCTCAGTACAACCATAGCACCTCTCCCTTCCTGGTCCGTCTTGGACTTTCTCACCCAAAGCTCCACCGAATCTCCCTTTAACACCACGTCCTGCCTTGCCAAGCCTCCTACGTCCCCCCGATTCCTCCCCATCAGCTCCGATACCCTAAATGCTCCGAAAAAAGCCAGCACACATGCCATCTTGAATAATTTTTCTTCGTAACTTGAAGAACAAATACCCCCCAGTCTTCCAATCACACCTTCTAATATGGCGAATGTTAGCGGCCGCCTCCCATCCGCCCGCAACTTCCTCTTACACAGACTCCTCACCGCCATCCTTACCACAAAGGATTTTGTCAAATCTACCTGTCCCAACAGTTTGAACAGGAACGCCAAAGCTGCCATCCTCCTCCGTATTTCTGAGGGCGACAGCCCTTCTGTCCCCCAGCATTTTATCCACTCCACCAAAGTTCTCATCCCTACCTCCACAGTACCGTCTTGATAATCCTGTTCCATCCTATTCCTCCACAACTTCCACACTCGGACGTAAGCCCTCCATGTGTTAGGAGCTAATGCCCCCTGAACCAGACTCAATGTTCCTGACAGCCCAGCTGCCAAAGATCCTCTGGGCACTCCCGGCCTTCCGCATCCGCCCCTGGAGCCACCTCTCGAAATCGATCCCACTGAAACCGGGATAAAGAATCAGCAATCACATTGAGACGTCCAGGGACATGCACCGCCCTCCATGATACATTACACCTCAAGCATTCCAACACAAATGCCCTTAGTAAACGGATCACAGCCGGAGAATTCGCTGTCAAGCGATTAATCGCCCATACCACCCCCAAATTGTCAGAGTGGAAACAAACCCTTTTGTCCCTGAGGTGGTCGGGCCAAATTCTCAACGCTACCACCAATGGGAACAACTCCAGAAATGTCAGATTCTTTGTCAGCCCCCATTCCACCCAGGCCTCCGGCCAGGCCCCCGCACACCACATACCATTCAGGAAAGCCCCAAAGCCATGAGCACCCGATGCATCTGTAAACAAACACAATTGGTCGTCCGACCAACCAACCTCCTGGATCAACAGAGCTCCATTAAAATCTTCCAAAAAGATTTTCCAAATCTTCAGATCCTCCTTCATATCTGCCGATATGCGGATGTGAAATTTTGGATTCGAAACACCAGCTGTAGCCAGAGACAATCTGCGACAGAAAATCCGCCCAATGGGAATAATCCGACCAGCAAAATTTAATTTACCCAACAGCGATTGAAGTACCTTAAGCAAGACCTTCTTCTTGCTCAGGATCTCGTCAATCACCTCCCGCAGATCCCGGACTTTGTCCTCCGGGAGTCTGCATTCCATTCTGACCGAATCAATTTCAATCCCCAGAAAACTCAAGGTCGTTGCCGGGCCCTCCGATTTTTCTTCTGAAATCGGAATACCGAATTCTTGTGCCACCTCACCAAAAACCGCTACAAGGAGCTCACATATACCGGACCCAACCGGGCCCACAAAGAGGAAATCGTCCAAGTAATGTACTACTGAGACCTTCCCCGACCTCTTCTTCACCACCCATTCCACGAACGAGCTGAACCTCTCAAAATATGAACAGGAAATTGAACAGCCCATCGGGAGGCAAAGGTCAACATAGAACCGTTCTTCAAAATTGCACCCCAAGAGGTGATGGGACCTCGGGTGAACAGGCAATAATCTGAAAGCGGATTCAACATCCGCCTTCGCCAAGAGGGCTCCCCGGCCCGCCTTCCTCACTACCGAAATTGCCTTGTCAAAAGAGGCATACTTCACTGATACCAATTCCGGGTCAATGCCATCATTCACTGATATACCCCGCGGGTAAGATAAATGATGTATCATCCGGAATTGCCCCGGGGTCTTCTTAGGGACTACCCCCAAAGGAGACACCCTTAGCCCCGGGAACGGAGGTAGCCTGAATGGGCCAGCCATCCTCCCCAGTTTGATTTCTTTCCCCAATTTCTCCCTCACCACCTCCGGAAATTCCCTCGCTGACTTTAAATTTCCCGTGAAAGCCGGCCCCTCTTGCTCCTTAAAAGGAATCAAAAATCCTGTACTAAATCCCGTTAAGAGCAATTCCGCGTCCCCAGCGTGTCCCCGCTCATTGGCGTATGCCTCGAGCCACGGGACCATCTCTTTTACTTTCACCGGCGTCCGTGCCCGGTACACCCATTTCCCCTGGCCTGTTACCCATTCTGTTCTTTCGGAAACATTTGGCCCCGGAATGGATCCCTCCACACACCGAACACTCATGTTTGTATTTACACAAGGATCCAAACTTACATTGCCCTTCATTAAACTGGAAACACAGCCCTTTACGGATAGCTGTTCCAGTTCCTGTGCTGGTTCCCGGGATGCTCCCCGACTGCCCTGGACTCCGAAAGGAACGAACCCCCCTCAATGGGGTCATCATTTCTAACCAAATCCCCATATCCCTATCGTCCCACCGCATCTCCGGACGAACTGCCATTCGCTGCCTAAATCCCTCATCATACCTCCACCAGGCCATTCCCCCATAGGTCCCAAAGGCACTAGCTATCTCCTCATAATAGCAAAAAAGGGAAGCCCCTTGATCGGGGAACTTTTCACAAAAGACACTAGCTAAAATCCGAAAGGCCCGGGACCAATTCGCGAATGTCTTGGGCAACTTCCTCCATCTTTTCTTTCTTTCCTCCTCCTCCTTTTTCCCTTTCTCCTTCTCATCCTCCTTCACCTCTAAAACATGTTCCAAGGGTAACAGGGAGAATATCTCCACAAATTCCCTCTTCCCTATCTTTTCCCGCAACTCGGCCGTGAGATGGATACCCAATGGGCCCACCGAGCATAAACAAGGTCTCCTAAGCGCCCCTTCCGGAACTTTAACCACTTCCTTACTCGTAGCCGGAGACTCCACTGCTATCGCAACCCCGCTACTCAGCGCTGCCACCGGCCCTACTGGTCCCTGCGTCCCTGCCGCTACTCCCGTCGCTACTACACCCTGCGTCAGCGAACCAGGGGCCACCCATGCTGCGGCAACAGGAACACCCCCACTGCTAGGCTTCTCCAATGCCGCCAACAACCCCTTCAGCCCCGCCAATATCATGCCTCTCTCACCACTCTCCACACCAGTCACTCCTGGCGCACCCCCAGCCGTACCCTCACCTCTAGGCTGTTGCTCCGTCACTGGGATTTGTGTCGACTCCGTCCCTTGTTCCCTCCTCTGTTCTCTCCTTCCGCCTTCAGGACATCTGCTGTCGTCCAATCTCCTACGTACGTCGTCTTGTCTGGCAGGAGAACGTCCCCTGCCGTGCCTGCTCCTGTCCCTCTCTCTTTCCCCCCGCCCTCGGGGCGGCGACCCAGACCTGCCTCCTCCTTGAGGCCGCCGTATCGGCGATCTTGACCTCCGGCGACCGCCGGAGCCTCCAACCCTGATTGCGGGCGATGCGCCCCTCCTACCTGCACCTACAGACTGTGAAGAAGACATAGTCAAAACACCCCTATCCCCCCCTTCTTCCCCCCGGCCTCCCTCCCCTTCCCCTTGCCCCACCCCTACTGCACTCCGTTGAGGAGACAACAATTGAAGAAGCTGCACCAGGGTAGACATACCCCCTACCTGGCCAACCGTACTTGAACCCGACGATGTTCCCTCCAATGGGTCCTCCTCATCAAAGTTCTGACTGGCCTCCAACTCTAATGGTGGATCCGTGCTGTCTTCCTGCCGTTCCCCAGTGTCATTCCTTCTGGGTTCCGCAGCCACCACACCCCTCCTGTTTCCCGCAGCATTCCCTGTAACAGAAGAAAATTAAATCCCCTGCACCCTAACCGGCCCCTCTAGCACCCCCCCACTTTACCTCCCCCTCCTAACCCCTCGTGATCCTTCCCAGCTGCCCAGCTGGCCTCCCTATAATCACCCTCCGACAGGCCCCCCCGCCCATTCCCCTCAATCAAACCCATTCATACCTACCTATCTCACTACAACCACCCCGTCCCTGCTCAAACCACTATATTAAACCTTCCAACGGCATACACCTCCTGATTCCCCTTTTTTTTTTTTTTTTTTTTTTTTTTTTTTTAATTTGCCTGTCCCTCCCGGCGTGCCAGGGAGCCACCACCTTCCTCTTCCCTCCTTGTCAAACCTCCTTCACCACTCCCCTCCCCCTTTCAGCTTCTTGCTGCCCGCCTCCGCTCAGCCAATCCTAGTAACCCCTCCCCCTACTACCATACCCACCTGCACCCCTTACCAAGTCTACACCCATCTCCCCGCCACCCACCCCGAATAAATACGCTCTCCTCACCTCAGGTGCCCCCCTTGTCCCTCCACGTCAGCCCCCACTCCCTGCTATCGCAAACCCCTTACCACGCCTTCAAGGCACACACTAACCCCCCCACCCCCGTCAATTCCCTTAATAGGCCCAAACCAAACCTCACAACCGTCATATCCCAAAAAACACCAGGCCCTAACCCCCCCCCTTTTGCAATCCTCTCTAATTCCGATCCCCAAATCCTGACCCTGTACCTCAAACCTGTATCTGACTATTTTCCCCCTTTTCATAATATCCCCAACCGGGCTACGCCCCGTTTCCACCTCCCACCACAAGAAAATTGCCTCCAACACACCACTACCTGTAGCCTTATTCCGGCTCCCAGCCTCTGCTCCCTGATCTAAATACCAGTAATCCATTCTCCCCCCCCCCTCCTTAAACTAAATCACACTGAGCCGGAACCCTACTTATCCCTTCTAAACTGCCCCCTCCCTTTGACTGTCCATCACGGCCTCCCGGCCCTTGAAGCCCCCCCCCGGAGCCTTATCCCGGCTCCCCACCCACTTTTGGATCGTATCCATTAAACCCCACACGTCACCCATGTGCTCCACCTTCCCCGTTCCCTCCACACACATTATGGCCTCCACATTCCCCCATGCCTGCTTTGCCGCCCAATCTGCGATAACTCAGCGGCACTCACCTGCGTCCACGCCGCCGGTCCCGCTCCTCAACGATCTCCGTCTGCCTCTTCCAGCGCCCGGTTCCTCCTGACGCCGTTCGCCAATGACGTCAGCCACCGGCGCCGTGCTAGGCCGCGACTCGGCCCCGCCTCCTCCTCGACGACTTCTCCCGCCATCCGGCCGCCCAGGCCCCGCACTCCCTCTTCTGGACCTGGCGGCGTCGATCTCCGGACTCAGGCGCTCCGGTGGCCGCGACCTCCTGGCTGGCCGTCCTCTGGTCCCGCTCCTCGCCGACTCTTCAACCGGAACACCAACCGCCGCCACACCTCCGCTCAGCCGCTCCCGGATCCAGTCTTCGCCGTTCTGCCTGGCGACCGCCAGCAACTCTGACAGCAGGGCTTCCATCCGACTTCAGGTAAGACACTTCAGGTGAGTAAAAAAGCTTCCCCCTTCCGTGCTGCTCCCAACTCTGCAACTGACAGCTCTCAGCAGGGGAGGAGTATTTATCTCCTCCCCTCACTCTCCACCCCCACAGCGGAGCCTACCATTGCTCCCATAAAGTGGGGGTCAAATAGCCCTTTTCCTCCATGCGTCCGCCGGGCTAGTCTTTATCTGCGAATCCTCTGATAACATCCAATTAAAAAAAAAAAAATCCTGAACCAATTAAAATGTGTGTTTATGTAGATCACAAGTAAAACTAATTCAACCCTTACATCATTTACAAGTTATAGGTACGTTTTTGGGCTCCATTTCTCAAGCAGCAGAAGTAGTTTGTAGACCTTGCAGCAGATGCTTGCTAGTGTGAGTGTACAAACCGTAAGTTAAGACGTTGCTGTCGCAATAATGTGGGTTCCTTACCTCTCTGGCACCTCAGACTGATCAGTACTGGTCCTACTCTACCTGATAGGCTGCATGAGGACAGGGGCGGGGCTGCATAAGCATGTGCTTCTTCATTGTTAAAGGGACAAGTCAAGTCCAAAAAAAACTTTCATGATTTAAATAGGGAATATCATTTAAAACAACTTTTCAATTTACTTTTATCTCCAATTTTGCTTTGTTCTCTTGGTATTCTTATTTGAATGCTAAACCTAGGAGGTTCATATGCTAATGTGTTAGACCTTGAAGAGTGTCTCTAATCTGAATGCATTTTGACCACTAGAGGGCATTAGTTCATGTGTTTCATATAGATAACATTGAACTCATGCACGTGAAGTTACCCTGGAGTGAGCACTGATTGGCTAAAATGCAAGTCTGTCAAGAACTTTAATAAGGGGGTAGTTTGCAGAGGCATAGATACAAGGTAATCACATAGGTAAAAATTGTATTTCTTTAACAGTGTTGGTTATGCAAAACTGGGGAATGGGTAATAAAGGGATTATCTTTCTTTTTAAACAACAACATTTCTGGTGTTGACTGTCCTTTAAATGGGAGCAGCAGATACTCACTTTCCCCAAACGTGGGCAGAGAGGTTCCAGTTGGAAGCATTTTTCTGCCCTGAGAATAATACGTTTGCCAATATCTGTTCTACCCTGTATGAATAGTGTATTATTATTATTATTATTATTATTATTATTATTATTATAATGGAGTGTGTGCTTATAATGTGTGCTCTAATGAAAACAAATATTGTAGGACCTGAATAATCAGTAACATTTATAGTATTACTATGGAGAAGTGAGACAATAACAAAAAAATATATATATAAAAAGTATTACTTGTATATTTTAGTTTTAGAACATACTTGTGTCTGGTACTTGCAATTCACTGACGGCTGGGCTGTGCTTTTGTAGATAAAGAGCAGTTGGCTCAGGAGTGAGTGTCTCGAGTACTATGGGATCGACCACAATCCTTTAGCAAAGTTTATCTAATGGTTTTTCTACAAAATTTACCACTGAATTTTGTGTTTTTTTGTTCACAAATCATTTGATAAAGTTTACTAAAGGATTGTAATCACCCCCAATATATCAGCAGTATTTGCAATAATAACAGTGTTATATGTATTTTCCAAAACACATGCTGGCTCATAAGCCTACCTCAGTAAATAAGCTATGTTTTAAAAAGGGATACCAAGAGAAAGAGGTAATTTGAAAATAGAAGTAGGTAGGAAACTTTTTCTAAATTCTGTGCTCGGTGGAGTCATGAATGTTTCATTTTCAAGTCTGTGTCCTTTAAAACCAATTATATTCTTAAAGGGACTTGGGACTTAACACAATTTTTTTCTTACATGGTTTAGAAAGAGCATTTAATTATAATAAATGTCTAATTTACTTCTATTATCCAAATTGCTTAATTCTTTTGTTATCCTTAGAACAGCAAAGCACTACTTGGAGCTAGCTGATTATATCTGGTGAGCCAATGACATCAGCAGCTACTCCCAAGCCTACCTAGGTGTGCTTTTTTCAACAAAGGATACCAAGAGAATAAAGCACATTTGATAATATAAATCAATTGGAAAGTTATTTAAAACTGTGTACTCTATCTGGATCATGAGTTTAACCCCGTAATGACCATAATGTACCCTGTATGTCACTGGTCTTAAGGAGTTATTTTGACTAGACTGTCCCTTTAAACTGTCTATTTTCTGTAGTCTCATTTGCTCTGACATTAGCATTATTTGTATATCTCTTATATTTTTTGATGTGTACTATTTTACTAGTTGATTAATGAGTCTCAAGTTACTTTGTTAATCTGTTTTTATAACTCTAATGCAATTATTTTTCTATGGCTAAACATTTTTTCTTTAAACCCCTTGCAGCTGTTTCTATGTATGTACAATATGCTAAAATCTTTCAATATTTCTGTAACTCAGACCCCACTGATTTAAAGTCTTTACACCCACAGAAAATACAATGCTCAAATACTGCTGAGTGCATCAAAGTTCCCCCTGGGTTTTTGTGATGGTAGATTCCTGCAACTGCTTTTGTAATATAAATAATACAATATTTACTGTAGACAGATGTAGCATGTACTTTACATTTTAGCTTTAGTAGCACCCACAACAGTTAAAGGTACTAGAAGTGTAAAAAGAAAAAGCCTAATGTGTTGCTTGTATATAACCTTGTGTTTAACACCTTTAAAATGTTTAAACACATAGTTAAAGTCAAGTACTTCAATCTCTTGGTATCCTTTGTTAGAAGAGCAGCAATGCATTAGCTGAACATATCTGGTGAGCCAATGACAAAAGGCATATGTGTGCAGCCACCAATCATCAGCTATCTCCCATTAGTGAATTAGGGCTCATAAGCATATCTAGATATGCTTTTTAACAATTGATACCAAGAGAACAAAGTAACTTTGATAATAGGAAAGTTGAACCATTTCTCTGAACATAGTAAATAATAAATATATTGTTTTTTATTATATACTTTAGGTTATTGAAAGTTTCAACTACTGTTAAATGCAATATCTTGCAAAATAATCCCAGAATCTTAACAGAACAATCCAATTGCTTTTTTTTTTTTTTTTTTTGTTACAACAAATTGCAAATAGAGATTGTTCCATGATTATACTCTGTGGTGTAAGACTAGGGTTTGTCTTTTACTGCCTGTTGCCTTTTTAACTTCTGAAATTAAAGGGACAGTCTACTGTTGAATGTTTATTGTTTAAAAAGACAGATAATTCCTTTATCACCCATTCCCCAGTTTTGCATAACCGACAATGTTATATTAATATACTTTTTACCTCTGTGATTACCTTGTTTCTAAACCTCTGCAGACTGCCCCCTTATCTCAGTGCTTTTGACAGACATGCACTTTAGCCAATCAGTGCTGTCTCTTAAATAACTCCACGGGGGTGAGCACAATGTTATCTATGTGACACACATGAACTAACAATGTCTAACTGTGATAAACTGTCAAAATGCAGTTCAATGCAATGCAAGAGGCAGTTCAATGACTTAGAAATTAGCATATGAGCATACCTAGGTTTAGCTTTCCACATAGAATACCAAGAGAAGAAAGCAAATTTGATGATAAAAGTAAATTGGAATGTTGTTTAAAATTGCATGTCCTATCTGAATCAGGAAAGTTTAATTTTGACTGGACTGTCCCTTTAAGTGTTTGTTTACATAAATACATAAATTAAGCAATAGTGTATTGCATTATAAATATAAATGATGTAATGTGTTATGTATTTCTAAATTATGTAGCTCAAAGTAGAGACATATTAGTAACATAAATTCATCACCAAAGATGGGCCGGCTCGTAAGCTTACATTCCTGCTTTTTCAAATAAAGATACCAAGAGAACCAAGGAAAATTGATAATAGGAGTAAATTAGAAAGTTGCTTAAAATTACATGCCCTATCTGAATCATGAAAGAAAACAATTGGGTTCAGTATCCCTTTAACACTTATTCTCCCCATAGACTTTAATGGAGAGTGCAGAAGAAAAAAAAACTAACACTTATCGCTCACATGCTAACCCGACAGGAGTAAGGAATTAATATTTCACATTCCAATGTTCTGCACATGCAAGAAAATTTTATTTTTAATTTTAAATAAATATTTCTGTATATATCGATATATATACCTACACCTGTATATCTATTCATATACATATATAGGTATAGAAATATATTTTACATTAACATTATCATATATATATATATATATATATATATATATATATATATATATATATATAATGTTTTTCTATGTGAAGAACATTGGAATGTAAAATATGCATAACGCACTTCCGTTTGTGTGCTTTAGGTTTAACACAGTGCCAGGTTAGTGCACGTGAAGATTTAGTTATCTTAATGCTTGTTATGTAAATATTAAATATAAAATATTGAAAAAATATCAATAATAATTAATAATTATTATAGATACTGTAAAATATGCATATATATTTTATAAATATTTTAGAATATTTTAGTATATCTATAATAATTATTTACATTAATTAACAATATTTAATATTTAATAAATACATGAGGCACCTTAATATAACTCGTCAGATTAGCGGACATGAAGAATTAGTGTCCTCCTGTTGGGTTTTTTACAACAAAAAAATATACATATATAAATAGATATATATATTTTAAAATAAAAAAAACATTTTCTTCTATGTGAAGAATATTGGAATGTAGAGTATTCTTAACTCATTTTGGATTTAGTGCTGAAAGTCTAACGCAGTGTCAGGTTACCATGTGAACCATAAGTTAGTTTTTTTTGTTTTTTTTTACAGCTCACCACATAGAAGTCTTTGGGGAGAAAACAATAGCATGGCTGCATTATCCTTAATCCTGAAGTTAGCTCAAATCTGACTTTCAATTGTGCCCTATCTTTTTACTTTCAACTTGTAATTGGTACGCTAACCCACCTGCATTACATTTTTAATTTGAGCGCAGTTAGCTCGCCACTTGCAATCTAACCCTGCGTCTGTTACAGACAGCTTAGTAAAATAATGTCACTACTCTTTATTACTGGAGCCAAAAAAATCCTCTTATTTGTGTTCTACTGCATCCAATGTGCGAAACAAAAATTAGTCTGGTACTAGCTACTAATGGGGTCAAATCACTAATTTGTTTGTTTTACCAGACGCCAAGTCAATTGATGGTCTGTGAGGGTAATTGGCGTACAAGCTCTGTAAGTGTTAACAGTGGCTAAGTGGATTAAAAGCACTGCTTTGAGTGTGATACAGGCACAGAGAGGTTCAAAATGATTGTTTTTGCCTTTTACTGGTAATTAGTAAATTTAAAGGGACATAAGGTCAAAATGAAACTTTCATTATTCAGATAGGGCATGCAATTTACATTTATCATCAAATTTGCTTTGTTCTCTTGGTATTCTTTGTTGAAGGCTAAACCTAGGTATGCTCATACGCTCTTGCAGGCTGCCTCTTATCCCAGTGCATTGTATTAGATTTTCATAGCAAGACAGTGTTAGTTCATGTTTGTTATGTAGATAACATTGTGCTCACTAGAGTTATGCATGAGTCAGAACTGATTGGCTAAAATAAAAGTTTGTAAAAAGCACTGATATAAGGGGGCAGTCTGCAGAGGCTTAGATACAAGGTAATCAAAAGTGTATTAATATAACAATGTTGGTTATACAAAACTGGGGAATGTGTGATAAAAAGATTATCTATCTATTTAAAGGGACACTGTACCCAAAATTTTTCTTTCATGATTCAGATTGAGCATGAAAGTTTAAGCAACTTTCTAATTTACTCCTATCATCAAATTTTCTTCATTCTCTTGGTATCTTTATTTGAAATGCAAGAATGTAAGTTTAGATGCCGGCCCATTTTTGGTGAACAACCTTGGTTGTCCTTGCTGATTGGTGGATAAATTCATCCACCAATAAAAAAGTGCTGTCCAGAGTACTGAAACCAAAAAAAAGCTTAGATGCCTTCTTTTTCAAATAATGATAGCAAGAGAACGAAGAAAAATTGATAATAGGAGTAAATTAGAAAGTTGCTTAAAATTGCATGCTCTTTCTGAATTACAAAAGAAAAAATTTGGGTACAGTGTCCCTTTAAGCTGTTTTGAGTGTTACTGGCAGTCAGTGAGATAATCAGTAGGATTAAATAAATTGCTTTTACGGGTTAGTTGTATAAAGATAGTTCTAGAAAGGAAGATAAAGCATTGCTTGAATATAAGAAAAATATGTCACATTAGAACGTTGGACAGATCTTAGGTATAGGAAGCCCATTTAAATAGGCTGGGGTCTCTCTCTCCCACCTCTCACTGGGAGGATAAATTCTTATACAAGTAGAAGTACAAAACCATTATACAGACTGCTTGAGACTGGAGAAGGTTTGAATTTTGGAATTCATTGTATTTAAGAATAGTTGTATATTTGCATCTGTAAAATGGGACCGCTTGGAGATGTGTAAACATCTTATATCACTTAGGTAATATTTACATGTCATAATACAGTTATGCAAGCAACCTAAAGGCAGTTTTATATCCTTTTAATACATAGTACCATCAGACTGCTAGTCTGTAATGAGAAAAGCAATAAATGTTGTTTTAAATAAATACAAAAACTGTCATTTGCATTTTAGAAAACACCCCCCCCCCAGACTTGAAATTAGTTTAAATAAAACAAAACTTCACTGTAATGTTGTCTGTAAACAGAAAAGTCATTTATAGAGTATGTATTTTTTCTATGACATCATGGGATGTACCATTTAGTGCTGGTTAAAATGCAGAACCTTAGTTATCAAGTGCTTTATGCACTGCTGAGCAGTTATTATGCACATTATTTATCAGATTCTCATCATCTTGAACGAATGACAGTTTGGTGTGTCTCACAGCTATTTCATTTATGTGCAGGGGTGGGATTGAATGATTTGCTCCAAGATTGTTAAGGTTTTTACTAGCGCAGCTTCGCCGACATCTGTGCTAGTATTGCATGCCTCACTTGCGGAGGCATGCAGATATAGTGTGGTCTTGCTGACATCAGAAAGACCTGTTCTATTTTTGTCACATGTATTGGGGCTATGTGAAAGACCGCTGACCTACAGGGTACATTGTTAGTTGTTAAGTGGTTAAAGTTTTTTGTATGTAATGGTTACAGTGTCAGTGCAAGTCAGACAAGGCTTTTTATTTTTATAGGGCTATTAGATTAGGTGTAATTCTTTTTTATTTTTGATAATTTCGTTTGTTATTTTTTGTAATTTAGTATTTTTTTATTTTTTGTAATTAGATACTTTGTAATTTTTATATTAGTGTTAGGATTTTTTTAATGTGTATTTTAGTTTTCTTTAATTGGTAGTTAGTTTAATTTTAGTTTAATAGTTATATTAGTTTAATTGTTAGTTTAAACTTAGTTTTTTTTTATATGACAGGTAAGTTTTAATTTAATTTAGGATAGGTAAATTGTCATTTTAATATAAAGTTAGGGTGGCGTTAGGTTTAGGGGTTACTAGTTTAAATTAGTTTATTGCGATGTGGGGGGCTTTCGGTTTAGGGGTTAATAGTTTAATTTAGTATATTTCGTTGTGGGGGGCTTGCGGTTTAGGGGTTAATAGGTTTATTATAGTGGCGGAATAGGGGTTAATTCATTTTCATAGTGGCGACGATGTTAGGAGTGGCAGATTAGGGGTTAATAGATATATTGTGGTGGCGGCGATGTTGGGGGCAGCAGAATAGGGGTTAATTTGTTTTTCTTTAGGTGGTGGCGATGTCAGGGGTGGCAGATTAGAGATGTTTAGACATGGTTTTTAAGTTAGGTTTAAACGTAACTTGTTTTCCCCCATAGACATCAATGGGGCTGCGTTACAGAGCTTTTCATTCCGCAATCGCAGGTGTTCTAACACACTGTCCCCATTGATGTCTATGGGGAAAGCGTGCACGAGCACGTCAAAACAGCGCTTGTATTTTGTGCGATATGGAGCTCAACGCAACCATATCGCACGCACAAGCCGGCTGTTTGAAAACTTGTAATGGCAGCGCTATGTCGGGTGAAATAACGTTCGTTAAATACCCTCTATAACTTGTAATCTACCTGATACTTAGCTCATTTCTGTTTATGTTACTTATAATGAATCCTGAGCATGATACTTTAATAATTTAATACTTCACTAGTGCTGTTTACATTTAGTCCTTTAAATACTTGTGGGCCAACTTAATATTGAGGGAATTCTAGCTCTTTTTTGTTGGTCTATGCATATTCTGTGTGCAATTTATATGTTGTTGGTGTGTTAATGCAATTTCTATAGTAGTTGCATTGCTGAAGTAATTACCTCATTCTCTCATATTTTAGCTGTTCAGCTTAATTACTCTCTGATGGAGTTCCCACAATACAGTGTTCACTGTAGTTATTTCATGGTTAAAGGGACAGTTTACTCAAAAATTTTCTCCCCTTTAATTTGTTGCCAATGATCCACTTTACCTGCTGGAGTGTATTAAATTGTTTACAAGTAGCTCCTTTACCCTTATATTGGCATTTGAAATTGTTAATTTAGCATGTGGTATCCCCACCTATTCTGAAAGTTTGTGGCCGCGCGTACCAGCTATAGATAAGCTTTGTAAACACAGCCAGCAGAAGAAATTACACTCCCAGTGTGATAAAGCAGAGATAAGGTAATAAAATGTTGATTTTCCATTGTTCTCTCAAAGTATTGGTGATTGTTTTAAGGACAGATATAAGATAAAGAAGCAGGTATATGTGCACAATGTGATACAGTAATGAGATCTGATTATACCTACAAGCTCAACCTATTTTATTAGGCTGTGGCTTCAAAACACAAAATCAGAGCTTTAATATACAGAAATAAACCTTAAAAAGCTAATTTTCATACATTTTTTACTCTGCAGTTGGTAAAAAAAGCAATTGTAAACACATTAAGGGAAAAACTATTTTACAGTATACTGTCCCTTTAACATGATAGATTGAATATGTAGGCTTACAATGCTTTGTCTATGTTATAATTAGCTAATTATTTGGTAATAACAGCCAACTATTAAGAAACACCTTTTATGTGCATATATTGTTACTGAGTGCCTGGGGGCTGACAATTCCCTTCCCATCTGCATTGCAGGGGTACAGTTTGTGTACTCTTGTTCCTGATAGGCAATCATATATTCTTTTAACCTATTTATAGTAACCAAAGAGAGTTTTGTACCTACCTAAGCTCTAGTGTGTGCATTGAGAAACCTGTTATTATTTCCCCTTAACTGCCTACCCTGTTCTACATCCATATCTCTCTCTCCCTCCCTCTGTGTCTCTCCCTCTCTCTCCCTCCTCCCTCCCTATGTGTGTGTGTCTCTGTCCCTCTCCCTCTCTCTCCCCCTCTCTCCCTCCTCCCTCCCTATGTGTGTGTGTCTCTGTCCCTCTCCCTCTCTCTCTCTACCTCCCTCCCTCCCTCCCTCCTTCCTCCCTATGTGTGTGTGTCTCTGTCCCTCTCCCTCTCTCTCTCTCTACCTCCCTCCCTCCTCCCTCCCTATGTGTGTGTGTCTCTGTCCCTCTCCCTCTCTCTCTCTACATCCCTCCCTCCTCCCTCCCTATGTGTGTGTGTCTCTGTCCCTCTCTCTCTCTACCTCCCTCCCTCCCTATGTGTGTGTGTCTCTGTCCCTCTCCCTCTCTCTCTCTCTCTCTACCTCCCTCCCTCCCTATGTGTGTGTGTCTCTGTCCCTCTCCCTCTTTCTCTCTACCTCCTTCCCTATGTGTGTGTGTCTCTGTCCCTCTCCCTCTCTCTCTCTCTACCTCCCTCCCTATGTGTGTGTGTCTCTGTCCCTCTCCCTCTCTCTCTCTACCTCCCTCCCTCCCTATGTGTGTGTGTCTCTGTCCCTCTCCCTCTCTCTCTCCCCCTCTCTGCCTTTCCCTCTCTCTCTCTATCTACCTCCCTCTCTCTCTCTCCCCCTCTCTGCCTCTCCCTCTCTCTCTCTACCTACCTCCCTCTCTCTCTCTCCTCCCTCCATCCCTCCCTCCCTATGTGTGTGTGTCTCTGTCCCTCTCCCTCTCTCTCTCTCTCTCTCTCTCTCTCTACCTCCCTCCCTCCCTATGTGTGTGTGTCTCTGTCCCTCTCCCTCTGTGTCTCCTCTCTCTCTCTCCTCTCCCCTTCCCTCTGTGTCTCTCTCTCCCTATGTGTGTGTGTCTCTCTCCCTGTGTGTCTCTCTCCCTCTCTCTCTCTTTCTCTCTCTCTTTCTCTCTCAAAACTGGGACAAAAAAAATCTTTTAGATGTCGGCCCATTTTTAGATGTCGGCCCATTTTTGGTGAACAACCTGGGTTGTCCTTGCTGATTGGACAACACCAATAAACAAGTGCTGTCCATGGTTCTGAACAAAAAATGTGCCGTCTCCTTAGCTTAGAGGCCTTCTTTTTCAAATAAAGATAGCAAGAGAGCGAAGAAAAATTGATAATAGAAGTAAATTAGAAAGTTGCTTAAAGGGACAGTCTAGGCCAAAATAAACTTTCATGATTCAGATAGAGCATGTCATTTTAAACAATTTTCCAATTTACTTTTATCACCAATTATGCTTTGTTCTCTTGGTATTCTTAGTTGAAAGTTTAACCTAGGAGGTTCATATGCTAATTTCTTAGACCTTGAAGGCCACCTCTTTTCAGAATGCATTTTAACAGTTTTTCACCACTAGAGGGTGTTAGTTCACATATTTCATATAGATAACACTGTGCTCGTGCACGCAAAGTTATCTGGGAGCAGGCACTAATTGGCTAAACTGCAAGTCTGTCAAAAGAATTGAAATAAAGGGGCAGTTTGCAGAGGCTTAGATACAAGATAATCACAGAGGTTAAAAGTATATTAATATAACTGTATTGGTTATACAAAACTGGGGAATGGGTAATAAAGGGATTATCTATCTTTTAAAACAATAAAAATCCTGGTGTAGGCTGTCCCTTTAAAATTGCATGCTCTATCTGAATCATGAAATAAAAAATTTGGGTTCAGTGTCCCTTTAAGCAGGTGTTGAAGAGGTGTGCAAGACCTGGAGGAGCATTTCTCAAGCACTTTTAGAGCTTCATCTTCAACAACTTTCCAGTTTAATTCTATTTTTAATTGTGCTTAATTTTCTTAGTATCCTTTCTTGAAGGAGCAGCAATGCACTACTGGGAGCTAGCTGAACACATTGGTAAACCAATAACAAGAGTCCTGTATGTGGAGCCCCTAATTTGCAGCTAGCCCCCAGCTCATAAAACTACCTAGGTATGCTTTTCAACTAAAGATACCAAGAGAACACAGACAATTAGATAAAATAAGTAAATTAGAAAGTTGTTTAGAATTATGTTTCTTTATGTGAAAGTTTCAAAGTTAAAAGGGAAAGTAAAATAAAAATGTAACCAATCACAAACTGTTTAATCATGAGCTGGGAATGCAGATTTAAAGGGACAGTGTACTATTGAAACAAATAAAGGGGACTTTCATTCATGAAGTATAAGATACTTCATGTAGAAAGCTCCTTTATTTGTTTCAACCGATCGCCGTTCTTAGCTGCTTCGGCAGTCCACACCTCTTAGCCAATAGCCGTGCAGTAAAACCAGCTTGGCGCCCATGGCTATTAGCTAGGAGGTGAAAACGTCACCTCTTAGCCGTGGGCGATCGGTTGAAACAAATAAAGGAGCTTTCTACATGAAGTATCTTATACTTATTTTATACTTATCTTATACTTATCTTATACGTATCTTATACTTATCTTATACGTATCACTATCTTATACTTATCTTATACTTATCTTATATGTATCTTATACATATCTTATATTTATCTTATACTTATCTTATACTTATCTTATACTTATCTTATACTTCATGAATGAAAGTCCCCTTTATTTGTTTCAATAGCAATCCTAGCATTTGTACAACGCTAGGATTGACTTTCACTTTAACACATAAATATATATGTACAATCTGCTTCCCATTGCTGACCGACTTACCCGCTTCGCTGCGCTAGTGCTCATTCCGTGTCTCACAGCATGAGAATGAGGCTCCCATTGGAGCCTATGGAAGGGAGCTCTCCTAAGTCCAAAGCTTCCATGCAATGCGAACACAAGGTTGCGCTCGCATTACACCTCACTTGTAATACCACTGCACATCTGCGTGTCCGGTATTACTAAGTGGAGTGCATATATTGCTTTTGTGGAAGCAATATTTTGTGCTCCACTTATAACCTTGCCCTAAATGTGAAAAACATACGGTACACTGTCCCTTTAAATCTGCATTCCCAGCTCATGATTAAACAGTTTGTGATTGGTTACATTTTGATTTTATTTTCCCTTTTAACTTTGAAACTTTCACCATAAAGAGACATAATTCTAAACAACTTTCCAATTTACGTATTTTATCTAATTTTCTGTGTTCTCTCAGTATCTTTTGTTGAAAAGCATACCTAGGTAGTTTTATGAGCTGGAGGCTAGCGGCAAATTAGGGGCTGCACATACAGGCCTCTTGTAATTGGTTTACCAATGTGTTCAGCTAGCTCCCAGTAGTGCATTGCTGCTCCTTCAATAAAGGATACCAAGAAAATTAAGCACAATTGAAAATAAAATTAAACTGAAAAGTTGTTTACAAATGTATGCTCCATCTGACCCAACATGTCCCTTTAAGCCACCACCACTTAGTTGTTTTTAATATAATTGTAAGGTTCTCTAAGCAATCTGAATTCACAGACATAAATGTGTAAGAACAGAAAGTGCAGCGTGACTGTCAGTAAGATGGTTTATTTTTGTCATTTGATCACTCAGTAAGTTTAAATATTTTATCTATGTTCTCCTATGAGATTGTGTTCATAAGCAATGACTCTATGAAGAGCAGAGAGACAGGCAGACCAACTCCTACTATTTCAGTTTTACAAGAAAACTATTTTTTTTTTCTTTTTTCCTACAATACACAGTTATTCAAAAGCACCATTGTCATTAATTATTCACTTTTTAAAAAAAATATATTAAAAGGAAACATGGCCCTAGAAGATGCATTCATCCAATTTAAGTAGCTCTTATATAAAACAGCACAAAGCAAAGAACCTAAATGGTTTAACCCTAAATTCCCAACCTCCTTTTTCGCCTCTGGACCTTCAAAGAAAAATGGAGTAGGCATTCTGATAAAGCACTCCTCCCCATTCTCTCTTATACACATAGAAAGGGACCCAGAGGGCCGTTACCTGATTGTAACAGGCACGCTATTTAATAGACTGGTTACACTAGTTAATGCCTACTTTCCGAATCAGCACCAGAACAAATTTATGACCACTCTCACTAACAAAGTTCTTGAACTCCGTAAAGGAGCTCTGATATTAGGAGGAGACTTTAATGTTCCACTTAACCCTGTATTGGACACTTCTAAAATGTCAACCTCAGTTACCAAAAAAACCCTCCGACAGTGTAATGCCAGATTGGAGGAGTTGGCGGTTCATGACACCTGGCGTGTGCTTTACCCCACTAGGCGTGACTATACCTTTTACTCCCACCCACACGAAGCATACTCCAGAATTGACTACATCTTCACGGACCAGTTGACCTTAGCAGGGGTTATAGACACCCAGATACTTCCCATGACTTGGTCAGACCATGCCCCAGTCGCCTGTAAAATACAATGGCCTTCAATACCAGACAGACCATTTATCTGGAGATTTGATGACTTTATGATGAACAACCAACTGATCAAAACCCAAATTGAGACAAAATTGACGGAATACTTCCACAATAATGAAAATGGAGAGGTCCCGGACCACGTTGTCTGGGAGGCGCACAAATGCGTGCTCAGAGGGGAGCTAATACAGCAATAAGCTTATCACTCCAAACAGACTAGACTTAGATACACGGCTCTCCTCAAGCAAATTAGGGAATTAGAGCCCAGGCATAAACTGACTCCTTCAGATCCCCTAGTTACACAAGAACTTATGCAGGCCAGGAAAGACATTCAGGATATACATGCTAGAGAACACCAAATACTTGCATTAAAACTACAACAGAAGTACTATGAGTCCGGAGACAAACCCGGAAAACTCCTAGCTAGGGCTTTAAAGAGGAGACAAGCCAAATCCCACATCCATTCCATATTCAATCATCACAATCAACCTTGCTCAGATAGTCCATCCATAGCCGAGGTACTTAGATCATACTATCAGAACCTATACAACTTACAAAAAAACGATCCTCCTCCCCATGACAGCGATGGGATACCCTCCAGATCCCCTGCTGATTCTTACCTTGACTCTTTGTCTCTCCCGGCCCTGTCTGTGGAGGAGAGAGATAGCTTAGACACTGCCATTTCTGTAGAGGAAGTGATCAAGACTATAGAAAGCCTACCAGTAGGAAAATGCCCAGGCCCAGATGGTTTTAGTGTAAAATACTATAAAACTTTTAAAGATGTGTTGTCCCCCCGCTTAGCCTCCCTGTTTAATAGTATTGGGAACAATCAGGACTTCCCGCCATCCATGCTCCTTGCGCATGTTACCACCATCCCGAAACCGGGTAAACCAACAGATCGGCCTGAAAATTTCAGGCCGATCTCTCTTCTTAATGTAGATTTGAAGATATTTGCTAAAATTTTATCATCAAGACTGAATAGGTTCTTGCCACAATTAATCTCCCCAGACCAGGTGGGATTTGTCCCTGGGAGAGAAGCCAGGGATAACACCATAAAGGCTACCCTCGTTAGTGAACTACGCGCAACTTAATAGCATCCCGTCGGTTCTTGTTTCCACTGACGCCGAAAAGGCTTTTGACAGGGTTAGCTGGGATTTCCTTAAAGCTGTCCTGTCAAAAATGAACTTTGGTCAAGCCTTTGTACATAAAAAATTTTCTTTACAGGGAGTGCAGAATTATTAGGCAAGTTGTATTTTTGAGGATTAATTTTATTATTGAACAACATCCATGTTCTCAATGAACCCAAAAAACTCATTAATATCAAAGCTGAATATTTTTGGAAGTAGTTTTTAGTTTGTTTTTAGTTTTAGCTATTTTAGGGGGATATCTGTGTGTGCAGGTATCTATTACTGTGCATAATTATTAGGCAACTTAACAAAAAACAAATATATACCCATTTCAATTATTTATTTTTACCAGTGAAACCAATATAACATCTCAACATTCACAAATATACATTTCTGACATTCAAAAACAAAACAAAAACAAATCAGTGACCAATATAGCCACCTTTCTTTGCAAGGACACTCAAAAGCCTGCGATACATGGATTCTGTCAGTGTTTTGATCTGTTCACCATCAACATTGCGTGCAGCAGCAACCACAGCCTCCCAGACACTGTTCAGAGAGGTGTACTGTTTTCCCTCCTTGTAAATCTCACATTTGATGATGGACCACAGGTTCTCAATGGGGTTCAGATCAGGTGAACAAGGAGGCCATGTCATTAGATTTTCTTCTTTTATACCCTTTCTTGCCAGCCACGCTGTGGAGTACTTGGACGCGTGTGATGGAGCATTGTCCTGCATGAAAATCATGTTTTTCTTGAAGGATGCAGACTTCTTCCTGTACCACTGCTTGAAGAAGGTGTCTTCCAGAAACTGGCAGTAGGGCTGGGAGTTGAGCTTGACTCCATCCTCAACCCGAAAAGGCCCCACAAGCTCATCTTTGATGATACCAGCCCAAACCAGTACTCCACCTCCACCTTGCTGGCGTCTGAGTCGGACTGGAGCTCTCTGCCCTTTACCAATCCAGCCACGGGCCCATCCATCTGGCCCATCAAGACTCACTCTCATTTCATCAGTCCATAAAACCTTAGAAAAATCAGTCTTGAGATATTTCTTGGCCCAGTCTTGACGTTTCAGCTTGTGTGTCTTGTTCAGTGGTGGTCGTCTTTCAGCCTTTCTTACCTTGGCCATGTCTCTGAGTATTGCACACCTTGTGCTTTTGGGCACTCCAGTGATGTTGCAGCTCTGAAATATGGCCAAACTGGTAGCAAGTGGCATCTTGGCAGCTGCACGCTTGACTTTTCTCAGTTCATGGGCAGTTATTTTGCGCCTTGGTTTTTCCATACGCTTCTTGCGACCCTGTTGACTATTTTGAATGAAACGCTTGATTGTTCGATGATCACGCTTCAGAAGCTTTGCAATTTTAAGAGTGCTGCATCCCTCTGCAAGATATCTCACTATTTTTGACTTTTCTGAGCCTGTCAAGTCCTTCTTTTGACCCATTTTGCCAAAGGAAAGGAAGTTGCCTAATAATTATGCACACCTGATATAGGGTGTTGATGTCATTAGACCACACCCCTTCTCATTACAGAGATGCACATCACCTAATATGCTTAATTGGTAGTAGGCTTTCGAGCCTATACAGCTTGGAGTAAGACAACATGCATAAAGAGGATGATGTGGTCAAAATACTCATTTGCCTAATAATTCTGCACTCCCTGTATATTCGGCACCAACCGCTCAGGTAAAAATTAACAATATTCTATCTGACCCCTTTAAAATTTCGAATGGGACACGTCAGGGATGCCCCCTGTCCCCCCTACTGTTTGCCCTATCAATAGAAGCACTGGCGCAAAAAATCCGTGACAACCAGAAAATATCTGGGATTAAAATAGGAGACCATGAACACAAGGTCTCGCTATACGCAGACGATATCCTCCTTTCGGTGGCTAACCCATTAATCTCTATCCCAGAAATTCTTCGAGAATTTGATGAATACGGTAGAGTTTCTAATTTTCACCTAAACCATACCAAATCAGAAATCCTAAATATCAATCTGCCCCAGACGGAATTATGCCGATTATCGGATATATGTAACTTAAAGATCAAAACACGGACACTCTTATATCTAGGAATCAACTTAACCCCCAAAGTAGAGACCCTATTTGAGGCCAATTATATTCAATTAACCAAAGCAATTATAGGAGACCTTTCGTCTTGGAAAAACAAGAAAATATCATGGCTGGGCAGAATTGGGGTGGTAAAGATGAATATTCTTCCCCGGATTTTATATCATCTCCAAACTCTCCCGATCCCATTTCCTGGTCAATATCTATTAAAATTACAGGGACAGCTAGAAGACTATATCTGGGGGGGTACTAGACCTAGGATTTCCAAAAACACTTTATACCTACCTAAGGAAAAGGGGGGCTTGAGCATTCCAAACCTCTCAGTATACAAGAAAGCTATTAATCTCCAACAACAGGTGGAATGGTGTGCCAATTCTAAAGATAAAGTGTGGGTCCAAATAGGACGGCACATTCTGAGAGCACAAAATGTGGGTTCATTAGGATGGATTTCCAATAAAAACAGGCCCAAAGTGGCCATGCAATATCCACTTCTGAGGGAATTTTTCTCAGTATGGGACAAATCCCTAGTAGAATACCCACACATCTCTTCCAACCCCTCGCCTCTTACTCCCTTTGTCCAAAATCCAGATATCCCTTTTTCCAATATCCCCCAGACAGCTCTAAATAAGACACAACTGGATCAGGCTAATCTCAAATAAAAAAACTTAGAGAATTGGGGGACCTGTTGGAGTCGGGCCTGAACATGCCATGGTTCTTCCATAGACAGCTTCAACATTATCTGCTCACACATAAAAGAGCCAACGGTATGTTGAGACAATTGACCCTACTGGAGTCATTATGTTTACTAACACACACTCCTAAACATTTGATATCCATCATGTACAGACTACTGATATCTCATAAGGACTCTCACACACCTACCTTCGTTAGGCAATGGAACAGGGACCTGGACCACACCCTTACAGACACAGACTGGCAAAAAATATTCCACAATCACACCAAGGCCTCAGTCTCGGCCAACTATAAATTCTTATCTCGCTGGTACCTTACACCAGTTAGGATCAAAAAAATATATAAAAAAAACGGATGGTAAATGCTGGAGAGGCTGTGGAGAGGTTGGTTCTATCCTCCACATTTGGTGGACATGCGGACTGCTAGCTACATTTTGGACGGCAGTATTGGACATAATAGACTCTAAACTAAACATTACATTGCACAGAGACCCTGGCCTACTGTTGTTCCATAGACTGCCCAAACTTACAGAGAAACCTAAAAAACACTTACTATATATCATGCTAAATAGTGCGAAAGCTCTCATTCCTAAAAACTGGAAATCAAACAGAATCCCTCAGACCGCTGACTGGGAAGCACAAGTGGATAGACATTTGTCATTGGAAAGATTTAGATACTTGAGGGAAGACAGGGTTGAAATTCATGAATACATGAAAGAACTCTGGAGACCATCGACTAGATAAGTCCAGGATACCCTACTCTCCCCCGCACCAATACATAGATTAGTCTTTTAACCCCCCCCCCCCACTGAGTTCTTCCATAGACAGCTACCCTCCACCCTGAGGATTTTTTTTTTCCCTCTCCCCACTAGTCCCATGATGAAACCCCCTCCTTTCCCCAACCACAGATATCTCTCTTTCTTATCCTTCTCTCTACCCTCTCCTCTTTCTCTCCTTTCTTCGTACTTTCCCACTAAGACGAGCATCATTGTTTCTGGTGTATGTCATAATCCAAATTAATAATGTTAGATTGATGTCTTCATTTAATTAATTCTTATCATGTTCACACATTGATGTTATGTTGAATATCTTACTTAACAGACTCCTGTAATACTTGTATATCTCATTCTGTGATATTGGACACTGTGACATGGAGACATTTTCATTGTGTATTGTATTATACTATCTTTCAATAAAGCTTTTTCAAAAAGGAAAAAACAAAAAAAAACAAAAAAAAAAAACCAGCACAATAGGGGAAGTAAAGGTATGTGCAAACAATTTTCTACTTTACTTCTTATTTCTCTATGTTACAGGGCAAAAGAGTAGGACAAACCATGTTAATTATTTTTTGTTATTTACATTGATGTGGGCTTTGACAGGCCAGATTTGAATGAGCTCCTGCAGTGACATAAGCAATCACTCTGTAGCATGTAGCAGTGTTAAAGGGACAGTCTACACCAGAATATTTATTGTTTTAAAAGATAGATAATCCCTTTATTACCCATTCCCTAGTTTTGCATAACCAATTCAGTTATATAAATACACGTTTTACCTCTGTGATTACCTTGTATCTAAACCTCTGTAAACTGCCCCTTATTTCAGTTCTTTTGACAGACTTGCATTTTAGCCAATCAGTGCAGGCTCCTAGGTAACTCCACGTGCATGAGCACAGTGTTATCTATATGAAACACATAAACTAATACCCTCTAGTGCTGAAAAACTGTCAAAATGCCCTGAGCTAAGAGGCGGCCTTCAAGCACTTAGAAATTATCATATGAACCTCATAGATATAGCTTTCAACTAAGAACACCAAGAGAACCAAGCAAAATTGGTGAAAGAAGTAAATTGGAAAATTGTTTAAAATTACATTCTCTATCTGAATAATAAAGGTTTGTTTTGGACTAGACTGTCCCTTTAAAATGCAGAATACTTAGGTATGTATACTCCAACCTCTCTGAGGGACTAAAAAAGGCACAGTTCTTAAAGCTAAATTATAAGGACAAATAATGAATCTACAATGAAATTTAAGGTACATAAAAACTAAGAAACTGAAAAACATTACATTAGAAGCAGCAACATGTAAGTGCACTGGAAATGTTGTTTTACTCTGTATAATTAAACATTTTATGGAGAATTACATTTTGTGTTTAATATCCCTTTAAGAACTGGTTACAGGCCTTTAGGAAACCATTTGCAATTCATGTAAGTTCTTCAATTTCAATAAAGCTTTATTGCACCCTCATGATTCTCATACAAATATTTGCATATATGTTATTGCATCGTGCAAGTGATCTAATAGCAATTACATGCCACATGGCCTGCTGTTTCAGCTGGGAATGAGTATTCACAAATCGTTCTACAAACACAAATAAACTATTATAATGTATATGGGGAAATGCTTACAGAAGTTATACCCAGAGATAAACAAAGCACTCTGAGATAAGCAATATACACCATATGTAGAAGATAATATTCTAATGCTACCTTTGTGAACTTTAAGGGGCTGATGATTTTTACCTCTCTGCTCTGGCGAGATGATCTAATACGCCTCGTCAGTACCATGGCCCTCAAAGACTTTTAAAAAGGTGTTTTTTTTTTCTTGAGAGTTATTTATCTCAGTGTAGTTCTGGATGTGAAGGAGAGACCTACATTGCAAAATAATGCTAAAAAGCCCCCAAAGATTTAGTGAGATTTCTCTCCATGCCGGCGAGTTTTTAATGCGCTCTCTCTAGTCTCTATATATGCATGTGATCAATTCAAGGGGATAAAATAGTCCATGAAAAGCCAATACATTTTCACACTGCATTTATCAAAAATCCTGTGAGTGCTTATATTCAGTTGCTACATTTTGTTATGTGATATGAACATAAAGCAAACATTAGGGAAGGGCCCCCACACTGCCCTCTGATCTCCACCCACCCATCTCCTATGCCTCTCCCTCAACTAGGGTTACCAGGTGTCCCATATTCAACCAGACAGTCCAGTATTTTATCAGGCTGTCAAGTAAATCTTCAGTAAAATGCTAGACACTTAACTGTCCATTTTTGTTTTTGGGTGTTAGCTAAATGAAAAAGGCCTCTTGTGCGTCAACACTCAACAAATCACTTCTGTTTACGTGTGTTACTCCCAAACAAAAAGGTAAAAATTATTTATTTGTATGTTACTTGCAGCCTAGGAGTAAAATTACTGCTTAGCTGTGAAAAATATGCACAGTGGGATCAAGAGTGGAAGATATGGTAGAGCTTTTGGGGGCATATGTGACCCTACTTACCACTGTGCCTATTCACAGACAGATTGTCCAGAATTTTTGTGAAGGACAGCTGGCAACCTTACCCACAACCCACCTACTGCTTGTCTTGCCCTCACAAGGGTCCCCAACCTCTAGGGACAGAGCCCAAACATCAAGGGCTAGGTCCCATACTCCAGGGCCACCGCAGCCACAGGCCCTCTCTCCATTGCCATAACCCACACTACAAAGCCCTAGACCAACTCACAGTGCTAGTTACACATCTGAGCTGTGAGATTTCTGGTTGGGACCACCAGTGTTCTGCGGATCCAGAGCTGTTCTTCTAGTGTGTGTAACCCCTTATCAAAGGTTAAACAAACAGCAGTGAACCCAGAGATCAGAACAACTAACTAGAATCCAAAGATCAGGAGAACTAAGTAGAACCCAGAGATCAGAACAACTAACTGTAACCCGGAGATCAGGGGAACTAACTAGAACCCAGAGATCAGAACAACTAACTGTAACCCAGAGATCAAGAGAACTAACTAGAACCCAGAGATCAGAACAACAAACTGGAACCCAGAGATCAGGAGAACTAACTAGAACCCAGAGATCAGAACAACTAACTGGAACCCAGAGATAAAATGCAAAGATCATGAATATTTGATATATATATATATATATATATATATATATATATATATATATATATATATATATATATATATATATATATATATATATATATATATATAAAAGTAATCAATATATAATAGTCAAGTTTTCAAAGCACACACTGAAGGTTCTTAACTAGATATGTGCATTTGATTTTGGACAGAATTAACACATTTTTGCAATTTTTTTTGCTTTTGTCAGAAATGTTATTAATGAGCGATCCCTTTAACAAGTCTTTTGTTATTCTGATATATATATAATTTGTGATAAACAGCTCAGCTTACCAAAATCATTTTTTTGTCAGTGTGCAGGTCTATTCTTAACCTTGAAAGACAAAATTAGTTCACATACTGCAAAAGTTAGGTTTATTAGCTTTTGGCGACAAGGTTCTTGGTTAAAGGGACATACTAATGCTAAAATTAGAGCATTTTTGTTACTGCAATATGGACCACCGCTCTAACAAATTATTGAAAGCAATGATTGGATTAGAGTAACATTTAAAGGGAAAGTCTACACACTGTATTGTTTAAAAAGATAGGTAGATAATCCCTTTATTACCCATTGCCCAGTTTTGCATAACCAACACAGTTATATTAATATATGTTTTACCTCTGTGATTACCTTGTATCTAAGCCTCTGCAGACTGCCCCCTTATCTCAGTGCTTTTGACAGACATGTAGTTTAGCCAATCAGTGCAGACTCCTAAATAACTCCACGGGGGTGAGCTCAATGTTATCTATATGACACACATGAACTAGTACTGTCTAACTGTGAAAAACTTTCAAAATGGTTTAGAAATCAGTTTGAGCCTAGCTAGGTTTAGCTTTTCAAAAATACCACGAAGGGAACAAAGAAAATTTAATGATAGAAGTAAATTGTAAAGTTGTTTAAAATTGCATACCCTATCTGAATAATGAAAGTTTAATTTTGAATAAACTGTCCCTTTAAGGTTATCTGTGTTGTTCTGGGCTGTAACAAATAATGTCATACTAAAGGGAGTATGCAATTAAAGGGATACTAACCCCTCATTTTTTCTTTCATGATTCAGATAGAGCATGCAATTTTAAGCAACTTTCTAATTTACTCCTATTATCAATTTTTCTTTGTTCTCATGTTATCTTGATTTGAAAAAGCATTAATAAAAGGTTAGGAGCCGGCCCATTTTTTAGTTCAGCACCTTGGTAGAGCTGCTGATTGGTTTGCTACATTTAGCCACAAATCAGCAAGTGCTAACCATGTGCTGAACAAAAAATGGTCTGGCTCTAAAGCTTACAGTATTGCTTTTTCAAATCAAGATAGCAAGAGAATAAAGAAAAATGTATAATAGTAGTAAATTAGAAAGGTGCTTAAAAGCTCATGCTCTATCTGAATCATGAAATAAAAAAATTGGGTTTAGTATCCCTTTAAATACTCTATTTCTGGTTACAGTTGGTTAAAATGAGAAAGCAATTCTGTCCACAAATAGCCAGTTATTAGTGGTTATCATGAAATGGCAAACAGGTTATAGTCTTTATTCAGTCTGCAAATAGCAAAGTATTTACTCCCTGAACTACGAACAGAGGGTTTAGGAATCAATGATTCATCAGCAACTCAGTTTGGATCGAATGACCAAGATAACTTCTCAGTTTTTTATAGCTATATTGCTACTTCTATCCATAATACCCCCTTCCTCTTCCAAAAATGTAGTATACAACAACATTTTAAATTAGGGGGAGATAAAAGGCGAGTTTAAAATCCTCCACTACGCACAAAATATAGAAAAAATAACTCATTGTGTAGTTCATTAACAAATCTAGACAGGCCCAGAGGCTTGTTTTCCCACAGAAAACCTCTGAATTACATTGTTTCCAATGCAGCAAAGGATTCTGGGTAAGATATGCAAATTAAGTACACAATGACACACCTTTTTACTTCAGTCTGCTTTTCAGCAGGTTCCCTTTACGCCAAAGTATCGCTGTAACACACAGAAACATTATACACAAATCTGAACTTTTGCTAACAATAATTCCACTTACAAGAACTAATCAACTTCATTTACTTGATACTTTAGAATAGAAAAAAATGCTGCATCTCCAGATACATGAAACTGTGCGACATCTGCTTTATAAGGATCATATTTTAACATTTTAACCCCTGCTTTACACCCCCTTTAACCTTTACAATGAATACATAGAATTATTAGAGGAGCAGTGGGAGATGGGTATATCCAGAGTGATATCACTGAAGGAATATGAATATACAAGCTAGCCATATGTTTTATCCTGCCACTCATTACATAATATTCTTTTTTAAATTATTAAATTTCAGATTACAATAATCATTTAAAAATGAATAATAATTTTTATTATTTTAATTTTTTTATTTTAGAAAAATCAATTTTAACCTTAAATTACTTATTTGACAAACTTGCATTTTAGCCAATCAGTGCTGACTCCACGGGTGTGAGCACAATGTGATCTATATGACACACATGAACTAGACCTGTCTAGCTGTGAACAACTGTCAAAATGCACTGAGATAAAATGCGGTTCAATGGCTTAGAAATTAGCATATGAGCATACCTAGGTTTAGCTTTAAACAACAATATCAATATTTGATTATAAAAGTACATTAGAAAGTAGTTTAAAATCGCATGAATCATGAAAGTTTAATTTTGACTTGACTGTCCCTTTAAGAAATAAAATATGGTCTCTTGAAACAATAAAAATGATGTCTTTTAATTAAGTAAAAGAAAAGTTAAACAAAAGCATCATTTTAAAGAACTAAATGCAAATAATTTTTGTAAATTAAATACAGTATATATTTTCTACAAAGACAGATATTTTAAATGTCAGTGAAATAGGTACAACCAGCCCTGAAGTTGAGGAATAAAGTGACTGACTTGAGTTCCTGAATATTACCCAGGATGCAACTCTCCAATAATGTAAATAGAACAAAGGGAAACTAATATCAAAGTATAATCACTTACTAGGAGAAAGTCTTATAAGTGGGCAAAGGATAGAGAGTTGCAGAGTCAGATTCAGCAGATGGTCAGCAAATGGGAAAAACAATAGCCCAAGGCAGTAGCAGTGTCATGTTCATTCAAGTGGTCAGTACCCTGGAGAGCAGCCCAAATAACACAATGCAGTTGCAGGGTCACATTCAGTGATTTAGTGATAGTTAACCAGGAGAGCAGTCTGAATATTACAAGGAAGTAGCAGAGTGAGTTTTAAGAATTGGCTGAAAACCGGAGAGCAGACACAGAGAAATCACACCCAGGAACTCCAAATAAAGAGCAATACTCAGGCAACAGACCATGCATGCTGTCTGGTTAAAGAGATATTAAACACTGAATACATGCTAGATATAATGATACATTCAAAGAAAAGATTAGTCTGAGAATAACATGTAGATGTATTTTTTACAGTTTCATTAGTTGTTTAAAGGGACAATAAAAACTTAAAGATGTTAATATAAAATGATAAATCATATACATTAATACAATTCTGCAATATACTTTCATTGTTTATTTTGTCCCCTTTTCCTGTAATTCCATTCTGAAATTGTGAGCATTTCAGTTCCTGTTAGAAATGGAAGTGCAGGAGACTGTTATGTTCCACACAGCCATTGGCTGCACACTCTAGTGACCTATTTATAACTGTCCCTAATTGGCCACAGCAGAGAAGGTAACCTAAGTTACAACATGGCAGCTCCCATTGTTTTCTAGACACTAAGAGGCCAATTTAACAAATGTCTTGCGGACCTGATCCGACAGTGCAGATCAGGTCCACAAGACCTCGCTGAATGCTGAGAGCAATACGCTCTCCGTATTTAGCATTGCACCAGCAGCTCACAAGAGCTGCTGGTGCAACACTGCCCCCTGCAGACTCGCGGCCAATGGGCCACCAGCAGAGGGTGTCAATCAACCCGATCGTACTCAATTGGGTTGAATTGTGGCGATTCCTGTCCACCTGCTCAGAGCAGGCGGACAGGGTTATGGAGCAGCAGTCTTTGTGACCGCTGCTCCATAACTTGTGTTTCTGGCGAGTCTGAAGACTCGCCAGAAACACGGGGCGTCAAGTTCCATTCGGAGCTTGATAGATAGGCCCCTAAAACTTTACACTTATTTTATTAGTATTTAAAAAGCTAATGAAACTATAAAAAATACATCTACATGTTATTCAGACTATTTTTTTCTTTGAATGCTCTATTATATCTAGCATTTATTTAGTGTTTAGTGTCCCTTTAAGTATTGACAAAATAAGGGTAAAATTGTAGTATCTATAAAACAATGGGAGCTGCCATGTTGTAACTTAGGTTACTTTCTCTGATGTTATAAATAGATCACTAGAGTGTGTTGCCAGTGGCTGTGTGTAATATAAAAGTTTCTAACAGGAACTGAAATGCTCACAATTGCAGAATAGAATTACAGGAAAAGGGAACAAAATAACTAATTAAAGTGTATTATTGAGTTTTTTTTTCTATGTACAATTTATCATTTTATATTTTCATCTGGAGGTGTTTAATGTCCCTTTAAATAGTGCCACAGTGTTTCAAAAACACAGCGTTACGTTACCCCATAGCTAGCTCTGATGTGGGAGGCCACAGATGTTGGCACTCTGCACAGAATCCTAACATTAATTTCCTGAAGCAAAGAGTCCTGTGATCCTTCTGCCCCTGTCTACCTTCGCTGCCTTGTCTCCTCCTGTAGAGCAGTGCAGAATCTGTTGGCACATTACAAATAAAGATAATAATAATGATGTTATATTTGTGGAGGTTTGTCACAGTCTATTAATAGAACTGTGGGAGATGTCCTTGTTGTGCCCCAAAACCATAGATATGGGTGTATGTCCCTTTAAGGGATTCAATCAGGGCATTATGGGTGCAGTGGGCATGTGTGCTAGTTGGGTTATAGATAAGCCTAATTTTTCTTGTAAAAGTGTTTATTATTATTGTTTATTTCTATTGTTTTTAACACTCATTGATAGAGCAGGTAGTGTTTGTATCTGTTTGGCAATGTTGCTTCCTAATGTCATTTAATTCAGAGGGTAATTTTATTTTATTCTGTTCATGTGCAAAACCAGTATAACCAGTAGTAAAAAATTGAAAAGTGTTGTATGGGGGTTTTGCAAGTCCTCTTAGCTATTGAATTTAATAAGTGAAAGATGGTCCTAAAAATGTGTCATTAAAGTGATGGTAAATTAAAGCTAAACTATAACCCTCTTATTAATTAAAGGGACAGTGTACTGAACAATTGGTTTCTCCTTAATGCGTTTACAATGACTTGTTATACCAGCTGCAGAGTTTAAAATGTATGGGAAATCGCACCTTTAGGTTTTTTATATGACATAGCTGTTATTGCTAATTAAGACCACAACCCAATGAAGGGCCAGATTAGTGGAAGTAGAGCGGTATTTTCCTCTTCCGCTAGAGCGCTAATTGTGCTAAAATTAAAGTTTTTGTACTCGTTGGATTGCGCTGGTATTATGAGTTAAAAGTTAAGTTATCCCTCTCGTGCTAACCCGACGAGCACAAACAGCTTACTTCTAGCGCAATTGCGGCTAGATTTGGAGTTTGGCGGTAAAAGGGCTGTTAACGCTCCGCAGGTTTTTTTCTGGCCGCACCATAAATTTAACTCTGGTATCGAGAGTTCAAACAAATGCTGCGTTAGGCTCCAAAAAAGGAGCGTAGAGCATTTTTACCGCAAATACAACTCTCGATACCAGAGTTGCTTACGGACGCGGCCGGCCTCAAAAACGTGCTCGTGCACGATTCTCCCATAGGAAACAATGGGGCTGTTTGAGCTGAAAAAAAACCTAACACCTGCAAAAAAGCAGCGTTCAGCTCCTAACGCAGCCCCATTGTTTCCTATGGGGAAACACTTCCTACGTCTGCACCTAACACTCTAACATGTACCCCGAGTCTAAACACCCCTAACCTTACACTTATTAACCCCTAATCTGCCGCCCCCGCTATCGCTGACCCCTGCATTACACTTTTAACCCCTAATCTGCCGCTCCGTAAACCGCCGCCACCTACGTTATCCCTATGTACCCCTAATCTGCTGCCCTAACATCGCCGACCCCTATGTTATATTTATTAACCCCTAATCTGCCCCCCACAACGTCGCCGACACCTACCTACACTTATTAACCCCTAATCTGCCGACCGGACCTGAGCGCTACTATAATAAAGTTATTAACCCCTAATCCGCCTCACTAACCCTATCATAAATAGTATTAACCCCTAATCTGCCCTCCCTAACATCGCCGACACCTACCTTCAATTATTAACCCCTAATCTGCCGACCGGAGCTCACCGCTATTCTAATAAATGTATTAACCCCTAAAGCTAAGTCTAACCCTAACACTAACACCCCCCTAAGTTAAATATAATTTTTATCTAACGAAATAAATTAACTCTTATTAAATAAATGATTCCTATTTAAAGCTAAATACTTACCTGTAAAATAAATCCTAATATAGCTACAATATAAATTACATTTATATTATAGCTATTTTAGGATTAATATTTATTTTACAGGTAACTTTGTATTTATTTTAACCAGGTACAATAGCTATTAAATAGTTAAGAACTATTTAATAGTTACCTAGTTAAAATAATTACAAATTTACCTGTAAAATAAATCCTAACCTAAGTTATAATTAAACCTAACACTACCCTATCAATAAAATAATTAAATAAACTACCTACAATTACCTACAATTAACCTAACACTACACTATCAATAAATTAATTAAACACAATTGCTACAAATAAATACAATTAAATAAACTATCTAAAGTACAAAAAATAAAAAAGAACTAAGTTACAGAAAATAAAAAAATATTTACAAACATAAGAAAAATATTACAACAATTTTAAACTAATTACACCTACTCTAAGCCCCCTAATAAAATAACAAAGACCCCCAAAATAAAAAATTCCCTACCCTATTCTAAAATACAAAAATTACAAGCTCTTTTACCTTACCAGCCCTGAACAGGGCCCTTTGCGGGGCATGCCCCAAGAATTTCAGCTCTTTTGCCTGTAAAAAAAAACATACAATACCCCCCCCCCAACATTACAACCCACCACCCACATACCCCTAATCTAACCCAAACCCCCCTTAAATAAACCTAACACTAAGCCCCTGATGATCTTCCTACCTTGTCTTCACCATGCCAGGTTCACCGATCCGTCCTGGCTCCAAGATCTTCATCCAACCCAAGCGGGGGTTGGCGATCCATAATCCGGTGCTCCAAAGTCTTCCTCCTATCCGGCAAGAAGAGGACATCCGGACCGGCAAACATCTTCTCCAAGCGGCATCTTCTATGTTCTTCCATCCGATGACGACCGGCTCCATCTTGAAGACCTCCAGCGCGGATCCATCCTCTTCTTCCGACGACTAGACGACGAATGACGGTTCCTTTAAGGGACGTCATCCAAGATGGCGTCCCTCGAATTCCGATTGGCTGATAGGATTCTATCAGCCAATCGGAATTAAGGTAGGAATTTTCTGATTGGCTGATGGAATCAGCCAATCAGAATCAAGTTCAATCCGATTGGCTGATCCAATCAGCCAATCAGATTGAGCTCGCATTGTATTGGCTGATCGGAACAGCCAATAGAATGCGAGCTCAATCTGATTGGCTGATTGGATCAGCCAATCGGATTGAACTTGATTCTGATTGGCTGATTCCATCAGCCAATCAGAAAATTCCTACCTTAATTCCGATTGGCTGATAGAATCCTATCAGCCAATCGGAATTCGAGGGACGCCATCTTGGATGACGTCCCTTAAAGGAACCGTCATTCGTCGTCTAGTCGTCGGAAGAAGAGGATGGATCCGCGCTGGAGGTCTTCAAGATGGAGCCGGTCGTCATCGGATGGAAGAACATAGAAGATGCCGCTTGGAGAAGATGTTTGCCGGTCCGGATGTCCTCTTCTTGCCGGATAGGAGGAAGACTTTGGAGCACCGGATTATGGATCGCCAACCCCCGCTTGGGTTGGATGAAGATCTTGGAGCCAGGACGGATCAGTGAACCTGGCATGGTGAAGACAAGGTAGGAAGATCATCAGGGGCTTAGTGTTAGGTTTATTTAAGGGGGGTTTGGGTTAGATTAGGGGTATGTGGGTGGTGGGTTGTAATGTTGGGGGGGGGGGTATTGTATGTTTTCTTTTACAGGCAAAAGAGCTGAACTTCTTGGGGCATGCCCCGCAAAGGGCCCTGTTCAGGGCTGGTAAGGTAAAAGAGCTTGTAACTTTTTAAATTTAGAATAGGGTAGGGAATTTTTTATTTTGGGGGTCTTTGTTATTTTATTAGGGGGCTTAGAGTAGGTGTAATTAGTTTAAAATTGTTGTAATATTTTTCTTATGTTTGTAAATATTTTTTTATTTTCTGTAACTTAGTTCTTTTTTATTTTTTGTACTTTAGATAGTTTATTTAATTGTATTTATTTGTAGCAATTGTGTTTAATTAATTTATTGATAGTGTAGTGTTAGGTTAATTGTAGGTAATTGTAGGTAGTTTATTTAATTATTTTATTGATAGGGTAGTGTTAGGTTTAATTATATCTTAGGTTAGGATTTATTTTACAGGTAAATTTGTAATTATTTTAACTAGGTAACTATTAAATAGTTCTTAACTATTTAATAGCTATTGTACCTGGTTAAAATAAATACAAAGTTACCTGTAAAATAAATATTAATCCTAAAATAGCTATAATATAAATGTAATTTATATTGTAGCTATATTAGGATTTATTTTACAGGTAAGTATTTAGCTTTAAATAGGAATCATTTATTTAATAAGAGTTAATTTATTTCGTTAGATAAAAATTATATTTAACTTAGGGGGGTGTTAGTGTTAGGGTTAGACTTAGCTTTAGGGGTTAATACATTTATTAGAATAGCGGTGAGCTCCGGTCGGCAGATTAGGGGTTAATAATTGAAGGTAGGTGTCGGCGATGTTAGGGAGGGCAGATTAGGGGTTAATACTATTTATGATAGGGTTAGTGAGGCGGATTAGGGGTTAATAACTTTATTATAGTAGCGCTCAGGTCCGCTCGGCAGATTAGGGGTTAATAAATGTAGGTAGGTGTCGGCGACGTTGTGGGGGGCAGATTAGGGGTTAATAAATATAACATAGGGGTCGGCGATGTTAGGGGCAGAAGATTAGGGGTACATAGGGATAACGTAGGTGGCGGCGATTTGCGGTCGGAAGATTAGGGGTTAATTATTTTAAGTAGCTTGCGGCGACGTTGTGTGGGGCAAGTTAGGGGTTAATAAATATAATATAGGGGTCGGCGGGGTTAGGGGCAGCAGATTAGGGGTACATAAGTATAACGTAGGTGGCGGTCGGCAGATTAGGGGTTAAAAATTTTAATCGAGTGGCGGCGATGTGGGGGGACCTCGGTTTAGGGGTACATAGGTAGTTTATGGGTGTTAGTGTAGTTTAGGGTACAGTAGTTAAGAGCTTTATGAACCGGCGTTAGCCAGAAAGCTCTTAACTCCTGCTTTTTTCAGGCGGCTGGAATCTTGTCGTTAGAGCTCTAACGCTCACTGCAGAAACGACTCTAAATACCGGCGTTAGAAAGATCCCATTGAAAAGATAGGCTACGCAAATGGCGTAGGGGGATCTGCGGTATGGAAAAGTCGCGGCTGAAAAGTGAGCGTTAGACCCTTTAATCACTGACTCCAAATACCAGCGGGCGGCCAAAACCAGCGTTAGGAGCCTCTAACGCTGGTTTTGACGGCTACCGCCGAACTCTAAATCTAGGCCTTGGACTGTTGGGCAAACAATAACCTATTCCCCCATAGAAGTCAAAGGAAAAAAAAAGTGGAAAAAAACACGATTGCATATTTTCATAATCACGTACCCGATTGCATATTATAATATGCGCAAGTCTGACATGAAAATATGAATATTGCATAAATATGCTTTTACATGTTTTCATCTACCTAATGGCAAAGGGCTCCGGTGCACTTATATATATGTGTGTATATGTAAACATATGTATTTATTTTTTTATATGTGTATATATGTCTGTAAATACATATATACACACATATAAATGCATATTTACACATATACAGACACATATATATTTGTATACATACATATCCATCTGTAGACATGTATATTATGTATCTCAGTGTTAAAGCCCTTTGCAGCCTTTTTTCCCTAACACCTGAGACCTCATATCTTTGAGTACTTATAACTTTTTGTGCAATTTGTATTTTAAATAATTTTTATTAGACAGTGTTATTATGAGTGTAACTCCTGTTTTGTAAAGCATAAACTGCTGGCAAATGAGATGTTCACCTAGGTAGTGTGGGAGTCCTGATTGTTTTATGTCTTGGGGATTCCAGGATACTCCATGAAGATTAAGCACTGCTATTCAGAAAGCACAGCTGCATTGTTAAGATAGTAAGAGTTTAAACACTATCCATCTATAACAGTAACAGCTTATTTTTAATCATGGGGAAACAGATATACCCTGTGCCTGGTCTAGGAGTTACAGGACAAATCAGTAATGTAAGGGGGTCACAGGTTGCTAGTGATAAAGTGATCTGTAGCACAGCAAAACAGGTGTGAGTGACCAGGTGGTGGGAGTCAGATCAAGTCTGTCCAAGGCTGCTGATGAACATCAGAAATAAAAGTGTACATTAGTGTGTGTTTCATCTGCTTAAACCCGACAATGCTGGGGGTTCTTTATATGAAATCAGTCTAATCCTTATGAGGTGCAAATTCCTGGTCACCCACACCATACAAGTGGCAGATTTATTTGGTGAAGATATCTGCTGGCTTTGGATACAGCATAGGTAGACCGTGTTCTCCAAGAATCAAAGAGACTCCAGAGATGAGGGTTTAGGGTCCAGCAATATGCTGGAGGTGAATGTGCTGCCGGGACCAGGAGTGCAGCATATCTTCTTCAATCAGTTGGTATTTATTTCTGTTTCACTCAGGCACACTGGGTTTTAGAGGCATCACAAGCAGGAACTGCCAAACTCTTCGCAAGTACTGATCATTGTCATTATTTTGGTTCAGCACTAGCACTAGCAAATGAGAGATTACTGAGGGAATTGCAACTATAAGTACAGGGGGACTCTAGAAATGAAAATATTGTGTTAGTGGTCAATGGTCAGCGGGTGGAGTCACCACTTTTTCATTGGTGAGCTGAGCATGTTGTGTGCAGAATTATTCTGTTTGGGGCTTGGTGGTATGGCTAGCCAGGAAGGGACAGGAGAAACAATTTTCATCCTCCATCTAAGTCACATAATACTTAGACTGTAAGCCTATGGGCCCAGCTGTTTACAGATCACTTCATAAGAGCCGACTACAACAGTGAAACTCTCGGCAGGGCCCTCTACCCACTTGACCCCTACAAAAGCTATCCTGTACACCGACTATGCTTACAGCGCTGCAGAATCTGTTGGTGCTCTACAAATACCTGATAATAATAATAATAATAATAATAATAATAATACTACAGAAACACCAATATAATGCTTCTCTTGCATATCACTATTGCAGGCCATAGGAATTTATGTTCTAGTGCAAAGTAATAACGCTTCACACAGTGAAATATAGGTAAACTCATTTATTTAACAAGGAAAGTGCTGTTCCCCAGACAGAGATGGAGCTTAGAGGGAACAGAGTTGTGCTGTCAGCCCTGGAGGCTCATTAACAATGCAAGTCAAGGAAGTTTTCTGAATATGCAGCTTGCACAGATAATTATTTTGATACAGGTACATAACCCTTTTTATACAAACTGCTTGTGACTGGAAAAGGTTTGAATTTCAGAATAGTTTGCATTTTGAAATATTTGCATTTGTAAAAAGAGATGGGACCAAGTGTAAACAACAATATCTTAAGTATCAGGCAACATGTACATGTCATTATACAGCTTACACATGTAACCAGGGGTGAAACTACAGGGGGTGCAGAGGTCGCAACTGCAACTGGGCCCCTAAGGGTCAATAAAAAACGTTGAACTGCCACTGCCTGCACTGATATCATGTGAGTGTGACATGATGCCTCACTAGTGTCTGACTACAGGGGTTAGTGTTTTACCCATTGGTGTTTATGTGTGTGTGTGTGTGTGTGTGTGTGTGTATGTATGTACTGTATGTGACTGTGTGTGTATTTATGCATGTATGTGTATGTTTCTGTGTGTATGTTTGTGGAACCAGCAAATTACAGACCATGTAACTACAGCATGGGGGGGGTAAACAGTGTCACTGTACAGTACCACTATATACAGTACGGGGGGGCTGGACCATGTCACAGACTACTGTAGTCACTCTATAAAGTACTAGGGCGGGTAGGGTCAGGCTAGCCACCTCACCGGCAGATTACAGACTGTGTCACTAACTTACTATATACAGTACTGGTGGGTTAAACAGTGTCACTATATACAGTAATAGGGGTCAGACCATCTCACAGACTGTAGGCACAGGGTATCCCCTTTCGCAGACATGTAATCTGATTCACATTTTTTTTCTGTGTTAAATGAAAAAAAAAAAAAAAAAAGATATGTATCAAATTCACCTTTTTTTTTTTTTGGGGGGGTAGGGGGGTGGGGGGCCCTTCTTAGATTCTTGCACCCGGGCCCTGTGGTTTCTAGTTACGCCTCTGCATGTAACCCAAAGGTAATTTTATATCATTTTTAATACTTTTGTACACCGAGTACCATCAGGAAGATAGTACAGCACTGTAATCAGAAAGGTAATATTTGTTGTTTTAAATAAATACAGCTTAGTATTTGCATTGTAGAACATAAAAACCAAACCGAAAACACAAGCAGAGAATATTTTGACTTGCTGATGGGGGGAAATGTTGATTTTTAATAATTTTATTTTATAAAACATATTATAGAAAAGTCTGGATTTCAGAGTAATTTTGGATTTATGAATTTGTACCTGTACCTGTTTTCTTTGTGTAAAATGTAATTTTATGTTAACTACGTTAAACTGATTGTTTATGTTTCTATTTGCTAATTTAAAAAAAAGAAAAGAAATAGACCTTTGATTGAATGTTTTGTTATGCAACTATTAATTTCCATTACTCCCCTTTTAATGTTATTTATGTACAAATATTTATAGTTTAAAATTAATGTTTGTTCCTTGTTTATATACCTAGTAAATGTTACATGAAATATAGTGTGATATTAACTTTAAGATATCCATAGACAAAGCTCTGATTTGTCTTGCGGTCATAAAGTACACTGACTACTTTTCTTGTTTGACGTGAGCTGTTCTTGCCAGATATTTCACCACTGCATACATAGATATCAGTTTAGCCAAACAGCATAATGCCTATCGGCTTGCACAGCTATTGGCTAAGAGGTGGGAACGTCACCTCATTGAAAAAATTAGCAGTGCCATGGGCCCCCAGAGCCGCTTAGGTAAGCAGTGAAGGCAAATAAAGGCACCTTTTAATCAGTTTTTTTAAACTGATGAATGAAAGTGGCCTTTATTTTTAGTGATGGTAAATCTAAGCATTTTTTAAAACAATAGAATTTACCATCACTTTAATGTTATTGAATACATGTTGATGTGTACAGCTTATAAATAAATATATATATATTACACATCTTTATTTAATACTTTGTTTTTTTACCATCAGTTTAAAATGAAAAACATAAAAAATACAGTTTTTCTGAATATGTCTTCATAAACAAATTTACAAACATGTTAACAAATTAGCAAAACTTGGTTGGTTGGTTTTGTCCATTCATTAAAGGAATAATCAAATATAAAATTATATATCAAACTAAAAAAAATATAAAATTAATTTATTATCCCTTTAATGAATAGATGAGCAATCAAGTTTTCTTTAATTTGTTGATTTGTTTGTTAATTTGTCTACAAATGAATATTCAAGAAACAAAAAAGATCTGCTATTTTATTAGGTACAAAACTTATACTATATTTGCTATGGGTGGTATAACCAAATATACAAATCATTTTTTTTTTTTATTAAAAAGAAATCTGTTGACTTCCGGTGAGCGGCTCAGCAAGATGGCCACTGCTTCACACTGCTCAGTGTATGTCAGCTGCTTTTGAAAGATTCATGGCTGAATCTTAAGTCATCCAGATCTCCCTTGACAATAATTGTGTCCGGGAAACTTGTAGGATCAGGAAGCTCCAACTCCTGGCCACCGAGAAGACATAAAAAGAAATGTAAACCCTTTTTTTTTGGGAGGGGGTAGTGTTCTCTACGGAACCTAAGATGGAGCGCACTATTTCCTCTCTCATCGACATTTTTCAACCCTTCTTTGATTCCCTAGAGGCTGCTATGGAAGAATTACTCTGGGAGACACGAGTGCTTCGCACAACTGACTGTATAAAAACTTTCCCTGCAGGAGTGAGAGTGCAGAAGTGGCCTTTTCAGCGGTGGCCATTTTAGACCCCGGTATGGCGTCCCCTGTGAGGGATATTGGCTATTTCAAGGCCCTTACAAAGATGAGTGGCCGGGTTGCTGGGGAGACTGGAATAGGTGGCGAACGCCAAACGCAACATCATACAGATGTCTCTGCAGAATTAGTTTCTACATCGGAAGGCTGGCCACTTAGCTTGAGGAAGGAATCTCATGACTCTGCAAACCCGGTCTCTTGCTCTCCCTGGCACTATGTTCAGACGGCTGGCAGCTTCAGCACGAAAGTCGTTGTCTTTAGCCCTACAAGTTATGCTGCTGATTCTCCTAGGCTCTATGGTCCTATACCTAGTCCCTCACTATGCCTCAGCCTTAGATTGAAAGACAGGCTGCACCCACCGAAAGCTGGAGTAGGATAAAATTACACAGCTAGAGAAACTACCCGAGATTAATTCATCCCTTCTTGGGTATTGCAGCATCTTCAACTAACTTATGTGTAAATGACTCGAACATTGAAGGAGATGTGAGCACATTTTATTTTATCAAACGGCTGTACTTTGACTATGCTCTTTTGCTTATCTTGGTGTTTGAAAACGCGATGCTTCTTATAGCCAAAGGGACAATGCAACTTTTCCACATTACATGCCAGTGACGGCTGAACTATAACATATATATTCATGCTGGGGATTGTTACCTCCCCCTTACCCAACACAAATATCAGTATTAGATGTCGATATAGCAGATATCAGTGTTTAATATTGTTCCAGATCCTGCATGTGTGTACTCCTTATTGTTAAATGATCGTTATGTTAGAAGTCTGCCCACATCTCTCTATTCTCCTAGACTCCAGCAACAAAGAACAGCTATATCTGGAAAATGTGTTGCATGATGAATAATGAATAATGTATACACAGTAATTTTCTGTACTTATCCTATTGAGTCACCATGATGTATTGCAGTGGCGTCACTAGGGTTGGTGTCACCCGGTGCGGTAAGTCATGGTGTCACGCCCCCCCCAGAAAGCAGACACACACAAAAACACAGACAAACACACATACAAACACTCAGACACACTTAAAAACATACTCAGATGCACACACAAACACTCGGAAACACACTCAGACACACACACAAAAACTCAGACACACACATACAAAATATTTAAACTGCACTGCATTAATTGGGAAGCTCATGCCTAGAGCTGCTCCCTGGCTCAGCAGAACATTAAATGAAAGATAAACAGAGCACTCTAAAATAAATCACTGAAGAAAAGGTTTAGGCACGCAAACTATGAAAATTCTGCTCTCTGACTCTGTTCCAAGTCTGTCAGTGCACAGCCCTGGGCCGCATGTCACTGAGCAGTGAGCACAGATAGTCAGGCAGGTTTAGGCTAGCAGCACAACTTTGCAAGCCCCACGGCACACCCACAACATTCATAGTGAAATTGGGCAGGGGAGGAGCAAAGTACAAACAAGCAAAAGCAGCCGAGAAAACTATTTGTTGAAATTGCAGCACTGGCTCAAGGGGCAAAAAAATGGTGTGTCTACAACTTCCCCAGTCCCACTAATGTTCACAAATGCCAGCCTCTAATAAAATAATCTATGCATCTCAACATTGTATTTCTTTGAATTTCAATAAAATTTAAAAAAAAATAAAAAAAAAAAAAAAAAAAATTTTTTTTTTTTTTTTTTTTTTTGTGACCCCCGGGAGGGTGTCACCCGGGTGCGGCCCGCCCCCCCCCGCCCCCCCCTAGTGACGCCACTGATGTATTGTAATTTTGATGACATTCCTGTTGAATTGGCACTCAGTTAGGACTTTTGTAAATTTGTTGTATATATTTCCTGCATTAATTCAGACAACAGTCTAAGGCAAGAACTTCGAAGATCCCCCCTGTACCAGTACCTTCTCTCCTGAACTGTTAGTGCTTCTTTTTGAATATTTGATGTATACAGTACCTTGATATGCCTTGCTTTGTACCACCTATGATAATAGGTTACAGTTATTTACTACTACCTTTACCCCTCCAAGGCCTTGTTATTAATATGTTACCACACTTTGCAAACTGACACATTGTGCCGGGTTAAGAAATCTCTTGCATATATTCCCGGACATCTAACTGAAAGTACATCAACATACATTGGGTGAAACCTGTATACATAACACCTTTAAATGTCCCACTCTACCCTTACTAGTTTTATGTGATAAAAGTTCATATTATGCTAACTATGTAGATATCAATAGATCCTCTACGATCTGCACAGCCTCCCTTAGAACTGCTCTGTAGAAAGAGAATCCCTATGTGTTGCGCTTATTTATACTAGACCAATTTTGGAAGGACCTTTTGATAAGACATCAGTGTACATTGATAATATGAAATAATCCAATACTGGCAATCCCTGCCGAGTCTATCCTCAGCTTATGCCTATTATATTAAATCTGACATCAACTCATCTGGCTGGGCTTAGGACTAACTCAGACCTAACTGTTATGAGTAGCTTTTGTTGTTATATGTTATGTGTTATGTGTAGTTTTTGTTGTTGTTGTATAGGTTTGTTTTTTGTTTTAAATAAGTTAAAAATGAGAAAGTCAGTCTAAAACTGTGAGAGGGGGTATTTAACCTACATCTTTGATAGGGATCTGGTAATGTTTCACGACATATACTGTAGAATTTACTCAGACTACCTCTCAATCTTAGCTAGAGTGAGAGCTACAAAGCTACATATTTCTTACGTTAGACTCAGTTTCCCAAGATCTTTGTAACACATGTCAATACCATGCTGCCATTTTGAAATTATACCTTGTAACTCTCTCTCTGGATTATGTTGACAATATCCGTATGTTGTAAAAAAAAAAAGAAATCTGTTGGGTTATGTTTATAAATTCTAGTGTTTGTCAATTTAAGCAAAGGAAGTCAGTGGTCCCTATAATAACTTGTCATCCCTCTAGTCTACAACACCATCATCTAAGTTTCTGATGAATTAATTAGCTTCATCCTTTCCATAGGTCTAACAATTATCATAATCATGAAGTGTATTAAAAATCCAAGCCTGCCAAAACATGCGGAATATCTTTAGAAATTTGAAACCTAAAATGCTCAATTCCTTTGAAATGGACACAAATAAAGCGAATGAATACAAAGTGTGCTAGGTTTTAAAGATCTGAGGGATTGTATCAAACAATGGCAATATTGACCACATTCCACAGGATATTATAGCAAGGAATTATCACTCAGATATAACAGAGACTGTTCCAGGGAAAAGTCACAGTAAATTAAAGGGACATTAAACTGCTGGGATGCGCTACCCAGGTGCTGAACCAAATATGGTCGTCTCCTAAGAGTACATTCCTGCTTTTTGAAAAAAGATACCAAGAGAATGAGAAAAATTGATAATAGGAGTAAATTAGAAAGTTGCTTAAAATTGCATGCTCTATCTGACTCATGAAAGAAAAAAAAAATGTGTTTCATATCCCTTTAATGTGTTTACAATGACTTGATATACAAGCTGCAGTGCTTAAAACATATGGGAAATTGCCCCTTTAGGTATACTTTTGTATATGAAACAGCTGTATCTGCTCATTGGAACTACAACCCAGTGAAATGGGTTGAGCTAGCATGGAAAGCAAACCTCATTATCTTGACTGTATAATCATTTACACAAGCCACCTTATCTTTATTACTGTTTACTCAATGGCCACTACTTAGAAAGAACATATCTCTAACACAACATCCTCCTGTGTGCATTATTTTATCTAATCCTATATCTTTATATGTATTTTATATAACCAAAACTTAAAAGGTTATTAAACCCCAAAAATTTCCTTCATGATTCAGATAGAGAATACAATTTTAAGCAACATTCCAATTTACTGCTTTTACCTAATTTGCTGCAATCTTTAGATATCCTTTGTTAAAGAAATATCAATGCACATTGGTGAGCCAATCACATGAGGCACCTATGTGCAGCCACCTATCAGAAGCTACTGAGCCTATCTAGATATGCTTTTCAGGAAAGAATATCAAGAGAATGAAGCAAATTAGATAATAGAAGTAAATTAGAAAGTTGTTTAAAATGGTATTCTCTATCTGAATCATTAAAGAAAATAATGTGGATTTAATGTCCCTTTAAGTTTAAAAATGTTAAGTATGGGTGGGGATACAATAGGCAAAATCAGCTATTTCAATGAGAAAATAAAGGTGCAGAAGCTATGTGTAAACAATTTAATACACTCCAGTAGGTAAAGTTGATAATTGGGAACACATTAAAGGGGATAAATATTGGAGCACACTGTCCATTTAAGAATTTTTGCACCATGTGATAGAAGTGATGCGCATTCACGGACCAGTCATATTGTTGTCTCCTTGACAACCCGTATCATGCACTTCAGTTTAGTGTGCAGAGCGGGAGTTCTATTGTGCAATCTAATCTATAGCACAACGCACAGCTGTCAAAAAGTCGCGGCAACAATACAGATCGGTAATAGCATAGTGCTTCTGTCTCAGGATGAAACAAAACACACAAACCAAGATGGCAGCACCCATTATATAGCTTTTCATAGCTTTTCATTTATAGGTTTTAATCATAGCTGCAGATACAGGAGGAAAAACAATATAATGTTGAGTAGTATCTGTGCAACTGTAGTTGTACCTTTAAAGAGGAATGGGAGTATATACAAAGCTTTCAAAATTTAGATAGAGCATAGCAATAGCATCCGCTTATTCCAATTCCTATAATAAATCTTATCTCTTTGTTGTGGTATCTTTTGTTGAGACTTAGACAGTTTGCATGAGAGCATACTAAGGTATGCTGAGGTGTGTGCATGTGTTCAGAGCCACTATGTGGCACCAGGAGCAATGTCATATATAGTGCTAACTAAACACAATAGCTGAATTATAAAAGTCTCATTTTGGTTTTCATGTCTACAAGTTTTACATATATGGATGCTCAGGCTTGGAAAGTTCCTCTAGTCCTGAACTAGTAAAACATTGTAAAATAGGCTATAGTTTTAGAGCTCCAGCTTAGACTGTGAGCTTTTTACACACAAGGCAACTGTATACACTGATATCAATCTAGCCGACCTTTTAAATGGACAGTAAAGTCAAAATTAAACTTTCATGATTCACTTAGAACATGCAATTTTTAACAACTTTCCAATTTATATCATTTTGTTCAGTCTCTTTGTATCCTTTTCTGAAGAAGCATACTTGGGTAGGCTTAGGAGCAGCAATGCACTAGTGGGAGCTAGCTGCCGATTAGAGGCTGTACATTCATGCTTCTTGTCGTTGGCTCAGATGTCTTGTCTTTGTTGCTCCTGCAACAATGAAGACCACCCACCATTAGCCTTATTTAGAGGAGCAAATCTGGGCTCTAGTTCACAGACAACAAGGCTAGCCCTGGCTATAATGTTGGTATAGAGTGAAGACAAACAGGGGACATATGTAGAATTGTTAGCCTTAAAGGGACAGTCTAGTCAAAATTAAACTTTCCTGAGGGCATGCAATTTTAAACAACTTTTATCATTACATTTGCTTTGTTCCCTTGGTGGTATTTTTGAAAAGCTAAACCTAAGTAGGCTCAAACTGATTTCTAAACTGTTGAAACCCGCCTCTTAGCTCAGAGCATTTTGAACATTTTTCACAGTTAGACAGTACTAGTTCATGTGTGTCATATAGATAACATTGTGCTCACTCCCGATGAGTTACTTGGGAGTCTGCACTGATTGGTTAAACTGCATGTCTGTCAAAAGCACTGAGATAAGGGGGCATTCTGCATAGGCTTAGATACAAGGTAATCACAGAGGTAAAACATATATTAATATACTGTAACTGTGTTGGTTATGCAAAACTGGGGAATGGGTTATAAAGGGATTATCTATCTTTTTAAACAATAAAAATTCTGGTGTAGACTGTCCCTTTAAGAAATCAGCAGGGTGCAATTCAAGTTCTGAAAATTAGAAATTGCTCAAATTTCAGATCTAAAAAATTACACGGAAAGAGGGCAAAATAATTAATGAACATATATAGCAGCGTTGTTTCATTATGCATTAGAAAATAGTGTATATAAAAATCTCAAGGTGTGAACTGTTCCTTTAACCCACCGAGTGTGGTGTAGAGCAATGCTTTACCCTCAAGACTGTATGCCAGCCTGCAAGCACAAGTTAAAAAGCAACGAGAGAAAGAGAGAGAAAACACATAAAAAACCCTCAAATTCAAATACATTTATACATTTATCAGCACAGACAGCAACTCAGACACTGATTTTGTGTATATTTAATACATTCTTTGAAGGGCCATTGTTGTTGAAAATGCTTTAATTCGTTACCATTTGTAATGTGTTGTAATTTTAAGCCTGGCGACAATAAGTACTGCTGGGCTTGAGTCACAGATCCAGCTGTGTGACTAACGCTCAGGGTCAGCGGCAGGTTTTGCTCATGGTCAGCAGTGCTCTGCAGGTCTCAAGCAGTACTTCTACTGTATATTTAACCTCTCTGCGGGGGTTAAACACATAGAGGTGCAGGGTCACATGTACTATAACAGTGTTTTAAGAAGGGAGTATTTGACCTTTTTGACTGCTGTGTTAAGCTGGTGTTTGTAAACTGTGTCACATCTCCCTTTCCCTTCCCCATCTGAGAGCACAAACAGACCTGTAAAGTGAAAGACTGAGAAGTACCATTGAAGACATTTTTTAAAGCACGACAGCTATGACAAGTAAGAGTAAAACTGCAGAGGGATAGCTGGCAGATGAATGGAACTGAAAATAGCATACCTCTTATGCCATAGGCTTAGTGCTGGATGCCCAACCCCCGCTGCAGTCATCTCTGCTATGTTCTGCAGGGGAGTTGTTCAGTGCTCAGACGAAGTGAATGCAATCTCCAGCTGTCACTAATAGGTAGTGCAAGGAAAGTGAACGTCTGCCTGTTGCTGGGCATTTTACCCAGCGTCAGGGGCAATATTCTATGCTCCACTGGTAACCTGACACGTGATAATCAAGCTCTGCTCTAACAAATTAGAGCATATCATTTTTGTACTACAATACTGCTTTATTTATTGTACGTGGCATTCAATTTGAAGTTTAATTGCAGTTAAATGGACATTAAACGCTCAACATATGTGCGCTGGTATTACAAGATAACAGCAATGCGAACGCCAACTAGAGTTCCCATTGCATGGAAGCTTTGCACTCACAAGAGCGCTCTTCCCTAGGCTCCAATGGGAGCCTCATTCTCATGCAGTGTCGAAGGGGGTAAGTCGCACAGCGATGGGCAGCAAAGTGAAATATATGTATATGAAAATATACATATATACAGGTATACCTCACTTTACAGCGCTTCACTTTACAGCGATTCGCTAATACAGCGCTTTGTGGAGCTGAAGTTCAACCTCCAAGGATTTTGAAACAGTGCTATAATCATTGTGAGATTGCTAGAAAAGTGAATGGCACCATTTTGTTATGCTTAGTTCACTCTGTTTATAGCATTGCAGTGCAATCTGTGTCTCAGTGCTATAGTCTGGCAAATTTTACTACAGTAATTGTCACTATTTTACAGGTACAGTATTTACTGAATATTAATTGAATACTTGCTGTGCTAGTGTTAAACTAAACATAGCACTATTGCACCCCTAATATATGTTAGTTCAAACATGTTTTCAGGATTTTAAAAACTGAAAAGAAAGCTAAAACTTCCTTGTTTCACTTTAAGGCGGTTTTCACTTTACAGCGGGGCTCCGGTCCCTAACCCGCTGTATGAGCGGGGTATACCTGTATTTATGTGTTTATATGAGTATATACATATATATTTATGTGTTTATATGAGTATATACATATATATTTATGTGTTTATATGAGTATATGAATATATATTTATGTGTTTATATGAGTATATGCATATATATTTATGTGTTTATATGAGTATATACATATATACTTATGTGTTTATATGAGTGAGTATATACAATATACATATATATTTATGTGTTTATATGAGTGAGTATATACAATATACATATATATTTATGTGTTTATATGAGTATATACAATATACATATATATTTATGTGTTTATATGAGTATATACATATATATTTATGTGTTTATATGAGTATATACAATATACATATATATTTATGTGTTTATATGAGTATATACAATATACATATATATTTATGTGTTTATATGAGTATATACATATATATTTGTGTTTATATGAGTGAGTATATACAATATACATATATATTTATGTGTTTATAAGAGTATATACAATATACATATATATTTAATGTGTTTATATGAGTATATACAATATACATATATATTTAATGTGTTTATATGAGTATATACAATATACATATATATTTATGTGTTTATATGAGTATATACAATATACATATATATTTATGTGTTTATATGAGTATATACAATATACATATATATTTATGTGTTTATATGAGTATATACAATATACATATATATTTATGTGTTTATATGAGTATATACAATATACATATATATTTATGTGTTTATATGATTATATACAATATACATATATATTTATGTGCTTATATGAGTATATACAATATACATATATATTTATGTGTTTATATGAGTATATACAATATACATATATATTTATGTGTTTATATGAGTATATACAATATACATATATATTTATGTGTTTATATGAGTATATACAATATACATATAAATGTATGTATTTTATATGAGTATATACAATATACATACATATATATTTATGTGTTTATATGAGTATATACAATATACATATATATTTATGTGTTTATATGAGTATATACAATATACATATATATTTATGTGTTTATATGAGTATATACAATATACATATACATTTATGTGTTTATATGATTATATACAATATACATATATATTTATGTGCTTATATGAGTATATGCAATATACATATATATTTATGTGTTTATATGAGTATATACAATATACATATATATTTATGTGTTTATATGAGTATATACAATATACATATATATTTATGTGTTTATATGAGTATATACAATATACATATATATATTTATGTGTCTATATGAGTATATACAATATACATATATATTTATGTGTTTATATGAGTATATACAATATTCATATATATTTAATGTGTTTATATGAGTATATACAATATACATATATATTTATGTGTTTATATGAGTATATACAATATACATATATATTTATGTGTTTATATGAGTATATACAATATACATATAAATGTATGTATTTTATATGAGTATATACAATATACATACATATATATTTATGTGTTTATATGAGTATATACAATATACATATATATTTATGTGTTTATATGAGTATATATAATATACATATATATTTATAGAGAACACATAGTTCCTGATAGACTGCTTTGTAAATGCACTTTTCAGTGTTGTTGTTTTTTCTAACACCCCACACCCGCTTACTTTAACTCCTCATAACTGCTTCTTGCAGATATTTTAAAAAAAAATGTTTTTTTTATTAAAGGGACAGTATACTGTAAAATAGTTTTTCCCTTAATGTGTTTACAATTGCTTTTTTTACCAACTGCAGAGTAAAAAATGTATGAAAATTAGCTTTTTAAGGCTTATTTCTGTATATTAAAGCTCTGATTTTGTGTTTTGAAGCCACAACCTAATAAAAGGGGTTGAGCTTGTAGGTATAATCAGATCTCATTACTGTATCACATTGTGCACATATACCTGCTTCTTTATCTTATATCTGTCCTTAAAACAATCACCACTACTTTGAGAGAACAATGGAAAATCAACATTGTATTACCTTATCTCTGCTATATCCGACTGGGAGTGTAATTTCTTCTGCTGGCTGTGTTTACAAAGCTTATCTATAGCTGGTACGCGCGGCCATAAACTTTCAGAATAGGTGGGGATACCACATGCTAAAACAGCAATTTCAAATGCCAATATAAGGGTAAAGGAGCTACTTGTAAACAATTTAATACACTCCAGCAGGTAAAGTGGATCATTGGGAACAAATTAAAGGGGAGAACATTTTTGAGTAAACTGTCCCTTTAAAGGGATACTGAACCCAAATGGTTTCTTTCATGATTCAGACAGAACATGCAATTTTAAGCAACTTTCTAATTTACTCCTATTATCAATTTTTCTTTGTTCTCTTGCAATCTTTATGTGAAAAAGAAGGCATCTAAGCTAAGGAGCCAGCCAATTTTTGGTTCAAAACACTGGACAGCACTTGTTTATTGGTGGGTGAATTTATCCACCAATCAGCAAGAACAACCCAGGTTGTTCACCAAAAATGGTCCGGCTTCTAAACGTACACACTTGCTTTTCAAACAAAGATATCAAGAGAATGAAGAAAATTTGATAATAGGTGTAAATTAGAAAGTTGCTTAAAATTGCATGCTCTATCTGAATCACGAAAGAAAAAAATGGGGTTCATTATCCCTTTAATAACTACAACACACTTTCTCTTAGGGGTAATTGAGGCACAATTTTAAAATCAACCAGAGAACTTATTATGTATTATTAATTCTTCTGGTTAATAAGCAACCACTTGTAATGGATGGTTATTTATCGTGCGCCCGTAAACGGGTGTATTTTCCCAATTACGGGCACGCAATAAATTAGGGCTCCACTTTTAATCTAGCTCTAAATACATTCTATAAGCATTGTATTGTGGCTATTCCCTGTCTCTCTCTAGTCATGGGCTGCGTCATGTTGAAATCTATCATTACATTTTAGTGCTGACATGTTTGCACGTGTGCAGTAACTCTCCTTCAGATACCTGCGGTGTAACTGAGATTCCAAAATAACAGCCCCCATGAGGGATGTGAATGAAATTAATTCAGTGTTTAGGGTCCCTTTAAGTATTTGGAGGGAAATAATTGGATTGAAGCATTCTTTTAATTATTAGTATACGTTTTTTATTAAGTTATCACTAATACTTTAATTCCAGAAATAAATCGTTTGTGGTAATTTTACTCTAAAGGAACGTTAGTGGCGTATGCCGTCACACAACAAATGTACAATAAAAGAATGTACTGTAATTTAAATTCAATTGGAGTGGAACACATGCAGGTGTAGCATAGATTTCTATTGTGATATTCTGAGTACAGTGGCTTCATGACTAGTGTGAACAAAAGCTCAGCTTGTATTGGTTCGAGTCACATATATTTTTTATAATTGCTTAAAGTCATATGAAACTATTATCTGACCATTAAATTGAGGGGGGTGGTGGACAGGTTGTGTTTTGTTCAGAAAATCACAGTAAAAGACTTTGAATCTCAAAAACTAATTTAAGATGCATTATACGCTTAATAATACAATGAGCAAATACACAAAACAATCTCACATTCTGTCTGTACCAGTGTAGCTACTATAAGGAAAGGCGAGAAATATAGAGAATTGATGCGCCTTGTTATTTCTCGTTTTCTTTGTCCTTTGTACGTTATTGTGGTATTTTTATTATAATGGACATGATTCTATAGTTGGTTTGTTATCTGCAGCATTACAGTTTATCTCTGTTTTTTAACATATCTGTGCCAAGCAGAAAGCAGGAGCGGTTCAGCTACACATTACTTATTCACCTAATATAAGTGAACTCGTTGTAAGCTTTCACAAACAAGGTCGTATTTGCAATTTTAGAAACTGTAAGGAAATAACTACAATAGAGATAAGAGCAGTCACTCATATTTTATTTTTATTTATTTTTTGTATGTTTTCAACCTCTCACTGTCAATATCATATTTTACAAAATCTTAAGAATTATTGAGCGTATGTAACAAAATATAATACAATAAAATAATCGTATTTGTTGTTTAGTTTTAAAGGTCAAATTTAGCAGCAGAAAAGTAGTCTGTTGCTTTAAAATGAGATGTTTCACTATATACAGCTAAGAGGTCTCAGTGCTGCTGCAGTCTCTTTCATGAATATAATAAATACAATAATAATTAATTCATTCATTCATTTTCATTCATATTCACAACAATAAAGGAACACTAAATTTAAGCAACATTTTAAATGTTAATGCATGAAAAATTGTTGTTGACAATTGTTAAGCCTGTATTGAAACGTAGAGGAAATTTAGCATTTTTTAAACAGAAATATAGCTTTTTTTTTCCTTTAATTTACCTATCAAAACTATATTTGTTTTTAGTAAACAACCCAAAATATTGATTTAGGCCCATTATGGTATATTTCATGCCACCATTTCACCGCCAAATGTGATCAAATAAAAAAAAAAAATTGTTAACCTTTTTCACAAACTTTAGATTTTTTTACTGAAATTATTTACATACAGCTTGTGCAATCGTCGCACACATGATTGTAAAAGCTTCTCTGGGATACCCTTTGTTCAAAATAGCAGCCATATATGGATTTGCCATTGCTTTTTGGTACTTAGAAGGCCGCTAATTGCAGTTTTGCACAACACTTTTATTATTCCCAGCATTGAAGGGGTTATCAGACCGCATGTAAGATTAATTTTAGCTTTAGGGTAGAGATTACCCTCCCACCTGACACTTCCTACCCCCTGATCCCTATATGATTCCTCTCAGCTCTCTTCCCTCCCTTACCCCCATCCCACACTGGTCATCCCCACCTTATGTACTGGCAGACAGTCTGCCAGTATACAGTTTTAAACCGTTTTATTTTTTTTTATTATTACTTTCTTCAGTGTATGATTACTCCCTTACCTTTCCACCTCACTGATCCCTCCCAAAATGCTCTTTAACCCCCCTAACTAATTTCCGTCATCTTAGGTACTTGCAGCTGTCTGCCAGTTCCCAGTTTTCTATGATTTCTCTTTTTTTCTTTCATAAAAAATAAATAATAATAATTCTGTAGTGTAGCTGCCCCCCCTCATTTGCCCTACTTCCCCCTTCAAGATTGTTTCCCCTACCCTCTATTCACCACTCCACTCTACAACTCCCCTACACTCTATTCCCCCTCCCTCCTCCTCCTTCCTTCCCCCTCCCTCACACTCTCAGCATTTATTTTTACCGTAGTGTAGCATTCCCACCTGTTCCTTCCCCTGCTTCCCTCCTAAACCTCCCACACCACCAATAATCGGCACCACCACTACCTGATGAAGAGAGGGACACAGGATGTCTCTCTTTCTCTGCATCAGTAACTCTGTAACCAGGACAGCAGCACCATACAGGGCTTAACGACAAGCGCCGTACAGGGTATGGCGCTGGTCATTAAAGGGTTAAGAAATATATAAATACACATAATTTGAATGAATAAATATGAATTTGATTTCCATAAAAAATATAGTCACTCACTAATTGTTGTAGGTAATGTCATAAATCAGTTAATAACCATTTGAACAATCATATTGGTTAGACAATAATCCTAATGATCCATTGTTGTCAACTGCATTCAGAACCCTCTAACTATAAATATGTCTACTAATGAGTGGACCCTAGTAAAAAAAATTGCAAGAAAATGTTGCAAGCAATTCTAGAGCCGTGGGTATCCCTAGAGGCAAATATAGCATATACTGTAATTATATAGTTTGCATTTAAAAATTGCTGGCAAGTATTTTAAAATCATTCTAAAAAAAAAGCTAAATTACTTACATAGCCATGCTGTCTAGAGCAGTGATTTTTAACCTTTTTTTTTGCCGTGGCACACTTTTTTACATTAAAAAATCCTGTGGCACACCACCATCCTAAAATTTAAAAAAAATCACACATTGTAGCCTAATACAGCATATATATATATACATACACACAAACACACACATACTGTATGTATTGTGCTGTTATGCCATGCCTCCTACAAACTACCCCTGCACTGGGAGTAAAAAACAAGCAAAGTTTAAAAAATATGTCACACTGTTGTAAGTCTGCCGTGGCACATGTGAGGATCTCTCACGGCACACTAGTGTGCCATGGCACACTGGTTGAAAAACACTGGTCTAGAGTAGTCTGATCCACCCCCTTATTAGTGTTTTGCATCAGAAACACAGGCATTGTATCACAGAAGCTTATTTGCTTCTAGGCATGATCTAGCAGATAATGAGTGTTCACTTCTGCATTCTACCAAATCAATGGTAAATATAGAAACCATAGAAGGTATTGTGTGGGGGAAGATAGAGCTGTACAATTCGGAAACTTAAAAGAAAGGGTTAATAGCGAGGCACTACAGTATATATTTGCAGGTAAAGTAATTAAAGTACATATTATATTTGGTCTCTATCCCAACTTTGTTTTATGTCCCTTTAATATTGCAAAACCAGGGACTGCCCCAGCTCCGCCCATGTCAGGTCTGTCAGTAGTGAGCTACTTTCCAGTCCTGAAAAGCCTCCAGTAAATGCCCTAATTCAGTCACTGGCCATATCCTTCTCATCTGTTTAAATATTTAATGATCTAATGAATTAGAACACTTAACGATTACACTAGAATGTTCATGGCTCAGATAGAGCATACCATTTTAAAAGACTTTTAAAGGGACAGTCTACCATAGAATTGTTATTGTTTTAAAAGATAGATAATCCCTTTATTACCCATTCCCCAGTTTTGCATAACCTACACAGTTATAATAATATACTTTTTACCTATGTGATTACCTTGTATCTAGGAACCTTCTTCCAGCCCCCTGATCACATGACTGTGACTGTTTATTATCAATTGTCTTAAATTTAGCATTGTTTTGTGCTAAATCTCAAATAACCCCCTGTGCCTGAACACAGTGTTATCTATATGGCCCACGTGTACTTTCTGTCTCTGTGTTGAAAAGAGATTTTAAAAGCCTGTGATAAGAGGCAGCCCTCAAAGGCTTAGAAATTAGCATATGAGCCTACCTAGGTTTAGTTTAAACTAAGAATACCAAGAGAAAAAAGCAAATTTGATGATAAAACTAAATTGGAAAGTTAAATAAAATGAAAAGTCCTATCTGAATAATGAAAGTTTAATTTATACTAGACTGTCTCTTTAATTTTATTTCTATTATCAAATTAATTTAGTTTTTTTGCTGTATTTTGTTGAAAAGCAGACCTAGCTAGGCTTAGGGGAGCTGGCTGCAGATTGATGCCTACACACATAACTCTCTTATCATTGGCTCACCAGATGTGTTTAGCTAGCTCCCAGGAGGGCTACTGCTACTCCTCCAACAAAGGATACAAAGAGAGTAAGCAAATTTGATAATAAAAGTAAAATGGAATGTTGCTTAACCCCTTAACGACATACGTCGTACAGGGTACGTCTTGCACAACCTGGTCTTTAAAGACCAGCGACGTACCCTGTACGACGTTGGGGTTGAAAGCGGCTGGAAGCGATCCTGATCGCTTCCAGCCGCTTTCCGGTTATTGCAGTGATGCCTCGATATCGAGGCATCACTGCAATAACATTTTCCCCCATCTGATGCAGAGAGAGCCACTCTGTGGCCCTCTCTGCACCGGACATCGGCGGCCGCAATCGTTGGTGGGTGGGAGCCGACGTGGGAGGCGGGTGGGCAGCCATCGATGGATTTTCAAGTGCAGTGGTGGGCGGGATCGTGGGCGGGGTAGTTAGGGGGCGCGCATGGACGCGCGCGCGTGCACGGGGGAGGCGGGCGCGTGCACGGGGAGGGAGCGGATGGGAACCGTTACACTATGGAACAGTTAGTTAGAGGGAGAGAGGGGGAATAAAAAATTATTAAAAATCATATATAATCGAAGTGATCTGGGAGGGGGTGGGGGTTTAGTCTTTAGGGGGGGAAGCTACACTACAGAAAAGTGGGGGAAAAATGTAAAAATATATATTTTTTTGTAAACTGGGTACTGGCAGACAGCTGCCAGTACCCAAGATGGCGCCCAATAATGTAGAGGGAGGTTTGGGGCTAAGGGGGATCCTACACAGCAGCATATGTAAATATGCTATTAAAAAAAAAAAAGTAAAAAAAAAAGATACCTTTTATTTTAGTACTGGCAGACTTTCTGCCAGTACTTAAGATGGCGGGGACAATTCTGGGGTGGGGGAGGGAAGAGAGCTGTTTGGGAGGGATCAAGGGGTCTGATGTGTCAGGTGGGAGGCTGATCTCTACACTAAAGCTAAAATTAACCCTGCAAGCTCCCTACAAGATCCCTAATTAACCCCTTCACTGCTAGACATAATACACGTGTGATGTGCAGCGGCATTTAGCAGCCTTCTAATTACCAAAAAGCATTGCCTAAAGCCATATATGTCTGCTATTTCTAAACAAAGGGGATCCCAGAGAAGCATTTACAACCATTTGTGCCATAATTGCACAAGATGTTTGTAAATAATTTCAGTTAGAATCCTAAAATTGCGAAAAAGTTAAGTTTTTTTTAAATTTGATCGCATTTGGCGGTGAAATGGTGGCATTAAATATACCAAAATGGGCCTAGATCAATACTTTGGGTTGTCTACTACACTACACTAAAGCTAAAATGAACTCTACAAGCTCCCTACATGCTCCCTAATTAACCCCTTCACTGCTGTGCATAAAACACGTGTGGTGCGCAGTGACATTTAGCAGCCTTCTAATTACCAAAAAGCAACGCCAAAGCCATATAAGTCTGCTATTTCTGAACAAAGGGGATCCCAGAGAAGCACTTGCAACAATTTATGCCATAATTGCATAAGTTGTTTGTAAATAATTTCTGTGAGAAACCTAAAGTTTGTGAAAAAATTTGTGAAAAAGTGATTTTTTTTTATTTGATCGCATTTGGCGGTGAAATGGTGGCATGAAATATACCAAAATGGGCCTAAATCAATACTTTGGGATGTCTTCTAAAAAAAATATATACATGTCAAGGGATATTCAGGGATTCCTGACAGATATCAGGGTTCCAATGTAACTAGCGCTCATTTTGAAAAAAAGTGGTTTTAAAATAGCAAAGTGCTACTTGTATTTATTGCCCTATAACTTGCAAAAAAAGCAAAGAACATGTTACAGTGGGTATTTCTAAACTCAGGACAAAATTTAGAAACTACTTAGCATGGTTGTTTTTTGGTGGTTGTAGATGTGTAACAGATTTTGGGGGTCAAAGTTAGAAAAAGTGTGTTTTTTTCCATTTTTTCCTCATATTTTATAATATTTTTAATAGTAAATTATAAGATATGATGAAAATAATGGTATTTTTAGAAAGTCCATTTGCGAGAAAAACGGTATATAATATGTGTGGGTACAGTAAATGAGTAAGAGGAAAATTACAGCTAAACACAAACACCGCAGAAATGTAAAAATAGCCCCGGTCTTTAAGGGAAAGAAATTGAAAAATGGCCTTGGTCCTTAAGGGGTTAAAAACAAAATTTATGCTTACCTGATAAATTTATTTCTCTTGTGGTGTATCCAGTCCACCAATTCATCCATTACTTGTGGGATATTCTCCTTCCCAACAGGAAGCTGCAAGAGGATCACCCAGAGCAGAGCTGTCTATATAGCTCCTCCCCTAACTGCCAATACCAGTCATTCGACCGAAGAAGAGCAAGAGAAAGGAGAAACTATAGGGTGCAGTGGTGACTGTAGTTTAAAAATAAAAAACACCTGCCTTGAAGGACCAAGGCACTGCTAGAGCATCTATCAGCGCTGCCTTGGCAACTGTGCAAACACCTCCGGAAGGAGTTCCCACTCCCCCGGAAGAAAAGTCTGCCGACTTAGAAAATCCACCTCCCAGTTCTCTACTCCTGGGATATGGATAGCTGATAGATGGCAAGAGTGAACCTCTGCCCATAGAATTATTTTTGAAACCTCCAACATTGCTAGGGAACTCCTTGTTCCCCCTTGATGGTTGATGTAGGCTACAGTCGTGATATTGTCCGACTGAAATCTGATAAACCTGACCGCAGCAAGCTGAGGCCAAGCCTGAAGAGCATTGAATATCGCTCTTAGTTCCAGAATGTTTATCGGAAGGAGTGCCTCCTCCTGAGTCCACGAGCCCTGAGCCTTCAGGGAGTTCCAGACTGCACCCCAGCCCAAAAGGCTGGCATCTGTCGTTACTATTGTCCAATCTGGCCTGCGGAAGGTCATACCCTTGGACAGATGGACCCGAGATAGCCACCAGAGAAGAGAATCCCTGGTCTCTTGATCCAGATTTAGTAGAGGGGACAAATCTGTGTAATCCCCATTCCACTGACTGAGCATGCAGAGTTGCAGCGGTCTGAGATGTAGGCGGGCAAGCGGCACTATGTCCATTGCCGCTACCATTAAGCCGATTACTTCTATACACTGAGCCACTGAAGGGCGAGAAGTAGAATAAAGAACACGGCAGGAATTTAGAAGTTTTGACAACCTGGCCTCTGTCAGGTAAATCTTCATTTCTACAGAATCTATCAGATTTCCTAGGAAGGAAACTCTTGTGAGAGGGGATAGAGAACTCTTTTCTTTGTTCACTTTCCACCCATGAGACCTCAGGAATGCCAGAACAATGTCCGTATGGGACCTGGCGATTTGAAAATTCGACGCCTGTATCAGAATGTCGTCTAGGTAAGGGGCTACAGCTATACCCCGTGGCCTTAGGACCGCTAGGAGTGACCCTAGAACCTTTGTAAAGATTCTTGGTGCCGTAGCTAACCCAAAGGGAAGAGCCACAAACTGGTAATGCCTGTCTAGGAAGGCGAACCTGAGAAACTGATGATGATCTCTGTGTATCAGAATGTGAAGATAAGCATCCTTTAAGTCCACGGTAGTCATATATTGACCCTCCTGGATCATAGGTAGGATGGTTCGAATAGTCTCCATCTTGAAGGATGGGACCCTGAGAAATTTGTTTAGGATCTTGAGATCTAAGATTGGTCTGAAGGATCCCTCTTTCTTGGGAACTACAAACAGATTTGAATAGAAGCCTTGCCCCTGTTCCTTCTTTGAAACTGGGTGGATCACTCCCATAACTAGGAGGTCTTGAACACAATGTAAGAATGCCTCTCTTTTTATCTGGTTTGCAGATAATTGTGAGAGATGAAATCTCCCTTTTGGGGAAGAAGCTTTGAAGTCCAGAAGATATCCCTGGGACACAATTTCCAATGCCCAGGGATCCTGGACATCTCTTGCCCAAGCCTGGGCGAAGAGAGAAAGTCTGCCCCCTACTAGATCCGTTTCCGGATCGGGGGCTGATCTTTCATGCTGTTTTAGAGGCAGCAGCAGCTTTTTTGGCCTGCTTTCCTTTGTTCCAAGCCTGGTTAGGTCTCCAGACCAGCTTGGACTGGGCAAAATTTCCCTCTTGTTTTGTATTAGAGGAAGTTGAAGCTGCGCCACTCTTGAAGTTTCGAAAAGAATGAAAATTAGTCTGTTTGGTCCTAAATTTGTTGGACCTTTTCCTCCAGTAATATCAGAAATGATCTCCTTCAGTCCAGGCCCGAATAGGGTCTGCCCCTTGAAGGGAATGTTGAGAAGCTTAGACTTTGAAGTAACGTCAGCTGACCAGGATTTAAGCCATAGTGCCCTACGCGCCTGAATAGCAAAATCTGAGTTCTTAGCCGTTAGCTTGGTTAAATGAACAATGGCATCAGAAACAAATGAATTGGCTAGCTTAAGAGCTTTAAGCTTGTCAAGGATATCATCCAATGGGGTTTCTACCTGTAGAGCCTCTTCTAGAGACTCAAACCAGAAGGACGCAGCAGCAGTGACAGGGGCAATTCATGCAAGGGGCTAGAGAATAAAACCTTGTTGAATAAAAATTTTCTTAAGGTAACCCTCTAATTTTTTGTCCATTGGATCTAGGGATAGTTGTACGCTTCGCTAGGGTAGAGACTGCTCCCTCCACCTTAGGGACCATTTGCCACAAGTCCCGTGTAGCGGCATCTATAGGAAACATTTTTTTAAAAAAACAGGAGGGGGAGAGAACGGTACACCTGGTCTATCCCATTCCTTAGTAATAATTTCTGAAAACCTCTTAGGTATTGGAAAAACATCAGTGTAAACAAGCACTGCATAGTATTTATCCAATTTACACAATTTCTCTGGGACTACAATGGCGTCACAGACATCCAGAGTTGCTAAAACCTCCCTGAGCAACACGCGGAAGTGTTCAAGCTTAAATTTAAATGTAGACATATCAGAATCAGGTTGAAGTGTCTTCCCTGAGTCAGAAAAATCACCCACAGATAGAAGCTCTCCTGCTTCGGCTTCTGCATATTGTGAGGGTATATCAGACATAGCTACTAAAGCATCAGAGAGCTCTGTATTTGTTCTAGCCCCAGAGCTGTCTCGCTTTCCTTGTAACCCTGGCAGTTTGGACAATACCTCTGTAAGGGTATGATTCATAACTGCCACCATGTCTTGTAAAGTATACGCAATGGGCGCGCTAGATGTACTTGGCGTCCCTTGAGCGGGAGTTATAGGCTCTGATACGTGGGGAGAGTTAGTCGGCATAACTTCCCACTTGTCAATTTCCTCTGGTGATAAATCTTTTAAAGCCAGGAATATGGTCTTTATAACTTATAGTAAGATCAGTGCATTTGGTACACATTCTAAGAGGGGGTTCCACAATGGCTTCTAAACATAATGAACAAGGAGTTTCCTCTATGTCAGACATGTTTAACAGACAAGTAATGAGACCAGCAAGCTTGGAAAACACTTTAATTAATGTGAAAAAGCAGAATATAAAAAACGGTACTGTGCCTTTAAGGGAAAAACACAAAAACTGCAAAACAGTGAAAAAAAGCAGTTAGCTACAAAATTTTTACAGTGTGTATAATAGACTAAAATAGCATTGCATCCACTTGCAAATGGATGATTAACCCCTCAGGCTCAAAAATGAAGCAGAAAAATGGTAAAACCGTTATAACAGTCACAAGTAAACTGCCACAGCCTCTACTATGGCTCCTACCTTCCCATAAAACGACTTTTGTAGGCACAAAAACCCTTTACAGAGGTCCAATATGTCAGGGGACTCCTTCAGGGAAGCTGGATGTCTCAGAATGTAAAAACTACTGCGCAATTAGAGCGCGAAAATAGGCCCCTCCCACCATGCACTCAAAGTGAAAGGGCCATAAATAACTACTCCTACGAGAAATCTAATCAGCCACGTGGAAAACTAGGCCCCAAATAAAGATTTATCACCCTTAGTAAAAAACTTTCTTTATATATCATGCAAACGTTTTACCTACTAAGCCATAAGAGCAAGTAACATGAATATTACGCTTTACTGCAAGCATGATGCCAGTCGTTTGTTAAATCACTGCAATCAGGCTTACCTTAAATATATCAGGCACTGTCAGCATTTTCTAGACCTTAACATCTCTCTAGAAAAAAATATACTGAACATACCTCAGAGCAGTTAATTCTGCAGGCCGTTGCCCCAGCTGAAGTTTTCCCAAACTCTTCAGTTATGTGTGAGAACAGCAGTGGACCTTAGTTACAACCTGCTAAGATCATCAAAAACCTCAGGCAAAACTCTTCTTCTAATTTCTGCCTGAGGTAAAAACAGTACAACGCCGGTACTGTTTAAAAATAACAAACTTTTGATTGAAGATAAACTACACTAATTCACCACATCTCTCTTGATACTTCCTTTCTTGTTGAGAGCTGCAAGAGAATGACTGGGAGTGGCAGTTAGGGGAGGAGCTATATAGACATCTCTGCTGTGGGTGATCCTCTTGCAGCTTCCTGTTGGGAAGGAGAATATCCCACAAGTAATGGATGAATCCGTGGACTGGATACACCTTACAAGAGAAATTGTGAATCTGAATCATTAAATAAGTATTGCATTGCTTCTCCGAAGTTGACTTCAAAAGGATATCAAAGTCAAAAATAAAATATGCATAGATGCATTTCAATTTGAAATAGAAGCATGTTTGCCATATACTTCTATTAGCAAAAATGCTTGTAGTATAATTTATTACTGTTTTTCTGCAGCATACGCACATATGCTGTGAGGGCCGTGCACCAGTATTCAAACACCAGACCTTCTCAGAGAGTCAGCAGTGGCTTGTATGAGACAAATGACCTCTTCAGAAGCAACGCACACCACAGCTGTCTCTCTGAGCATGCATGGTGTTTTAATACTAGTGCACAGGCTCTCAAAGGATATGTGCGTATGCCATGGAAAAGCAGTAATTGGTATTAGAAGCGTTTTTGCTAATTTGGCCTTGCAGGGGTTAAATGCATAGTTATATACAAGCCTTAGTGCATTAAGAAAATGAGCATTGACTTTTGGTTTGCACTTTTTGTTCCATCGACATCTGGCTTATTACTTGCTTTTAAAAAAACAAATCTTAAGTGTAACAAAGTAAAATGGTAGAAAAAAAAAATATTGTCTGAGGCAAAACACAGGACGACAGCAAATAACAACATACCAGGAAAGTTTAAAGTTTATGAGGCTTGTGAAGATTTGCATTGTTTGCTGTATCTTATATGGTACCTAAATAGCATAATTAAATAGAGCTTTATGTACTGTTTTATGTTCACTAGTTATCAAGGGACTTTATGTTGTTGAAATTGGCAAAATGTTGAATACTGTTTAACAAAAGTTAAAGAAGGAGTTAAATATTACAAGGATAATTGGTCAATTTACAGCTGATCATCCTAAGGAATTTTATTTTAGGAATCATAGTAAGTATTTGTACACAAGAATTTAAAGGGGATGATACCCAAACTTTTTCCTTCATGATTCAAATAGAGAATGTAATTTTAAACAACTATCCAACTTATGTTTATTAACTAATAGGCTTCATTCTCTTCATATCTTTTGTTTAAAAGAATACCTAAGTAGGCTCAGGATCAGCAAAGGATTACTGGGAGCTAGACTGGGAGCTTGTCATTGGCTTATGCAATGTATTTATTAAGCTCAAAGTAGTGCACTGCTGCTCAATCAACAAATTATACCAAGAGATTTAAGCAATTTTGTTAATAGAAGTAAATTGGAAAGTTGTTTAATATTGCACGTTCTATCTGATTCCTGAAAGAAAAAAAAAATGGGTTTCATGTCTCTTTAAGTTGAAACAAGATCATAATTGATAGGTCAGCGCTTAGAGGGTGGTGGAAATGGGCCAGTTTTAAGGTATATATTAAAAATGTGTGTGTGAATAGATCAAAGGTTTATAATAAGACGTGGGGAAAGCGTTTATGATTGGAAGATGCGTGCGTGTGTCTGTGGTCTTTATGATAGGAAGGGGCTTTTGTATCTGTGTGGTCATTTGTAAATAGTGGACATTGTTAGTGTGGTGAGATATTATATTGTATCTAATAGATTCTATATTTGAGGAAAGTAGAGTATAGGTTTTGGGAGACTTGAGAGATGGACTTCTTAGGAAAGGAGACAGGTGGTGACGGAATGGGATGCTGAGTTATTGTGAATCAATTGACTTTAAACTTCTATGAAGGAAAAGCATTGGATGCAGTGATTCTACATAATATGGTGGTTAAAGAGAAACCAGGGAGTTACTCAAGTAAAAAGACATCTGTCACTTCAGATCAGATTAAACAAGTTCACTGTGCAAGGTCATGGTAGGCTGGAGAAGCTGTGACACTCCAACAGCTGTGAGATTGTCAACAGGGATATGGAGGTCACTAACAATTAACGCAGAGGTATCTATCATAGGAGAAAAATAGTAAGAGATTGTCAACTGCATTATTGTGTTTGTTTTTGAGAAGTGGTGCATAGGGGAGAGTTGTTTTTTTTGTAAATATGAGAAGCTGAAGCGAGGAAATAGCAGGAGAGATGGGCCTACGAGTATAGTATGTGATGTGAGGTAAGGATATCGTTTTTAAGAAGGAAAGAGATCACTGGTTTGCAAACCTCTGCTCAGGCCTCCTCAACAGGCCAGATTTTCAGGATTACCTTGGATGAGAGCAGTAAAACAGCCATGTTTCACGTGTGCTCCAGTTCAGATATCCTTAAAATGTGGCCTGTTAGGGAGGCCTGAGAACAGGTTTGAAAACCAGTGGCTTAGATTTAAAAAAAAAAAATAATTTCCCCTAAATCATAACGCTACAATTTTCCAGTTAAATAGTTTTGTTCTTGCCTTTTTGTCACAGCGGCAAGTTTAAAATTAAACTCAATAATAAACAGAAGCAGAGCAACATCACAAAGCCGCCTTTAAAACATTACAGAAAAAAATAATTCAAATTAAAAAAAATTCCTATAAAACATACGAAAAAAAGGAAACGAGAATAGTGGAATAGTTAAAAAAAGAAATAAAAACAAGACAATCACGCAATCAGCTTAAAAACAATGCGACAGAACTACAAGTTGTGATCATTCACAGGACAATAGAGTGTTTATGAAGTCCGCATTCTGGGCCGAGATGTAAGTGAAAAATCCTGATCACTCCTCTAGAATTCCTCAGCAATTAACCAACAGCACCTTTCATTCTATCCAGTGAGACTACTTTATCGTAAGGGGAATGTAAAGTTTCCAACTCCTGAAGCCTCCTAACACTTCTTTAACACCTCACAATTCAAACCACTAACTTTTAAAAAAAAAAATATAAAACTTTTTTTAAATATATTTGAAAGAATAACTTAGCTCCGCTTTGAGATGGAACTCCTCCCATCCGGCACTTCCTTGTTAATCTCTAAAGCACGCACCCGTGGAGCCCTTACTATGCACCCTTACTATGCGCATGCGTTCAAAACAGATGTACACAATCTGCACATGCGTTTCAGTCAATCAGACAATTTAGAATTTCCAGCCAATCAGCGAAAGCCACCGAGTGGACTACATTAGCGCTATATTACCCGAGTGAACGCTGCACAGCTGCACTTCTGTATATCCCCCTGACAGAGAGGGAGCCTATTGTGTAAGAATCCCAAGCACATCGAGTCTTATCTTACCCCGGAAGGCAGAGCTGACAGTATACTCGGTCACTGTAAACAGGGAGTCTAGGTTGTATCTATAGAGCATGCGTGTCTCGTGGACGCGCATTGCTTCAGAAAAAGGAGATTCTCATCTAACACATGCGCAGAAGAAGTGCATGACGTTGAAAAAAAGGGGTTGAACGCCCAAGGGGGGAAAACACTATTGGAAATCATTGATGTTAATCAAGCACAAAAAGAGGGACTAAATGGCGGGTGCAGGAAGCGCAATCGAAAAAACAATATTATAAGGTATTTATCATCTTTCAAATATAAGACCTGTAAAAACAATGAATGAAAGTCCCCCTAAATTGCTTTGATTTAACATATGGCTCTCCCCTTTTAAAATCAGATCTGGAATGTAAGCACTATTTTAGATGGAGTTTTATTCATTAGCTGTAATGAAGATGCGCTATAACTTAGTTATTAATATAGATATGAAATTCAAATACCCCACGTTACACCACCCACTTCAAAAGTCAATTTTCCTGTCAGCTAAATGATTGAATTACTCTCCAATCAATGCTCTAGCTATAACAAAAGTGCCATATGTGGAGAGCGCTGATTGGACAACAATTCAATCTGTTAGCTCACAGAAAATTTTACTTTTGAAGTGGATGGAGGAGCATGCAGTATTTGAATTTCATATCTATATTAAAAAGCATGTTATACTGCATCTTCATTACAGCTAATGAATTAAACTCCATCTAAAATAGCGTTTACATTCCAGATCTGATTTTAAAAACGGGAGAGTTTACCATCACATTAAACGGGTATGGTTGAGTTGACATTCACTTTAAAGTCAAAATCACAATTTCATGATACAGGAGGAGAATGTGATTTCAAACAACTTTCTGATTTACTTCCATTATTTATATTGTTTTGTTCTCTTGTTGAAAAGCATACCTAGGTAGGCTTAGGAGCAGCAATGCACTGCTAGGGGCTAGCTGCTGATTGGTGGCTGCACATATATGTCTCTTTTCACTGGCTCACCTGTGTTCAGCTAGCTCCTACTAGGGCATTGCTGCTCCCTTAACATACAATACAAAGAGAGCAAAGCACATTTGATAATAAAAGTGCGTTGAAAAACTGATTAAAATTGTTTGTTTTATCTGAATAGTAAAAGAAAATGTATGGGTTCATGACCCTTTAACAAAAGAGACATGCAACTGTTTTACAATTACAATCATTTGTATAATCCATTTTGCAATCCAGTTTATTATTCTTTCTTGATGTTGTTTTAATTATTGTTTTTATACATTGCAAACAGTTTGCGCTAGATGTGCAAGATATCGTGTGTTAGGTACTCATGCAACTAAGGGCTAGATTACTAGTGGACAGATCATTTATTGAGTGCCTGTAAACGGGAAAATTCGCCCGATTACAGGCGCGCGATAAATAACCAGCCATTACAAGTGGCTGGTTATTGCTACCACGAACTTGTGATAGCAATTAGCACTACGAAAATTAACCAGCGATCAAATCTTTGTTAATTTTCAAAATGTGCCCCAATTGCCCCATAATACAGTGTAGTGTATTTCTTAAATCTGTCTTTTTTTTTTAATTTTAAATAACGGCAAGAAGCATTTATGAGAGGTTAAAGTTGGCGGGTCTGGGGTGTTAGATAAAAAACGGCACTGAAAAGTGTCTTTACATAGCGGTCTACATATTTTTGTGTTAATAGGTGTATATACACATAAATCTATATTTATATATTCATATACATATACTTTTATATATCCACAATTGCTGCGCGACTTACCCCTTCACTGCGCTAGGTTCTCTGACGTGTCTCACAGCATGAAAACGAGGCTCCCATTGGAGCCTACGGAAGCGCGCTCTTGTGAGCGTTCGCATTACACCTAACTTATAATACCAGGGCACATTTGCATGAGCTGGTATCACTAAGTGGAGAGCAAATATTGCTTTTGTGATATTTTCCACTCCACTTGTAATCTAGCCTTATATGTATTAATGACAGGAACATGACCTTATGTTTACTATAAGGCACTCTGCAACTTTTACAAGCCTCTATGCATTTAAGCCAATAAATGTTTACCAAGATTAGTCTTTCAGAAAAAAAATTAACAATGATAAACTTGGCTTGGCTTTATGACAGTTGTTTGTTCAAGTCATGTTCAAGTCTTGTATAATTCTTTTTAATGTCACTCATAACATGTTAGCATTCAATTGTTCATGTTCATTCTATTGAAGAATTCTAAATGGAAGAACAAATGTCAATGGAAACATTCACTCTTTAATTCAGGTCTCGTAAAACACATTGTCATGAGCGATTTGCATGGTGATAAGGTTGTCATCTCATTTGCATATTTCTCTTGTGCTAGAACATTTGTTAGATAATACAAGGAATTTCCTTTTTTAATGTATGGGAGATTCAAAAATAAATAAAGGGGGTCTTTTCAATTTTGATCAAAATGCTTTCTTCTTTTTTATGACCAATTTGTCATGTGGTGATTTGTGCAGTGATAGATATTTTAGGGATCTCCTAAGAAATTTATTTAACTCTTGAGAAATTCAATATATCACACATATTCCTCCCAACAGGGAGGGTGTGTTGCAGTTTTGTTGGCAAGGCTATATTGGGAGTGGGTGGAGTTATGGGGGAAAAGGGGCTTGTCTGTTCAATCGGTTGGCATGTCTGAGTGGTTGTTGGTGTGTCTGGGCACTCTATGGGCATAGCTAATAAATTCTGCAATTATTGACATATGGCTGTCTTAGGACAGTTGGACCAATCTCAGAATTAGGGACTGTTCCTCTCAAATAGGGACAGCCGTGAGGTCAGCACACTAGATTCAGATGAAGCCTAAACTCATATATTAACTATTAACCCTAATGGTAACATTTTGAAACTTAATGTTGCAACATCTGTATTTTAGCTCTTTGTCCAGGACATTTGAACATTTCAGCTCCCACAGCAACATTTTTATAATATTATGGTTTTTAGAATGTTATGGTGCATTTGTTATTCAATGTGGGTTGTATATTTTGGGTGTATTATGCTTGATTTGTGATATTATACAGAGATTATCCATGTAAAACTAGTTTGTGGTTTCACGTAGTAAATTTTGGTAAAATCGGTTCAGCTTTACAATAAATTACATGTCTTTTTATTTGGGAGCTATTTTTTTGTGTTAAGATTTTCAGCATATTCCCTTTTTTACTGAGATTAAAAAATCATTCAGTAAAAGACTTCAGCACTGAATATGTGTTCTCATTATACATAGTATTTTATTTGTATATCCCAATGACCTATAAAAAAAAAATGAAAAAATCATGAGAGTTCTAATTCAAAATATGTTCTGCTTTTGGCAGCACTCTGCATTAATTCTGCCAAGTCAGACAATGTTAGTTTTAAACTGTTTGAAATTCCAGGTAGGGTTTTTGTGTATGTCTTTTTTACTTGATTCTGGAAGAGAAAAACCTGCAAACTTCTAGAACTGAGGGCAAAACATACACAAAGAAACAGGATCAAAGCCAGCTGAGAACAAGTAGAAGCAGCACGCAAGGCTGCGATTCTGCATCTCACACTATATAATACCAGATATTCATAACAATGAATAGAAGTGAGATATTTCATCACGTCTCAGAAGTCAGTAGAGGAACCATAGCTCACCCTAGGAAAAGCCTAAAGTGAGTTATGATGCTTGTACCCTCATGAATGAGCACTTAGAATGAATATATGTCTCATTTATCACTTTTATGTATATTGTTTATACCAGAGGCACACAAGGGACAGAATGTTTCTCATTTATATGTCCTACAATGAAAACTTGGAAGGAGAGATACTCATGTGACCAATATATATTTAAAGTGCAGATTTATTTGTTATTTTAACTCTTATGTAGTTTTGCATACGTATATGCTTTTGTTTATATAAGTGTATGTGTCTGTGTGTACTTTAACTATGTGTCTAACCCCTCTGCGAAGGTCAAACACATAGAGCTGCAGGGTTATTAGTGTTAAAATTACATAGATCATGTAATTTTTCCACTTTAATGGCCCTTTAACAGTTTTATTAAAGCTAACACTTATGTTTAATGGACAGTATACACAAATTTTCATTTAACTGCATGTAATAGACACTATTATAAAGACTAATATGCACAGATACTGATATAAAAATCCAGTGTAGGGGGGGGGCGTGTCCGGGCGGCGGCCATAACAGGTCGCATAAACTAGAAACTCTGCATCTCAGATAGATAGTCCGCCAATTATCCATAGCTAATTTAGGAATCAACTCGTATAAATGACAGATAAGTATGTCTGAACTGACACAGCACTGAAAGACATTTCTATTAATGATCTTCACCTAAGCTAGAGCCTTAGATTGGACTGTAGAATGTCGAGGTGGTGGTCTGATCTTACCAACTTCTAACACCCCCCCCCCCCCCGGTCATCCGGGTAGAGCTGCTTCAGAGAGTCTGCTAATACTGTGCCACTTTCATTCAAAGTATCACCTATCTCAATTCTGTCTAACCTGAACAATGTCAGTCCGATTGAATGCCGGAAACAGCTTTTCCATCATGGAGTCTGTGGAAGCATGGGAGGCTAAACTTCAACTGCTAATAACGGAGTACTTTATAGCAGACTTGAGAAACAGCTGAGCACAGTGATGACTCAAATTCTTCTGACAAGCGGTCGATCTGTATCCTATGACAGGGCACATACAGAGGAGAGGAACACAGACTTGGATCCTGTGTCACAGGAAAAAAAATTACACGTCAATCCCTCAGTCAGCTCAACCTCCAGCAGCCATAAAGAAAGTGCACTTGCTCTCACAAGGCCAGCGGAGACTTAAGACAACTGCAAAAGGTGCTGATATTAGGAAACTGGGCTGGAAGAAGTCAGCTAAAAGTTTAGTTTGGCTAAAATTTCCCAAGGGGAACCACCGCAAAATACTGAAGAATTAAATGGCGATGCATAAACTGCAGATATTGGCCCGGCGCAAATGTCGAAGAGGCAGCATGTGTCTTCCCCAGAAACAAGTGAGCCATTTGTTACATGGCAGAAGCCTGCTACAAGTAATACACATTTTAAATGTGTCAGCTCGATTGGGAAATTGTGGGAACACAAACAACAAAGGGTTGTTTTCAAATATTGTGATTTTCCTGGGCTGTTTTGACTCTCAGACATCCAGGAACACTATCAACATCCAACAACCCTGGTATAATCTGCATCTGGTATGTCTTCGGCAGAACTTAAAATGTTCTGGGGTTGGCTAGAACTTATGAAATACTCCTTACGGACTATATTAAACTATATTTGTTTATTGCCTAGTTTGGATTGTACCCTATTCTTTTAAATTCCAGTGTTTATGTTTACCTCACTGTACTTCCTGATCAGCTAAGTTTATCTAGATGACCCAGCCTCAGTCATAACATGTTAAAAAGTTCAAACAGTAGCTAGAGTACCTTCTGCAGTATATAATGTTACACAAGAGTGTTCTATAGCGAATCTATAAAATATCCCCCCCTCCACTCTGGCCTTAACAGCTTTTATCTTTTGCTATACCCATTCTGCAATGCCTGGAGGTTAGGGAGATTGTATCTTTTGTCCATGTTTTTTGTCTAACATATCTTAATTCCTAGCTACTTCCCCAATGTCATGTCACCCTATGGCCTCATTGTCAGCGGCCGAGACAGTGAAGCGCCTTAAATAATGGATTGACTAGAATGGGAAAATACACATGTAAACAGAGGTTTAGACCTTGGACAGGATATTAATTGAATTTTGGGTAAGCATGGGTATCAGCTTTTGTCTCCCTTCTCCCAGAATGAAGGCAGTAAGATATCTTAGAAAATAGTCTTAATATACTGGTACTACTCATCACTATGCAGGCACAGGGATTTTCTTCTTGAACAGGAAGAGTCCACAGCTGCATTTATTACTTTTGGGAATTCAGAACCTGGCCACCAGGAGGAGGCAAAGACACCCCAGCCAAAGGCTACAAATACCTCCCCCACTTCCCTCATCCCCCAGTCATTCTTTGCCTTTTGTCACAGGAGGTTGGCAGAGAAGTTTCAGAAGTTCGAGTTAGGTCTCTTATGGAGGGTAGTACTCTTTGATATGGGACTGGAGTTTTAAGTAGTCCTGTCAACTTCTCAGTGAGAGCATGGATGAAAGTTAGAGTCTGGAGATGCAGGGAGAGTTTTTCTGTGAAACCATCTCGACTCATATTAACAGCTCCTTGGCAATCAGCGTTGACGAGTTTCGCTGCCTTCCTTTGTTCACTCAAGTCCATGTCAGAAGCGAGGCTACTATCTGTCACACTTGAAGGGCCGTGTAACTGTTCCATGGCGTAGGTTCCGGTAAGATCATTTCATTTAACTTCATTATGTGAATGTGATGTTAACGTAAAGGTAGGGTCCCAGTGGGACTCCTTTTATCTTAAAATAAGGAATCATGGGTTAATATCCCCTAAGGGGGGTTATTGAACAGGGGGGACTTTAATCATGTATGTTATGTGTGTTATGTTTCTATCTGCTAATGTGTAGTAATACTTTAAGCTCATGGATTTTAGAAACATAAACGGCCTTATCGTCATTTGGTGCGATCTTTGGATTTGCACGCTATTTTATGACTTACACAGTGCACCTCGTGACCGGGTGCGGTTACGTTTCTTTTTCACTTCCGTATGCTGACCGTGTGGCGACAGAGATTCTGCTCGTGGGTTGTCTGGTTCACAGGAGGTGGTGAGTGCCCCAGCCATTGGGGGTGTAAAGAAGGTCTCAGTTACTGTTTGTCATTTTTGTAATCCCATGATGTAGGATTCTGACTTTTTAGACACGGATGTCTCTGATGTGGATAATGCGTTTTGTGATGAATATGAAATGGCCCGGGTTATCCATGCCCAACGGTTATGTTTCGATTGCCGTTCCAGAGTACTCTCTTCTCCTGATTCAGGGTCCTCAGAGTGCGTTCAGCCATCCGCCCCCGAGGATGCTAGGTCCAGTGAGGCACGTGCCCCAGAAACTCCCTTTGCTACTCATGCAGATGTCCCTTTGGTCTTTACTCCTTCTCCGGAAGGTGGTCTGTTTCCTCCAGAGGTTAAGACAAGGTCCGCATGGCCATATCTGCGGCCTTGGCGCATTTGTATCTCCCAAGTGAAATCTTTCTAAGATACGGTCCGTGTTCTGTCAACCAGGGCCCGATGGACAGGGGATTGCCCAATTCAGTTAGGCCTTCTGGGGAAGCGGGGGCCTCTCAGGCTTCAGGGGGCCCAACCTTGGGGCTGGAGTTGTTTGTCGATCCGGCAAGGGATAATTTTGCTTTCCGCTTTAGGTTGGCATGTCTTCATGTCCTACTAAGACATGTTTTGGCATTGCTAGAGGATCCCAGTCCTAGTGGGCTGAGGGATTCGAGGCCTTAGATGCCGGATGGCAACCTGGATAGACGGTTGGAGATTAAGCTAATCTCCTTGTCGTCTCCGTTTTTTTTCTTTATTTTATGTATCGGTTCCAGTTCTGAGCTTGCTGAAGGGGGCCTTCTGATCAGCTGGTCCAGTTGGGCGTAACCTTTTTACCTTGGGCGTTCAACCACAGGTGCTGCCTTACTTGATTTAATTTGTATAAAGCTCATGGCTGATATAACTTTCGTTGAGAACGTTCTTTCTCTGGAACTGATACTTGTGATTTTGTGGTCGCATGGGTACTTCCTTGGAAGTTGCGCCTTTGGTTAAGTCCGAGGTCATGTTTTTAGTTTATATTATTGAGCCTTTGGATCAATTTTTCTTGGACCTTAGACAGATTCTGGGGTGCTCTTGTACAAGACAGGTATTAGTCGGGTGCTGTCTGCTGTTTCTTGGGTTCATCTCACCCTCGTGGTGCTGATTAGCCTGTCGGCATTAGAAAAAAAAAGGTATCTCTTAAGGCCTAGTGTTATGGATTCCGGACTTGGATCCTACAAAGTTTAGGGCCTGGGGCGTAGATCCAATGCTTCTGATAGGAAGGTTGTGTGCTCCGATATAAGTTTTTTCTTTTTCTGAGATTGAAATGCGTGACCGACTTTTTCAGATGTCATTGTGGTTTCTAGGGACCCTGGGGACTCGGAATCGCGGGTTTCCATTCCTTTGGATTGATTTCCGAAGGTTTAATACCTGAATAGTGTAGGATTTGCATCTTCACTTGCGGTATTTCCGGATGACGACTTTTGTAGCCTAAGTCGCATTCCTTTGTGGTGGTGATGTTTTCTTCCCTACTGTCTTGGGTTGGGTCATTTGTTACGGAAGAGTGGATATGTCCTTCTTCTTTGTCTCAGTGTTTCGTTTCCTCTAGTGCGGTGAGTGCAAGGGTCTCCTTGCCGTTCTGACAGGAGCTGTGAGGCTCACATTGTTATTCCATTTCAAGGTTGTCTGGAGACTGATCCTGCAGGGATCTCCGGAGACTGTCGTCTTCTCCAGATAAGAACTGCCCCTTTTCATACCATGGTCTTTTGAGATCTAGCCTTCGGGCTTGAGTGTAGTAGTTCTGGGGTCATTTACAGTCTTTTTGCCTGTCTGAGGTCAGGAAACTGACCATTTAGCCTTTCAGCATGGGGTCAGGTTGTCTGGCCTGTCTACATGGATTACCTTGTGATCCAAGGGTACTGGTGACCCTTTCCTAAACCGGTCGGGAGTTCTTTTCAGACTCTTGGGTTTGTGGATGTTGCTAAGTACTTTACATCTAAAGACTTTAGATAGAGGAAGGCTCTGTCTGGGTGTGCTCCTAACCATAGGAGGCAGCTTATGGGTTCCTCAGGGGCTTCAGATATTTGGATTGGTTCCGTTTTATTCGTGGACTTTAGCTTAGGACCATGTCTTGCCTGGGAAGGGTATGGACAATTTTGCTTAACTTCAGGGTTTGGTTCCCCCGCATGTCCCTTTGGAGGGAGCGGGGGTTTTCTGACTCTTATGAAATATTAATATCATCCTGAGGCTTCAGTTTGAGGTTTTCTGACAGGTACCTACTTGTCTGCTGGGACATCTGATGCTTCCTAGTAGGCTCCAGTTGTTATCCAACTGGGCTGACAATATTGGCTGAAGGTTTTCCTCTAGTAGGGTGTTTTCCATTGTTTAATCTTCTTCTCACCTAGGGTGGGGAAGGGATGATTACATGTTGGAGGTACCTAAGTGTCTGTAAAGAGCTTGTGGGTCCTTATATTTTCTTGCCTTGTAGGGTTTTTCCCTCTCTTGTGTTCTCAGTATAACGAAATTGATTCCAGCATGAGGTTCCTGACATGGTTCAGGGTAGCATGCAAATTTTTTAGTAACAGTCAGAGTTCTACTCTGGGGCTTTGATGCCTCGTAAATCCATCCTTTTTTCTTCCAAAGGTCTGAGACTCTTGTCTGCAATAGGTCTTTCATTAGCCTTGGGGCTGGGACCATTACCCTGGAAGGAAGGTCGGGGATCAGTCTGCTTTGCAGCATGGACCGTTTACTTTTATGAATCTTTCCTCCCCTTTGTTGGGGGGACTCTTAGTGCCCATCTCTCTACTGGCGGTGGCTGTTGCCGGGATGTATTGCTCCTTGGATTCCGGTATTTTCTGCACTGTTCTGTGGGATGAGTTCCACGATGGCTTAAGACGGCTTTGTTGCCTGTGGAAGGGTTATCGTGAGTTTGCCATAGGTGGATCTGTACCCTCTTTAAGAGCTCTTTTCAAGCTGCTGGAATGGTTTTCCTATCTTTGCTTGTCTATGCTTAACCTGACGGGTCTTGTCTTACCTAGTTTACAAAGGGGAACTTGCGGGTTTTCTGGAACACCATTATTGGTATGGTGCTGTGTCAGGGATTGAGGGTGGCCTTCTGGTCATCTTAGTGACATTTTCTCCTGACTATGGACTTAGCTTCTGGTCCTTGTCCTCCTAGGGAGTTTGTTCCCTGGACAGTGGGCCTGCAGCGACCTCGGGTTGCTCTAAGTTAATTGATCTTTTGGATATCTCATGGGGCCTCTATTCTCCCTTTCAGGGGTAGATAGAGAGTTTGACCAGTTTTGATTTAAGTCCGTTTTGGATGGTCCTTCTGATCTCCTGGGTTCTTCTACTCTCCCTCTCGGGGGTTGATAGAGGTTTTTCAGTTTTGGAAAGTGGAAGTTGAGTGCCGCAGAGCTGACTCCTCGGAGGCCTTATGCTCAGCAGACTCTGGGTCTGAGTGGTCTCTAGAACGGCTTTGCAGGTTGTGTAACTGATGAATGGTTACCCGGGCTCCAGTTTTTTCCCTTGTTAATATAATTTTTGTAGGGTGTCTGGTAATTTCAGGCCGTGGTGTCTTTCTAAGGAGCCGCATTTTTTGTACCCACCCTTGGTTTGTATTCAATGTCCTCTAGCTTGGGTATTGTTTTCCCAAAAGTAATGAATGCAGCTATGGACTCTTCCTGTTTAAGAAGAAAAACATAAACTATGCTTACCTGATAATTTTCTTTTCTTCTGACAGGAAGAGTCCACAGCTCCCGTCGCACTTTATCTATGGGCAGCAGTAGATTTTTGTTCTTCTGGCACCTTTTTTCACCCTCTCCTACTGTTCCTTGTTCCCTTGGCAGAATGACTGGGGGATGAGGGAAGTGGGGGAGGTATTTGAAGCCTTTGGCTGGGGGGGCTTTGCCTCCTCCTGGTGGCCAGGTTCTGATTTCCCAAAAGTAATGAATGAAGCTGTGGTCTCTTCCTGTCAGAAGAAAAGAAAATGATCAGGTAAGCATACTTTTAGTTTTTGTGTTGGCGTACAATCTAGATTTCCGTGATCTATTATAGAGAGTTGTGTTTATCTTATAATATGTCAGTTCACACATATACATATTTAATGTTGTTCTTGTCTTAAGTAGTTACCTGAATGATATAGACTTGCTTGCTATAGCTATAGACTATAGCTTGCTGACTCACATTGCTTTGTTGAGAAAACTAATTGTAATAACTGATAGTTTTTATTTATGGTATAGTGGCACAGTATTATACATTTTGGCTGAGGGTCCACATTCAGCCCTATATTATAGTCCTTCATACACTTTTTAACTATTCTTTAAAGTCTAAAAGTGGCTTAGCATTTCTAAGGAGGCGTCAATGTCATAGTTAAAACAAAATTATTTATTGATGGCCCCCATTCATTTTTTTTTTAAATTTAGGTTATAGTTCATTTTGGGGGTGGCCCATAATGTCCACATGCATGAGCATACTATGCATAGTCTATAAAACAAAAAAAACTGAGGTTCACTATTGAGATCCATGAGTGGTCCCCTAATGCCCATGACAGTCTTCTGTAGCTTTGTTTTGTTTTTTAAAAAGGTCCAAAAGTGGCCTCACATTTTATTTAGAAGACTTATAACTTACTTGGCAAACATGTTGTTCACCATTTAGCCTTAAACAATACTATATAAATATACTGTATAAAACCTGTTCAATTAATACTTTATGTACATTTGGAAACAATCTTTATTTTTTTGCATACATTGTATTGAAATGCATTGTTTGTATTGCTACTAACTGAACCTTAATAAAAAGTATATAAAAAAATACAGTGTAAAACCTTTTAAAAACTTACTTAAAAGCTCTCAATGTAACACTGTTAATGAGATAAGCCTGGGACACCCACTGAAAGGGGCTGATAACAGAACCTCCCCCCTCACCTGCATTTGAATTAACCCATTATACAAACAGAAGCAGTCTGAAGTCCGGATACATCAGTATACATCTAAAACTTTGGGGCTTGCTTAGGTGCCTGAAAATCAGCACAATGTTATTTAAAAATAAGCAAAACTATACATTTTTACAAAACAAACACAGTTGGGCTATATAAATGGATCATCTACAAAACATTTATGCAAAGAAAAATCTAGTAGTGCATAATGTAACTTTAACATGTACTGGGATTTTTTTACTAGTTTTGTTTAGGTTTTTTTTAATAAAAAGTTAATATTGCTATTATACTTTTAAACTATAAAACTTTTACTAAATTAAATACTATCATTAGAATCTCATTTATGATAGTAATGAAAGTTTTAGACATTTAAATTTGTTATTTAGAAAATAACTCAAATGAGATTAAATTATTAAACAAGTCCTAGGGGCCTATCTATCAAGCTCCGAATGGAGCTTGATGCCCCGTGTTTCTGGCGAGCCTGCAGGCTCACCAGAAACAGCAGTTATGAAGCAGCGGTCAAAGAGACCGCTGCTCCATAACCCTATCCGCCTGCTCTGATCAGGCGGACAGACATCGCCGGAAATCAACCCGATCGAGTACGATCGGGTTGATTGACACCTCCCTGCTGGTGGCCGATTGGCCGCGAGTCTGCAGGGGGCGGTGTTGCACCAGCAGCTCTTGTGAGCTGCTGGTGCAATGCTGAATACGGAGAGCGTATTGCTCTCCGCATTCAGCGATGTCTTGCGGACCTGATCCGCACTGTTGGATCAGGTCCGCAAGACATTTGATAAATAGGGGCCATAAACTGATATGAGATTGTGGTTATAGATAGCACAGGTCCTAAATATTCACTCTGGATATGTAGATATCTATGATCTCTGATGACAAAGGGAAACAGCTTGATGTACATATAAATACCAAATAATAAGAGTGCAGTATATTCACTCAATAAGATGGGTGGTGTCAGCCAGTCTGAAGAGAACCTCTTAAATGTATTCAATCAAGCTGAGGACATGGAGAAACTCCAATGAGGTGAAAGTAAGATATTCTTTATATAAAACAGATAGTCACTTACTCCATCAAAATTAAATTTCCAGCGGTGTCACAGCAAAAATGCAAAAAACACTTCAATGTCGATAAAAGTGGACAAAGCTTTAATATTTAGCTTAGCTCAACGCGTTTCAACGTTAACAACGTCTTTTTCAAGAGCAAGTAAAAACAAGTAAAAACAGATAAAGGTTGATATGCTTTGACAAACTTGCCGGTTTAAATACAGGAGACATCTGTTCCAACTTTCTGTTCTAACAGGAAATTGGACTTACAATGAAACGTTCAAATAAATTATAAATAAAAAATGAAACTTATAAAGAATATATTTGTTTCTTACCAGATATCGACTTATTAATAATTTAAAATAATAAATTATGCTGCTGTTGTTTTAAATTTCCATCCCGATATCAACTGGGTAAACACAAATAAATAAATTGACCAATCACAAAATTGCAAATCCAAAAAACAACCATTGAAAAAAAAATGTAAAATTGCAATTCTCAATCAGGTAGTTGTTTGCAAGAAGTTCTGTTTCAGGTTCGAGTGTATCACATGATTTTTGGGACCTATGACAGACAATCTATTCGATATGAAAGAAAAAGACACAGGGAGTCACATGTCCAAAGGACGACCATTCAGATGAAAAGCTGGTTGTAGTTCTCAAACAAGTAAGGAATGAGATTATTTTTCAGATCCATCTGAATATGGTCATGTGATTTTGTGTAAAGGTCTTACCTGGATTGGAGTCTGTAGTAGAGATATATGTTCACCCTTACAGGTATCACAGCCCAAAGTGATCAGGTAAAAAAACCACCTGGGTTGTGAGTATGCTGTACAAACAAGGGTAAATCCAAGAGAGTAGTCAAGGTATTGCAGAGATCAAAGGAAGCCAGAGGTGCAGGAAAATGATGAACAGAGCCGGGGTCACAAGCCAGGGTCAGTCTTGGGGATTCAGGAACAAAGACATCTAAACTAGAAACAGGAAACATGAAACAAAGAACTGACACTGAGCACAGGAAAAGGCAGGGTTATATAGCACGATAATGAGCTGCTAATTGGTAGGAAGTCCCAGGGAAGCCTGACTGACAGGTTGTAAATAAGCACAGGTGATCCAGGCAAAGCAATATCCAGTGTCTAGCCCCCGTGCTGCAGGCAGGATAAGAAAAGGTAATGAAAGGCTTACATACACACACAAATAGAGAGAAGCAACTGTGGCTTAGGGGCAAGAGAACAAGCCTAGGATAAGAGAGGACCCAGGTTCAAGTCCCTTGCTTGCCCCCAAAGGGGCGACCACGCCTGGCTGTCTGCATGGAATGGTGGGAACCGTGACAGTTCCCTCCCCTTAAAATCACCCCCCGGGCGTGAACATGCTGGGTAGAGACCACTTTGAGTTTGGGGGTAAAGTCAGCCTCATCATCGGACATTCAAGGTTGTCATCTGGCAGGATGGTGACTCTCGCATAGGCATCCACAACCTAAAATTTGATCATCATCTTCATTACTGGGGAACACTGTACCAATAGTGGCCTTGGCAGTCTTCTTCCTATTATTTTTGGTTTTGGCTGCTGTCGAAGTACTCGCAGCTTGCAATGCTTACTCGAACATCACAAGATCCTGCTTGCAAACAAGAGTAACATTTGAGGCATAAGTGCAGTCAGGTGGCAGTACTTTGTCAGTACAGAATGTAATGCTGGTGCTTGCCGGTGCAGAGGTGATGATGGTTTCCGGATTAGGCATATCATCAGAAAGTTGAGAAGACGCTTCAGGAGCAAGAGGTAGAGGCATAATCTGGGTCTCAGGGATTTCAGGACTAACGAGAGCAGGTTCCATAGGTCTACAGGAAATAACAGTTTCAGAGGTTAGTAGACTCTTCTGAACAGCAGAACATGGACAGCCATGACAGCAACCTTTGCACCTCACAGAATTGCATGTAGAACAAAGAGGGTGAACAAAAACAGTGCCCGTTTGGAGAGCTGGAGACTGAGGTGGACGAATAGGGCAACTGGAGATGAAGTGCCCTCTTTCCCCGCAGTGAAAAGCAAAGGCCATGGCTCCTCCTTCTGGCTCTTTGTTGGGAAGCCTGCCTATTCCAGATTACCCCTATCTCCATGGGCTCCTCAATGTCCTGGAAAGGAGTATACGATTCATCAGGAGCATCAAGGTTTGCGGGTGAATACTGGTAAAAAGCATCCCAGTCACAAAGAAGCCGTGATCTATGGGAATGTGGAACAGTCCTAGGAACCTTAGTTTGACTTGTGGTAGTACACTGAGTGGCCATGGCTTTTATGAAAGACCCCGAGTTGTCTAGGACAGGACTCTTAGACAGGAGCATCTAGTGTGCCCATTTTTTTTATCTGTCCAGAGAGCAGGTTGATGGCTGAGAGGACCATAATGAAGTCAGTGGCATACGTAAGAGGCTTTAAGGCAAACAAGAGCCCACAATATACCTTAAAGGACAAGAAGGAGGAACGGCTACCATCGAATCTCTCAGGTAATAGTACAAAAGGTTCACAATACGCTGGTTCTGGGTGTACCGTACCTTTAAGAGCACAAAAGTCCCACTGCAAATCCATAACAGTCTGAGACAAGTTGGATAGTTGCTGGGTCAGGACAGTGAGCATCCTGTTCCTCTCTGCGGGCTCCATAATGGTCAGTTCTTATGTAAAGGTCTTACCTGGATTGGAGTCTGTAGCAGAGATATATGCTCACCCTTACAGGTATCACAGCCCAAAGTGATCAGGTAAGAAAACCACCGGGGTTTTGAATAAATGCACGGGGGCTGTGTGCAAAAAACAAGGATCCAAGTATGCTGTACAAACAAGGGTAAATCTGATCACCTTACTGAGTTTTATAAAAATGAAATAATAAAAAGTTTTTTTAACAGACAAGGTATTCCATGAGAAAGACACCAAGGGCCATACTACGAGTGGCGCGCTATTGTTTGCCTATGAGTAGTTTCGGGTTTCTGTGTTAGTTTGCCACAAGTTAAATTGCGCTTGTATTACAGGTTGAAAGTAAATGCGAATGCGTGAGTGCAATTGCAATTTAAGCTAGAATGATTACAGTGACCTCTGATCTGGTTAACTGTTTTGTGAAATACAATACAGTTACACTCATAATAACACCATCTAATAAAAAATATTTAAAAAAAATGCACAAAAAAGTTATAAGGGATCAAAGATATGAGATCTCAGGTGTTAGAAAAAAAAAAGGCTGCAAAGGGCTCTAACATAGAGATACATATACATGTCTAAAAATGTATATGTATGTATAAATACATGTCTATATATGTGTACATATGTATTTATTTGTGTTTATATGTATTTACAGACATATATACACATATAAATACATTAATACACATGTACACATATATAGATATATAATGAAGTGGATTGGATTCTATGTGAAGAACATATGCATAACTACCTTCGGGTTGAGCGCACTTGGTCTAACTCGTGTTGGGTTAGCGGACACGCAGTAAGTGTTAGGTTTTTATTATAACGCACTCCATTGTCTATGGGTAGAAGAAGTGTGCGCAGTCACATTACCTGAAATCCTTAAGTTAGTGCATGCACTCAAACCATTTACTTTCAACTTGTAAAATGTGGGGTTTGCGCGCAAGTGAAAGCCCTAAATAGCGCAGCGTTTGTAATCTAGCCCATGTTTGTCTTTACACTTTCTGTTGAAAGTCTGTTCCATGAATCAACCACCCTTTCTGTTTATTTTTAGATAAATAATATAATTAATAACTCACAGTAAAAATGATTTTTTTTTAAACCTTGTTTGAGTAACATTCTATGGCCTAGATTTGGAGTTCGGCGGTAAAAGGGCTGTTAACGCTCCGCGGGTTTTTTTCTGGCCGCACCATAAATTTAACTCTGGTATCGAGAGTTCAAACAAATGCTGCGTTAGGCTCCAAAAAAGGAGCGTAGAGCATATTTACCGCAAATGCAACTCTCGATACCAGAGTTGCTTACGGACGCGGCCGGCATCAAAAACGTGCTCGTGCACGATTCTCCCATAGGAAACAATGGGGCAGTTTGAGCTGAAAAAAAACCTAACACCTGCAAAAAAGCAGCGTTCAGCTCTTAACGCAGCCCCATTGTTTCCTATGGGGAAACACTTCCTACGTCTGCACCTAACACTCTAACATGTACCCCGAGTCTAAACACCCCTAACCTTACACTTATTAACCCCTAATCTGCCGCCCCCGCTATCGCTGACCCCTGCATTACACTTTTAACCCCTAATCTGCCGCTCCGTAAACCGCCGCCACCTACGTTATCCCTATGTACCCCTAATCTGCTGCCCTAACATCGCCGACCCCTATGTTATATTTATTAACCCCTAATCTGCCCCCCACAACGTCGCCGACACCTGCCTACACTTATTAACCCCTAATCTGCCGAGCGGACCTGAGCGCTACTATAATAAAGTTATTAACCCCTAATCCGCCTCACTAACCCTATCATAAATAGTATTAACCCCTAATCTGCCCTCCCTAACATCGCCGACACCTACCTTCAATTATTAACCCCTAATCTGCCGACCGGAGCTCACCGCTATTCTAATAAATGTATTAACCCCTAAAGCTAAGTCTAACCCTAACACTAACACCCCCCTAAGTTAAATATAATTTTTATCTAACGAAATAAATTAACTCTTATTAAATAAATGATTCCTATTTAAAGCTAAATACTTACCTGTAAAATAAATCCTAATATAGCTACAATATAAATTATAATTATATTATAGCTATTTTAGGATTAATATTTATTTTACAGGCAACTTTGTAATTATTTTAACCAGGTACAATAGCTATTAAATAGTTAAGAACTATTTAATAGTTACCTAGTTAAAATAATAACAAATTTACCTGTAAAATAAATCCTAACCTAAGATATAATTAAACCTAACACTACCCTATCAATAAAATAATTAAATAAACTACCTACAATTACCTACAATTAACCTAACACTACACTATCAATAAATTAATTAAACACAATTGCTACAAATAAATACAATTAAATAAAATATCTAAAGTACAAAAAATAAAAAAGAACTAAGTTACAGAAAATAATAAAATATTTACAAACATAAGAACAATATTACAACAATTTTAAACTAATTACACCTACTCTAAGCCCCCTAATAAAATAACAAAGCCCCCCAAAATAAAAAATTCCCTACCCTATTCTAAAATACAAATATTACAAGCTCTTTTACCTTACCAGCCCTGAACAGGGCCCTTTGCGGGGCATGCCCCAAGAATTTCAGCTCTTTTGCCTGTAAAAAAAAACATACAATACCCCCCCCCCCAACATTACAACCCACCACCCACATACCCCTAATCTAACCCAAACCCCCCTTAAATAAACCTAACACTAATCCCCTGAAGATCTTCCTACCTTGTCTTCACCATACCAGGTTCACCGATCCGTCCTGGCTCCAAGATCTTCATCCAACCCAAGCGGGGGTTGGCGATCCATAATCCGGTGCTCCAAAGTCTTCCTCCTATCCGGCAAGAAGAGGACATCCGGACCGGCAAACATCTTCTCCAAGCGGCATCTTCTATCTTCTTCCATCCGATGACGACCGGCTCCATCTTGAAGACCTCCAGCGCGGATCCATCCTCTTCTTCCGACGACTAGACGACGAATGACGGTTCCTTTAAGGGACGTCATCCAAGATGGCGTCCCTCGAATTCCGATTGGCTGATAGGATTCTATCAGCCAATCGGAATTAAGGTAGGAATTTTCTGATTGGCTGATGGAATCAGCCAATCAGAATATAGTTCAATCCGATTGGCTGATCCAATCAGCCAATCAGATTGAGCTCGCATTCTATTGGCTGTTCCGATCAGCCAATAGAATGCGAGCTCAATCTGATTGGCTGATTGGATCAGCCAATCGGATTGAACTATATTCTGATTGGCTGATTCCATCAGCCAATCAGAAAATTCCTACCTTAATTCCGATTGGCTGATAGAATCCTATCAGCCAATCGGAATTCGAGGGACGCCATCTTGGATGACGTCCCTTAAAGGAACCGTCATTCGTCGTCTAGTCGTCGGAAGAAGAGGATGGATCCGCGCTGGAGGTCTTCAAGATGGAGCCGGTCGTCATCGGATGGAAGAAGATAGAAGATGCCGCTTGGAGAAGATGTTTGCCGGTCCGGATGTCCTCTTCTTGCCGGATAGGAGGAAGACTTTGGAGCACCGGATTATGGATCGCCAACCCCCGCTTGGGTTGGATGAAGATCTTGGAGCCAGGACGGATCGGTGAACCTGGTATGGTGAAGACAAGGTAGGAAGATCTTCAGGGGATTAGTGTTAGGTTTATTTAAGGGGGGTTTGGGTTAGATTAGGGGTATGTGGGTGGTGGGTTGTAATGTTGGGGGGGGGGTATTGTATGTTTTTTTTTACAGGCAAAAGAGCTGAAATTCTTGGGGCATGCCCCGCAAAGGGCCCTGTTCAGGGCTGGTAAGGTAAAAGAGCTTGTAATATTTGTATTTTAGAATAGGGTAGGGAATTTTTTATTTTGGGGGGCTTTGTTATTTTATTAGGGGGCTTAGAGTAGGTGTAATTAGTTTAAAATTGTTGTAATATTGTTCTTATGTTTGTAAATATTTTATTATTTTCTGTAACTTAGTTCTTTTTTATTTTTTGTACTTTAGATATTTTATTTAATTGTATTTATTTGTAGCAATTGTGTTTAATTAATTTATTGATAGTGTAGTGTTAGGTTAATTGTAGGTAATTGTAGGTAGTTTATTTAATTATTTTATTGATAGGGTAGTGTTAGGTTTAATTATATCTTAGGTTAGGATTTATTTTACAGGTAAATTTGTTATTATTTTAACTAGGTAACTATTAAATAGTTCTTAACTATTTAATAGCTATTGTACCTGGTTAAAATAATTACAAAGTTGCCTGTAAAATAAATATTAATCCTAAAATAGCTATAATATAATTATAATTTATATTGTAGCTATATTAGGATTTATTTTACAGGTAAGTATTTAGCTTTAAATAGGAATCATTTATTTAATAAGAGTTAATTTATTTCGTTAGATAAAAATTATATTTAACTTAGGGGGGTGTTAGTGTTAGGGTTAGACTTAGCTTTAGGGGTTAATACATTTATTAGAATAGCGGTGAGCTCCGGTCGGCAGATTAGGGGTTAATAATTGAAGGTAGGTGTCGGCGATGTTAGGGAGGGCAGATTAGGGGTTAATACTATTTATGATAGGGTTAGTGAGGCGGATTAGGGGTTAATAACTTTATTATAGTAGCGCTCAGGTCCGCTCGGCAGATTAGGGGTTAATAAGTGTAGGTAGGTGTCGGCGACGTTGAGGGGGGCAGATTAGGGGTTAATAAATATAACATAGGGGTCGGCGATGTTAGGGGTAGCAGATTAGGGGTACATAGGGATAACGTAGGTGGCGGCGATTTGCGGTCGGAAGATTAGGGGTTAATTATTTTAAGTAGCTTGCGGCGACGTTGTGGGGGGCAAGTTAGGGGTTAATAGATATAATACAGGGGTCGGCGGTGTTAGGGGCAGCAGATTAGGGGTACATAAGTATAACGTAGGTGGCGGTCGGCAGATTAGGGGTTAAAAATTTTAATCGAGTGGCGGCGATGTGGGGGGACCTCGGTTTAGGGGTACATAGGTAGTTTATGGGTGTTAGTGTACTTTAGGGTACAGTAGTTAAGAGCTTTATAAACCGGCGTTAGCCAGAAAGCTCTTAACTCCTGCTATTTTCAGGCGGCTGGAATCTTGTCGTTAGAGCTCTAACGCTCACTGCAGAAACGACTCTAAATACCGGCGTTAGGAAGATCCCATTGAAAAGATAGGCTACGCAAATGGCGTAGGGGGATCTGCGGTATGGAAAAGTCGCGGCTGAAAAGTGAGCGTTAGACCCTTTAATCACTGACTCCAAATACCAGCGGGCGGCCAAAACCAGCGTTAGGAGCCTCTAACGCTGGTTTTGACGGCTACCGCCGAACTCTAAATCTAGGCCTTAGAATTTCAGCTTTCTGAACGTTTATGATGAAAGTTGTATATTTTAAGCTAAATGCACAGGAAAATAATATTTAATTTATTGCCTAGTAAGTCAGGAATAAAACATCCCAATATATGAGTCACTAGTTTAAAGAGTTGTATTAACATTTCTATTTTGCATTAGTTGTAATTAGCTTTTCAAGCCCCAGGTAACTATCATATTGCTGAGACATGCAATGTAAATAGCACTTTATAATGAGTTCTGTTTATATCTTGTGCAGTGTCTGACCTCAAAGATTTCCATTTTGAAGTAAACTAAGAAAAATTAATTTAAACCCACACAGGCAATCTGAATTTAATTTATGTTATTTTTTTTTAAAACTCATGCTTTTTGAGCGTAGGATTAATTTTAAATAATATATTTTACAATCTAGAACTAAAGGGAAAAAAACACAGTTTGGTTTCATGCAAATTTTAAAATAGTAAAATTCCTTCCCTCAATTATATTATGCTTGGCCAAAAAAAAAATCCTTTTGCAAATTGTTTGTCAAATTGATGTAGGGCAAAGCTGTGAATGTGTTTGGCAACAGGAAATAACTTTAATAGACTTCACAACAGTAATCTATCATTCCAAGATGTTGTAGTATTTATAGTATATAAACAAGCTGATTTAAATTCATAAAGGAAATTTGTGACTCATGTGAAGTATGTGTTTGTGTTATAAATGCAAAGTATCAATAAACAAAATAAGTCATATGCATTGTATATATCAGCCATTAAAGTAAACACATAGAAATGTTTCTATAAAATATTTAGTTACACCTTTGCAGTACACTTTCATTATTGTTTTTCATCTTTTACATGTAATTCAGCATTGAAAATTGTAGATTAATTCTCAGAACTTGAAATATATCCTATCCTAAAATGCATATATGTCCCTAATTGGATTTAACTGATTACACCTGCAAAACAATGTATATTGTACTAACATAATCAATGTGTCTATCTTTGTTGTTGTCTGAGGCCCTGATTGGCCTATCTAAATAATGCAAATTGTTGGTGGAGTTAGGCTATTGACAAACAGATTCAGCAATAATTTAAAAAAAAAAAATTAAACCATTTAGACTTGACTGATACGTTATTCTGTAGCAACACAACAGAAATGCTCGTATTAAGAAGATAATAACTGTACCTTTTAAGAGCTGTATCACAAAATGGTTTCATGGAAAATACTTGTTTTACATTTTTAAAACTGTTATATTGTTTTGTTTTGAGCTCCAGGAAGTAATTGAAAAGCCTATTGTTTATCTTTGTTAGCTGTGGTTGATTGGGGACTTATATACTCTAGCACCTGCATTGACCAACAATCACTGTGTAGGATGTTCTAGTATCATGATTATAGATATATTCTAACTTTGAATATCACAATTGCGTTAACATATTCCCACATAGAAGTCATTGGAGCAAAAAGTGGAAAGAAACCTAACATCCTTCCCTCGTGCGCAAATCTGATTGCATGTTCTCAAGTGCACTAACCCAACATGAAAATATGAATACAGTATTTCACATTCCAATGTTCTTCACATAGCAGAATATGTTATAGTTCTTCTTAAATACACATTTCTACATATATCTGATGCTGCTTTGGTACAAAATATATCTATAGATGTTAAAATATGGGTATAGACATATACAGATATATATAGGAATATTTATTTCTAAATACTTTGATCATATTCCCCTATGTGCAGAACAATGGAATGTTAAATATTTACAGTTAATACACATGATAACACTTTATTAAATATGAATACTGTATAAATAGGATTTTTCATGTTTTCATCTACTTGACTGCAAAGAGCTGCAATGCATATACATATGTATTTATGTGTTTTTATGTGTATATATCTGTAAATACACAAATACATATGTACACACGTACAAATATATATATATATATATATATATATATATATATATATATATATATAAATAACAAGAGTATTGCATTTAACAATGATACTTTTTTATTGGACTAACTATACATTTATTATGACAAACTTTCGGAAGAATGTCTTCCTTTTTCAAGTCTGAAGCAATACTGACCAGTTAGATGGAATTTGCAGATTATATTTTAAAACATAGGATGGCTAAACAGACAGAAAGTGTTAGATGTCTGAATGCAGGGGGAGGAGAGGGTGTCATAAAAATAATGAGGGGGGTTTAGGAGACAGAGGTAGACAGTGTCAGTAAAGGATAACAGACAGGGGAAATATTATTATTATTATCAGGTATTTGAAATATATGGTTATACACAAAGCATAAACTGACATAAAGTTATATATCAACAAAGAATCAATATGTATAAAGATGTGAAATTAGGTATACAGGGGAATATAAGATAGTCAAAAATGGAGAAAGGCAAGAAAGAAAAAAAAAGGGGAATAATAATGACAAATGTGTGGACATAGGCTTACCTGCGTACCTATGTATAGAGAGTGTGGAATATACAATGTAATTGATTACAGTATATGAAAGAACATTACAAAAAATTTTGATAATGGGTTAAGAAACCAGAGTCCACATTTAGTCCAGAATTTAGCAAGCTGAAATGCATTATCATTTTCATTTCAAAGGTTTTTCTTTCCAAGGTGTTTTTTTAGTTGCCTCTGAGAATCTTGATTTAGAAATTTTGGATGGAGTGGTCAGGTTGGGTGAAACGGTGACCAACAGGGGTACAGTATTTTGTTTCACAGTGGTTTTTGATTGAGTGTCTGTGTAAGTTCATCCGAAGGTGCAGTTTTTGGCTTGTTTCTCCAATATAACATCCCCCTTCACATGCAGTGCAATGTATCATGTATACCACATTTGCAGATATACATGAATATGCCCCTTTAATGTTATAGAGGTTACTCTTGTGATTAGCTGTGCTGCTTTCACAAATGTGTTGACATAGTTTGGAGAGAGCTTTGTTGCAGCACTTGGTTCCATTCTGCGTGTTCTTTTTATCAAGGGGTAGCTTTCTGTGGACCAGTTTCTGTTTTAGGTTGGGTGGTTGTCTGAGTCCCAGGGGGGGTTTTGGAAAGATTTTTTTTGAGTGTGGGATCCTCTAAGAGTAGTGGCTGTAAGTCTTTTATGATTTTTCGTATTCCTTCTACAGCAGGGTTATATTTGACTACTAGTGGGATACGCGATATGTTTTTGTTCTCCCTGTATTGTAGCAAGTGTTCACGTGGGGTATTGAGGGCAGAGTTAATTTGTTTGTTTATAACCCTTGTTTTGTAACCTTTTTCACTAAATGATTGGGACAGTGTGATGAGGTGTTTGTCACGGTCCTTGGTGTCTGAGCAAATTCTGTGATATCTGGTGGCTTGACTGTAGATTATGGATTTTTTAATGTGATTGGGGTGGGAGCTGGAGCTGTGGAGGTAGCTGCATCTGTTGGTTTCCTGTATACAGATGAGTGCAATTTGCCATTTGTGATAGATATTGTTGTATCCAGGAAGCTGACAGTCTCTAGAAAAGTACATTTTAAGCTTGATTGATGCATGAAATAGATTAAATGATTTATGAAAATGATGTAGGTTTTTTCTCCTTGTGTCCATATGATGAAAATATCATCTATGTAGCAAAAGTATTTGAAGGGTTTGTGAGGGTGAGTGGCTAGGAATCTCTGTTCTAAGTCAGCCATTAAGAGGTTTGCATACTTTGGTGCCAGTTTGGTGCCCATGGCTGTTCCCATGGTTTGTAAATAGATGGAGTTATTGAAGATGAAATAATTGTGGGTGAGCATAAATTCTGTAAGTTTACTGACTGTAGAAGCACTATACGTCTGGTTAGAGCTGTCTGAGGAAAGAAAGTTTACGCAGGCATCAATACTATCTTTGTGTGGAATACTGCTGTATAGGGATTCCACATCCATTGTCACAAGTATAGTATCCTCTGGCAATTCTGTTATCTGGTTGATTTTGTTCAGAAAATCAGTGGTGTCTTTTATAAAGCTAGTGGTGTTAATAACTAAGGGCTTAAGAATATTCTCCACTAGGCCTGATATTTGCTCAGTCAGAGTGTCCATGCCAGTTATTATTGGTCTCTCTGGGTTCCCTGATTTGTGGATTTTTGGGAGCATGTAGAATGTCCTTATGCTAGAGTTAGAAGGCACCAGTTTGTCCAGTTTATGTTACGTGGGTTTACGGAATGTTTTTATTAGTTTTCTAAATTGCTACCAAAAATCCACAAAAAAGGGACTAATAATAATGACAAAAGTGTGGACATAGGCTTACCTGCATAAAATCAAATTGTGGAGCATCTTGCCTAAGGAGGCAGTGAATGCCAATACTTTAGATAAATTTAAAAATGACTAAGATATATTTCTGGCTAAAAAACATAATTCATGGAGATCATTGACTGTGTTAACTTTGTCAGTTTTATAATTTGTTAATGTAAGTTCAATTGTCAGCTTCTTTAGTGTAAATCAGGTAGTCTCTGTATAGGGTGAACTAGATGGACATCTAAGTAAAGTACAAAGGATGAGAGTTTATGTTGGTGGTTGTGATGGTTAGGTTATTAAAGGAACAGTCAAAGCAAAATTAAAGTTTCATGATTCAGATAGGGCATTCAATTTCAAACAACTTTCCAAATTACTTTTATGATCAACTTTGCTTTGTTCTCTTGGTTTTCTTTGTTGAAAGCTAAACCTAGGTAGAGTCAAGAACTGACTTCTAATCCGTTGAGGCTGCCTCTTATCTCAGTGCATTTTTAAAGTTTTTTCACAGTTATACAGTGCTAGTTCATGTGTGCCATATAGATAACATTGTGCTCACTCCCGCAGAGTTATTTATGAGTCAGCACTAAGAAGAGTAGGGAGTTTATTGTTGTGGCGATTAGGATGTTAAGCACAGTAGGGAGTTTATTACAGTGTAGGGTGTGCATGTTAGGATGTTAAGTAGAGTAGGGAGTTTATTGCGGTGTAGGGTGTGGCGGTTAGGGTGTTAAGCAGAGTAGGGAGTTTATTACCGTGTAGGGTGTGCCTGTTAGGATGTTAAGTAGAGTAGGGAGTTTATTGCGGTGTAGGGTGTGGCGGTTAGGGTGTTAAGCAGAGTAGGGAGTTTATTACAGTGTAGGGTGTGGCCGTTAGGATATTAAGTAGAGTAGGGAGTTTATTGCGGTGTAGGGTGTGGCGATTAGGGTGTTAAGCAGAGTAGGGAGTTTATTAGGGTGTCAGTTAGGAGCTTTATCAGAGTAGGGAGTTTATTGCAGTGAGGTATTGGCAGTTTAGGGACTCATTGTTAAGTGTATTAGGTATGGTAATCTATTTAAAAGGGATTCTTTACTTCAGTGTTTTTCAACCAGTGTGCCGTGGCACACTAGTGTGCCGTGAGAGATCCTCACATGTGCCACGGCAGACTGACAACAGTGTGACATATTTTTTAAACTTTGCTTGTTTTTTACTCCCAGTGCAGGGGTAGTTTGTAGGAGGCATGGCATAACAGCACAATACATACAGTATGTGTGTGTTTGTGTGTATGTGTATATATATATGCTGTATTGGGCTACAATGTGTGATTTTTTTTTAAATTTTTGGATGGTGGTGTGCCACAGGATTTTTTAATGTAAAAAAGTGTGCCACAGCAAAAAAAAGGTTAAAAATCACTGCTTTACTTTATATCACCAGTTTAGGTGCCATTGCTGCTTGGAATATTTTGCCAGCATCACTACCCATTGAGATGTACAGTAAACCACCTCTCAGCAATGCTGCCTTAAAACAATGACATCAGCCGCTTAGAATATTTTGCTGGTTTTCTCTACATTGCGTCGGATCCCTTTTGAATATATCGCCGCCTCGCACCAGTTTCGATCATTCGAGCCTCAGCGAGAGGTACACAACTAATTATTCCGTATTAATTGCAATTTAAATTTAAATATTTTATTTCATATTTTTCAGGCAAAGTAAATAAACATAGTAAAATGCTACTCTTTTATATGGATGAGTTTTTTTAGTACAATATTCCTTTAAAGAAAAAAAAGTGAAAAAAATGCGCTAATGCTATTTGAACCAAGCTGAACACACCCAGTAAGCCAATTGCAAGAGACATATGGGTATAGTCACAAACCAACAACCAGCTCCCAGAAATGCATTGCTACAACTGAACATATCTAGATACTGTATGTTATTCAACAAAGGAAAACAACATAACAAAGTCAATTTGATAATAGGAATAAATTAAAAATGTTATGCTCTGTCTTAAACATTAAAAGTCCTATTAGTTTAGAGAACAAGCAAAGTACAACTATCAAACTTCTAATCATACATTTTAGGAAAACAAATGTTTGTCCAAATAAAATATTACATTTCTAAAAATATTATTTATTATTCTTGCCATTCTCTATGAACTTAACTAAAAATTAGAGAATGTTTTAAAGGGACACTGAGCCCAATTTTTTTCTTTTGTGATTTAGATAGAGAATGACATTTTAAGCAACTTTCCAATTTACTCCTATTATAAAATTTTCTTCTTCTCTTGCTATCTTTATTTGATAAGCAAGAATGTAAGTTTAGATGCCGGCCCATTTTTGGTGAAACACCTGGGTTGTTATTGCTAATTGGTGGATAAATTCACTACCAATAAACAAGTGCTGTCCAGGGCACTGAACCAAAAATTGTCTGGCTCCTTAAAGGGCCATAATACCCAAATGTTTAAACACTTGAAAGTGATGCAGCATAGCTGTAAAAAGCTGATTAGAAAATATCACCTGAACATCTCTATGTAAAAAAGAAAGATATTTTACCTCAAAAGTTCCTCAGTAGCCACCTCCCATTGTAAAGGATTTCTAAGCAGCATTTTAGTGTGTTTGTCCTGGGACAGCTGAAAGGATGAGCATAGTGCACTCTCATATTATTTCACCAATCAGGTAAAGGAAGCTTACTATGAAATCTCATGAGAGTTAAGTCAAATCTCATGAGATCACAGTAAGAGTTCATGACCTCAGCACTGCTGATGCTGATTGGCTGCTGTTCATTTCTTCATTTTTTTTAATTTTTTTACCTGCAGCTGGGAGCAGCTGAGTATAACTTTTTACACAGAACTTACTCTGCTGAGCTGAGGAAATTGTGAGGTAAAATCTTCCTTTTTTACATAGAGATGCTCAGGTGATATTTTCCTGTCAGCTTTTTACAGTTATAATGCATCAGTTTCAAGTGATTTAGCAAATGAGTATTATGTCCCTTTAACTTAGATGCCTTCTTTTTCAAATAAAGATAGCAAGAGAACGAAGAAAAATTGATAATAGGAGTAAATTAGAAAGTTGCTTAAAATTGCATGCTCTATCTGAATCATGAAAGAAACAAATTGGGTTCAGTGTCCCTTTAACCTTTATGCTTTACAACCTCTGGCAGCAAATTAACAATACTTATTTTATAAAATGTTTAGTTATGTGTAATTAAACAGCTTTGCAATATATGTTCATTATTTATTTTGCTCCCTCTTCATATAATTTAGCTCCAACATTTGAACAATTTCTAATTCTCAGAACTTGGAATGCACCTGCTGACTTCTCAAGGCTAACTCTGCTATATACCTGGCCCTAATTAGTTTTATAAGATAACAACTGCAAAACAATCAGCCAGTTTACGAGTTTTGCGTTATGGCTGGCTCGCTAATAACTTGCAAGTTATTTTCACTGCTCACCTTTCATGGCGCTGCTATTACAGGTTTGCATAAACCGGCTTGTGTGGGTGATATGGTTGCGTTGAGCTCCATGCTTCACCCAAATACAAGCAGTGTTTTGATGTGCTCGTGCACGATTTCCCCATAGACATCAATGGGGAGAGCCAGCTAAAAAAAGCCTGCAATCACGGAGCGTAAAGCTCTGTAATGCAGCCCCATTGATGTCTGTGGGGGAACAAAATGTATGTTTAAACCTAATACCCTAATATAAACCTCGAGTCTAAACACCCCTAATTACCCGCCCCAAATTAAAATAATTCTAAATAAAACTTACTATTAATAACTAAATAATTCCTATTTAAAACTACATACTTACTTACCTGTAAAATAAACCCTAAGCTAGCTACAATATAACTAATAGTTTCATTGTAGCTATCTTAGGTTTTATTTTTATTTCACAGGTAAGTTTGTACAGGGAGTGCAGAATTATTAGGCAAATTAGTATTTTGACCACATCATCCTCTTTATGCATGTTGTCTTACTCCAAGCTGTATAGGCTCGAAAGCCTACTACCAATTAAGCATATTAGGTGATGTGCATCTCTGTAATGAGAAGGGGTGTGGTCTAATGACATCAACACACTATATCAGGTGTGCATAATTATTAGGCAACTTCCTTTCCTTTGGCAAAATGGGTCAAAAGAAGGACTTGACAGGCTCAGAAAAGTCAAAAATAGTGAGATATCTTGCAGAGGGATGCAGCACTCTTAAAATTGCAAAGCTTCTGAAGCGTGATCATCGAACAATCAAGCGTTTCATTCAAAATAGTCAACAGGGTCGCAAGAAGCGTGTGGAAAAACCAAGGCGCAAAATAACTGCCCATGAACTGAGAAAAGTCAATCGTGCAGCTGCCAAGATGCCACTTGCCACAAGTTTGGCCATATTTCAGAGCTGCAACATCACTGGAGTGCCCAAAAGCACAAGGTGTGCAATACTCAGAGACATGGCCAAGGTAAGAAAGGCTGAAAGACGACCACCACTGAACAAGACACACAAGCTGAAACGTCAAGACTGGGCCAAGAAATATCTCAAGACTGATTTTTCTAAGGTTTTATGGACTGATGAAATGAGAGTGAGTCTTGATGGGCCAGATGGATGGGCCCGTGGCTGGATTGGTAAAGGGTAGAGAGCTCCAGTCCGACTCAGACGCCAGCAAGGTGGAGGTGGAGTACTGGTTTGGGCTGGTATCATCAAAGATGAGCTTGTGGGGCCTTTTCGGGTTGAGGATGGAGTCAAGCTCAACTCCCAGTCCTACTGCCAGTTTCTGGAAGATACCTTCTTCAAGCAGTGGTACAGGAAGAAGTCTGCATCCTTCAAGAAAAACATGATTTTCATGCAGGACAATGCTCCATCACACGCGTCCAAGTACTCCACAGCGTGGCTGGCAAGAAAGGGTATAAAAGAAGAAAATCTAATGACATGGCCTCCTTGTTCACCTGATCTGAACCCCATTGAGAACCTGTGGTCCATCATCAAATGTGAGATTTACAAGGAGGGAAAACAGTACACCTCTCTGAACAGTGTCTGGGAGGCTGTGGTTGCTGCTGCACGCAATGTTGATGGTGAACAGATCAAAACACTGACAGAATCCATGGATGTCAGGCTTTTGAGTGTCCTTGCAAAGAAAGGTGGCTATATTGGTCACTGATTTGTTTTTGTTTTGTTTTTGAATGTCAGAAATGTATATTTGTGAATGTTGAGATGTTATATTGGTTTCACTGGTAAAAATAAATAATTGAAATAGGTATATATTTGTTTTTTGTTAAGTTGCCTAATAATTATGCACAGTAATAGTCACCTGCACATACAGATATCCCCCTAAAATAGCTAAAACTAAAAACAAACTAAAAACTACTTCAAAAAATATTCAGCTTTGATATTAATGAGTTTTTTGGGTTCATTGAGAACATGGTTGTTGTTCAATAATAAAATTAATCCTCATAAATACAACTTGGCTAATAATTCTGCACTCCCTGTATTTATTTTAACTAGGTAGACTAGTTAATAAATAGTTAACTATTTACTAGCTACCTAGTTAAAATAAATACAAAGTTACCTGTAAAATAAAACCTGACATGAGTTACACTAACACCTAACATTACAATAAAATTTAATACACAAAATAAAAAAAGAAATTATCAAAAATTAAAACGAATTACACCTAATCTAATAGTACTATCAAAATAAAAATGCCCCCCCCCCAAAATAAAAATCCCTAGCCTACACTAAACTGCCAATGGCCCTTAAAAGAGCCTTTTGCGGTGGATTGCCCCAAAGAAATCAGCTCTTTTACCTGTAAAAAAAAATACAAACAACCTCCCAACAGTAAAACCCACTACCCCAAAACCAAAGCCCCCAAATAAAATCCTATCTAAATAAACCTAACCTAAACATTGCCCTGAAAAGGGCATTTGGATGGGCATTGCCCTTAAAAGGGCACTTAGCTCTTTTACATTGCAAAAAAAAAAAACCCTTAGCTAAAAATAAAACCCACCCAATAAACCCTTAAAAAAAAACTAACACTAACCCCGACGATCCACTTACAGTTTTTGAAGACCGGACATCCATCCTCATCCAGGCAGCAGAAGTTTTTATCCAAGCGCGCAGAAGTCCTCATCGAAGCCGGCAGAAGTCTTCATCCAAGCGGGCAGAAGTCTTCAGCCAGATGGCATCTTCTATCTTCATCCATCCGGCATGGAGCGGGTCCATCTTCAAGACAACCGGCGCAAAGAAGAATGAAGTTTCCCTTTAAATGACGTCATCCAAGATGGCGTCCCTTACATTCCAATTGGCTGATAGAATTCTATCAGCCAATAGGAATTAAGGGGGAAAAATCATATTGGCTGTTGCAATCAGCCAATAGGATTGAGCTTTCATTCTATTGCCTGATCCAATCAGCCAATAGGATTGAGCTTGCATTCTATTGGCTATTCCAATCAGCCAATAGAATAAGGGGCAAATGCATTTTTATATGGGAAAGAGTTCCATACATTAAAAAAGTGCGCAATAAAATTTGAAATTTTAAAAATCCCACAGAGCAAATAATTGAGCCATTCACACAAAAATACACAGGAAAAATTGTATTGTTAAGGTGTATCAAAAATCAAAAAAACATTGTTCACTAAAATTGTATTTTATTAAAAAACTTAAAATTTGTATCTAAATCACACAGGAATAAATCGTATTAAATATCGTATTCGTATTAAATATGCACAGTGTAAATCATAATTTAAGTACACTGGATGTGGAATAAACACATAACAATTTGTACTTACAAGTACAAAATACAAATCATAATTGTTTTTTTAATCATGTATGAAATTGTCTCTCAAATCCATGCAAAATTAGCTAAACATTTCCGCCCTAAAAATCTCACAGATTTTTCCTGCCACTTAAAAGGTTTCAAGCTCTTATCAAAATACTCAAAATACTAATTTCTCTGAAAGGAAAATCTATGCATACGAAAATAACAGCAAATTTAACATACAGGGAGTGCAGAATTATTAGGCAAGTTGTATTTATGAGGATTAATTTTATTATTGAACAACAACCATGTTCTCAATGAACCCAAAAAACTTATTAATATCAAAGCTGAATATTTTTGGAAGTAGTTTTTAGTTTGTTTTTAGTTTTAGCTATTTTAGGGGGATATCTGTGTGTGCAGGTGACTATTACTGTGCATAATTATTAGGCAACTTAACAAAAAACAAATATATACCCATTTCAATTATTTATTTTTACCAGTGAAACCAATATAATATCTCAACATTCACAAATATACATTTCTGACATTCAAAAACAAAACAAAAACAAATCAGTGACCAATATAGCCACCTTTCTTTGCAAGGACACTCAAAAGCCTGCCATCCATGGATTCTGTCAGTGTTTTGATCTGTTCACCATCAACATTGCGTGCAGCAGCAACCACAGCCTCCCAGACACTGTTCAGAGAGGTGTACTGTTTTCCCTCCTTGTAAATCTCACATTTGATGATGGACCACAGGTTCTCAATGGGGTTCAGATCAGGTGAACAAGGAGGCCATGTCATTAGATTTTCTTCTTTTATACCCTTTCTTGCCAGCCACGCTGTGGAGTACTTGGACGCGTGTGATGGAGCATTGTCCTGCATGAAAATCATGTTTTTCTTGAAGGATGCAGACTTCTTCCTGTACCACTGCTTGAAGAAGGTGTCTTCCAGAAACTGGCAGTAGGACTGGGAGTTGAGCTTGACTCCATCCTCAACCCGAAAAGGCCCCACAAGCTCATCTTTGATTATACCAGCCCAAACCAGTACTCCACCTCCACCTTGCTGGTGTCTGAGTCGGACTGGAGCTCTCTGCCCTTTACCAATCCAGCCACGGGCCCATCCATCTGGCCCATCAAGACTCACTCTCATTTCATCAGTCCATAAAACCTTAGAAAAATCAGTCTTGAGATATTTCTTGGCCCAGTCTTGACGTTTCAGCTTGTGTGTCTTGTTCAGTGGTGGTCGTCTTTCAGCCTTTCTTACCTTGGCCATGTCTCTGAGTATTGCACACCTTGTGCTTTTGGGCACTCCAGTGATGTTGCAGCTCTGAAATATGGCCAAACTGCTGGCAAGTGGCATCTTCGCAGCTGCACGCTTGACTTTTCTCAGTTCATGGGCAGTTATTTTGCGCCTTGGTTTTTCCACACGCTTCTTGCGACCCTGTTGACTATTTTGAATGAAACGCTTGATTGTTCGATGATCACGCTTCAGAAGCTTTGCAATTTTAAGAGTGCTGCATCCCTCTGCAAGATAACTCACTATTTTTGACTTTTCTGAGCCTGTCAAGTCCTTCTTTTGACCCATTTTGCCAAAGGAAAGGAAGTTGCCTAATAATTATGCACACCTGATATAGGGTGTTGATGCCATTAGACCACACCCCTTCTCATTACAGAGATGCACATCACCTAATATGCTTAATTGGTAGTAGGCTTTCGAGCCTATACAGCTTGGAGTAAGACAACATGCATAAAGAGGATGATGTGGTCAAAATACTAATTTGCCTAATAATTCTGCACTCCCTGTACAGCGCACTGAAAACAGCATATTTTAATAGAATTAGGCGTAATATTAAAGTTTAAACATACACTGGGTTCTTCCTGTGTGCTTAATCCTCCATTCCAAACTTTTACATAGCGGAGTGCTCTCATTATATCTATGGGAGACACCTCGTCGCTCACAGAGAAAAGTCCCTATCCTGCAATAATCTGACAAATTGTATCTGCTTTAGTGGATGTTGATGACTATTTAAATCTATATAACACTTTGTGGAACTCAGTTCTGCCATTTCATTGTTTTTTAGCATTATTGATTTTCTCTCAGGCAGGGTAATTTATGTATCCTATAGCTCATGTGAGCATGCCAAGAAATGTTTTGTCCAGCCCTAATCACAGCAAACTGTATGTAATGTCTGCTTAGAAAATAAGACCTAGTTTCCATTGAGATGGTAAACTCTGGAAACTAGTGTTAACATAAAAAATCTTTATAGAGTTAAGTTGCATGCAAAAAGATGAAAAAAAAAATGGTTATCGCATGCCCGCAACAATTAGCGTACCACTTGTAATCTAGCCATTTGCTTGTATTCTTGTTGAGCGTTCCATATTTCCTTTAAACATTTCACTGTATGCCTGGAATGGAGAAAATGTTTTTTTTTTCTTGTTTTTGTACCGTGTTGCACACATTAGCTGTAAAACTTTTATAATTCTAGAAGGGTTTTATGTAGGAATTGGTTAATGTTTCTGCACATTAATTAAATTAAACAAACACTGGATGAAAATATTAGTTTAATTAAATTTAGAAGATGTTTGATTAATTTATTAGTTCAAATAAATAACTGTTTGCTTAATGCAACAGATCAATGCAAATTATAATGTGATTAAAATACAACAAAAAAAACTTTGCAATAATAAACTTAACGTGAATATAAGTTGTTCAACATATTGGGATTTTATTTAATTAAAATTTTATGTTCAATATACCAAATAAAGTTCCACTTGTACTATGGAAATATTGTAATTCTTGAAAAGATGTCAAGGAGAACATTCTTTCTGCATTATCACAATAAAGATGGTTCTAGTTATAAGTAACTGTTGCATACTGTGCTTTTATTTTTTGTTTTTCTTTATATAATAGCTGTCCTATTTCCTCTCAGTGCTGATATAATTTTTATAGCAATGGTTCTTATTTCTAACCTTGGTCCATGAACAGAAGTGGCTAAAAAAACACCTCATTCTGAGTTGGTATAATCCCACATAAGAAGCAATTTGGCTTAGCTTGTTATAAGTTGAGCTTTTATATCTTTCTCTTGTAAATGTAAAACCTGTTAGCTGCAAGGTGACCTGAACATATGCCTTTACCACAACAGCGTCTTTGAAAGCTTTAGAAGATATCAGATATTCATTTTATTATGTATTTTGCAATATACTTGTGTTAAAAGGGTCAGTAAATTCACACATACTAAAATCGTGGGAAATGTTCATCTTTGCCATTACATTTGAAACTCATTATTTAATTTTAATAAACAATTTTTTCCCATGTTTTATTTGATCTTACATTTTTTCGAGTGTAACCGTTAATGGCTGTTCGTTCTCCAACCCCTCAATGTCATCTCTAATTTGGGCGGTCTAGATCTATTCTGTTCTTCACACATGCAAATTTTGAAATGCCTACATTTCCTCCCACTGAAGCTCGTTGATGCTTATGTCTCTACAGAGCGGCTTTGTATGTAATTACAATTGCGTATGAGCCAATGTCATAGCTATGCGCAATGGGGAAAAAAAGAAGGCGCATGCTCTGTTATATCCGATGTTCTAAGCATTGATCGCTTCTTGTGAATGTCTGAAGTTGCACATGCGCATACCTTAGTAAATAATAAACTCTGAATTATTATCTTGTCCATAGCGCAACAGATAATTTTACTATAGGTGGATGGCAAATTATTGAAAATAGTGAAAAGAATGTGGCGGATTGGTAGGCGGACTGTTAATATACAAGGGGGGTAAGTTTTGTGATAGAATGAATAGTTTAAAAAAACTTATTTAAAATATGATGAATGAAGCTTATGTTTAATATATCATGTAAATGTAAATGCAAGCTTAAAATTTCTGAGTATACTGTCCCTTTAAAAAATGATGAGATGTCAAGTATATTATAAATATTCACAAAAGCTTCATTTTGATGCTAGTAAATCTAGACCACCAATAACAAACTATTCTTTGCTGCCCCTGGGAAAAAGCAAAACTAAAAATGTGTGCTTTGGCTTGGCAAAAACTAAAAAACGGCCCTCTGGAAGGGAGATCAGCAAATAGAAACTGCCTTGCGACCTGGGCCACTGGACATTATTAAGAAGTATATTATTATTTGGGTGTTTAATAGTAAAACATTTATATGCGGCCCTTAAGGCTTCAAAAATATTGACTTGCGGCCCCTATGTGTTAGTAAGTTGGCCATCACTGATCAAGGCAAGCCTTGATATTTTTCACAACTTGTTAAAGTACTTGTACAAAGTGATTATGTATAATTAAAATGGTATGCTTAAAATAACAACAATTTGTAAACAAATCTAAGAAGTATAGCGGACGCGGTTAATCACAATATATTATTTGATTTCTGGCTAGAAAATGGCAGTCAATGAACACTTTTTTGTGTCAACGCGATCACATTCAATTGTTTTCCATTGATTTTTGCCACTGATAACTCATATTTAAAATTTTGAGAAATTGACCTGTAATTAACAAAGGGACGGTCCTGTTTCAGGCACTCACCATCCAATTTCTCAATATTTATCAACATATTTTCAATGCCATTTTTAAATTTTCAAATTCAATATTTCAAAGGACTTGATAAATACTGCCCTCTTCAACTTATTACCCAATGCCATATTGGATGAATTTAGGAAACAGTGGTCTAGATTCATTGAGGCTGACTTCACCTAACTTTCATAACCAATTGCCAGTGTGTATTCCTTCAATTGATATATACCATTGTATTAACTTGATATTGCAAAATGAGTACCTCTAAAAATACGGAAATAGAAAATCACAACCACTGCCTCTAGAAAACAAGTTCTTAAAAGTAAATATTTTAGTAAATAATTGCATTTCTGTTTTGTTATATTATTTTTGAGAGTTCCATTTGTCTCGGCAAACGAAAGATTTTAAAAATATTTTCACAAGACTTGTGAACCAAACTTACTCTAGCAATTAAAGTGCAGGAATTGCATGTTCTATGCTTCCCAACAACAAAATAGAACATTTATAAATTAAAGGGACATTATACACTAGATTTTTTTTTTTGCATAAATGTTTTGTAGATTATCCATTAATTTAGCCAATACAGTTTTTTTTTTTTTAGTTTTGCTTAATTTTAAATATCATTGCTCTGATTTTCAGACTCCTAACCAAGCCCCAAAAGAGAATGCTGATGTATACCTACTCCAGCTTGCTCCTGTTTGTTTAACCCCTTAACGACCGAGGACGTGCAGGATAGTCCTCAAAAAAAGGCAGTTAACGCCTGAGGACATACCCTGCACGTCCTCGGTGTGGAAAGCAGCTGGAAGTGATCCTGCTCGCTTCCAGCTGCTTTGCGGTTATTGCAGGGATGCCTCGATATCGAGGCATCCTGCAATAACCATTTTTAGCCATCCGATGCAGAGAGAGCCACTCTGTGGCCCTCTCTGCACCGGACATTAATGGCTAAGTTCGTTGGTGGGTGGGAGCCGGTGTGGGAGGCGGGTGGCGGCCATCGATGGCCCTGGATGATGCGGAGGGGGCGGGATAGTGGGCGGGGATGGCCGGGGGCGCGAGCAGACCCGCGCACGTGCAGGGTGATGCAGGGGCGGGCGCGTGCATGAGGAGGGAGCGGGTGGGAACCGCTACACTACAGAAATATTTTATTTAGAAGTGGAGAAAAAAGAGGGGTATTATATTCAATTTAACAAGATCGGTGGCTGGTGGGTTGTTAGTCTGGGGGGGGGGGGAAGCTACACTACAGAAAAAAATTAAATAAAAATAATAAAACCATTTTTTTTTTGCTAACTGGGTACTGGCAGTACCCAAGATGGCCCCCAATAAGGCAGAAGGGGGGTTAGAGAGCTGTTTTGGGGGGATCAGGGAGGTTGGGGGCTAAGGGGGGATCCTACATAGCAGCATATGTAAATATGCAGATTTTTTTTTTAAATATTAAAAAATACCTTTTATTTTAGTACTGGCAGACTTTCTGCCAGTACTTAAGATGGCTGGGACAATTGTGGGGTGGGGGAGGGAAGGGTGCTGTTTGGGAGGGATCAGGGGGTGTGATGTGTGATGTGGGAGGCTGATCTCTACACTAAACCTAAAATTAACCCTGCAAGCTTCCTACAAACTACCTAATTAACCCCTTCACTGCTAGCCATAATACACGTATGATTTGCAGCAGCATTTAGCGGCCTTCTAATTACCAAAAAGCAACACCAAAGCCATATATGTCTGCTATTTATGAACAAAGGGGATCCCAGAGAAGCATTTACAAACATTTGTGCCATAATTGCACAAGTTGTTTGTAAATAATTTTAGTGAGAAACCTAAAGTTTGTGGAAATGTTTGTGAAAAAGTTAATGATTTTTTTTTATTTGATCGCTTTTGGCGGTGAAATGGTGGCATGAAATATACCAAAATTGGCCTAGATCAATACTTTGGGTTGTCTACTACACTACATTAAAGCTAAAATTAACCCTACAAACTCCCTACAAGCTCCCTAATTAACCCCTTCACTGCTGGGCATAATACACATGTGGTGCGCAGCAGCATTTAGCAGCCTTCTAATTACCAAAAAGCAACACCAAAGCCATACATGTCTGCTATTTCTAAAGAAAGGGGATCCCAGAGAAGCATTTACAACCATTTGTGCCATAATTGCACAAGCTGTTTGTAAATAATTTCAGTGAGAAACCTAAAATTGTGAAAAATGTTACGTTTTTTTTTTAATTTGATCGCATTTGGAGGTGAAATGGTGAAATGAAATATACCAAAATGGGCCTAGATCAATACTTGGGGTTGTCTACTACACTACACTACAGCTAAAATTAACCATAGAAGCTCCCTACATACTCCCTAATTAACCCATTCACTGCTGGGCATAATACACATGTGGTGCGCAGTGGCATTTAGCAGCCTTCTAATTACCAAAAAGCAACACCAAAGCCATACATGTCTGCTATTTCTAAAGAAAGGGGATCACAGAGAAGTGTTTACAACCATTTATGCCATAATTGCATAAGTTGTTTGTAAATAATTTCAGTGAGAAACCTAAAGTTTGTGAAACAATTTGTGAAAAAGTGAACAATTTTTTTTATTTGATCGCATTTGGCGGTAAAATGGTGGCATGAAATATGCCAAAATGGGTCTAGATCAATACTTTGGGATGTCTTCTAAAAAAAAAAATATACATGTCATGGATATTCAGGGATTCCTGAAAGATATCAGTGTTCCAATGTAACTAGCGCTAATTTAAAAAAAGTGGTTTGCAAAAAAAGCAAAGAACATGTAAACATTGGGTATTTCTAAACTCAGGACAAAATTTAGAAACTATTTAGCATGGGAGTTTTTTGGTGGTTGTAGATGTGTAACATATTTTGGGGGTCAAAGTTAGAAAAAGTGTGTTTTTTCCATTTTTTCATCATATTTTGTATTTTTTTAATAGCAAATTATAAGATATGATGAAAATAAATGATAGATTTTGAAAGTCCATTTAATGGCGAGAAAAATGGTATATAATATGTGTGGGTACAGTAAATGAGTAAGAGGAAAATTACAGCTAAACACAAACACCGCAAAAATGTAAAAATAGCCTTGGTCCCAAACGGACAGAAATTGGAAAAGTGCTGTGGTCATTAAGGGGTTAAAGGTTATTTTCATATGCAAAGGAAGTGGGAGGGGTAGTGTCTGCTATTTCCCAATTGCAGTGTGTATTTCAGCTACCTTTTAAACAGAGCTAAATTGGGATCTTCTAAGTACATTTTTAAACAGTTTTATACTGGATTTTTAGATCAGTGTAGTGTCTATTACATACAGTTATAGGAAAATTGGTGTATACTGTCCCTTTAATATCTGAATTTTATTTGCCAATCCTATAAAAACTGAATAATCAATACTTGATATTAACTGAATTTTTAAACCTAAAATTAGAGGTGTTTATTCAAAGTTGGGATGGGCGAATGTTTCGTAACATTCGAAAAATGAAATTAACTTTAACACATTAGTTCATTCGTTTAGAATTTCGAATGTTTGGAGAACATTCTAACATTCGTTTTTATGCAATATTCGAATTCGAAAAATAAATTAAACATTTATATATTTATGTAATAGTATTTCTAATGCTTTCTTCAAATGTAATATTCGAATTACGCAATATTTGAAATAGAAACATTTGAAATGATATAGTTGTATATATTATGTATCAATTTACTAAATTCTCTACCACATGAACTATTGAACTTCTGAATAGTATTTGTTAAATCCAATGTTACATTAAAAATTTCGAATGTGGACATTCTATCGAATTATGAACATTCAAATTTGAAAGTGACATTCGAAAACTGTAAATAACATTTGATTATAGAATTTTTGAGAATATTTGTTCTTATCAACATTCGAATATAGAAATCAAAATTATACAATAACATTGGTTCTAACATTCATATTTGAATATAAACACATTCCCCCATCCCTAATTCAATGATTTCTATGTCCCTTTTTTGGAAGAGATATTTATCTTCACCACAAATTCCCTTTCATAATTTATTTTTTAGAAACCAATCAATTAACATGGAGGACATGCAACCAGTTAGTACAGAGATCCTCAAACTTAGCCCTCCAGAGGTTTTGGAACTACATTTCCCATGATGCTCAGCCAGCATATCAGCTGTCTGATCATCATGGGAAATGTAGTTCCAAAACCTCTAGAGGGCCAAGTTTGAGGATGTCTGAGTTAGCACTTTGGGCTGTGTTCCTTGGTGTTCAGGTAATATGCATTGGTTTGAGGTTTCTTTGGTCTGATTTGGGTGGTTTCTGATTTATTAAAGATAAATCTAACAAACAGAGGAAGGTAGGGCAGTGAAATTAGGCTCCAGATTCAGGAATGGGAGATTATATATTGTGAGCTCTGTTATTGATAACATTTTGCAAGTAAGTTCCAAAGTCCATCTATCATGTAGATCAGTGATGGCCAACTGGCGCCTGAACACTACATGCTCCACTCAGCATTAGTTCTGTGGCCCACAGGAAAACGCAAAACTACAAATATGTGCTTTGTAGTGAGCACAACTTTAAAGAGTCCTCCAGAGGAAAGAAAACCATACACATTATTAGGAAGTACGGTATAATGTTTGTTTAATAGTCATCTGCAGAAGTTGGCCATCACTGTTGTAGATCATATTACATAAAGGTGGTTTACAGCAAATTGTAACTCATCCTCAATCCTCTTCTTTTAAATCCATCCTTATTTTACATTTGTACACTTGATGTCACAATGCTGCATAATATGCATAACAATAACTAAAGGACACTTTTTCTGTATATAAATCCTTTTATTTGCGTCCCAGAACAAAATAACTAAATGTAGTGAAAATTAGGGGGGGAAAATGAATCATTAAGCGGTAGATTACAAGTGTAGCGCACTCAGTAGCACAGGGGCGTTATTTTTTGTGGAACCTTGTGCAAAAATTAACGCACAATCAGGTATTATTAGAGAATGGTTGCACTCATATAGTGAGTTAAGCATTGCACCTGAGTGCAATCTATACTATAATCACGTTTGTAATGCGTGTCTGTCCCCATCGCCAGTTGCACACGCATCCTCAAAGGAATGTTGGCTTGCGCGAGGCAGCCAAAATAATGTTGGCTGCGCACGCAGCCAAAAGAATCCACCTGGATGCAGCTTACACTGCATCCCAGTGAATTCCGAAAATAGCAGGGTGGTGAAAGAATCCATTTTCAGAATCCACATGAATGTAGCGTAGGCAAACCCGAATCCTTAAAAAAAAAAACACGCAACCGCCCGCACTAAATAACTAAAAAACACTTAACCACCCACAAGGAATAAAAATAAAAACACGTAACCGCCCACACAAAGTATAACAAAGAAACCTAACCTCCCGCACGAAGTATTAACAAACACTAAACCATCAACCCCCACATCGCAAAATAATAAAGTTATTAACCCTTAATCCGCAAATAACACAATTAAAATATTAACCCCTAAACCACCAACCCCTCACATCGCAATAAACCTATTTATTCTATTGACTCTTAAACCGCCAACCCCCCCACATCGCAATAAACCTAATTAACATATTAACCCCTAAACCGCCAAATCTCCATATTGCAATAACCCTAATTAACTTATTAACCCCTAAACCACTGAACCCCACAACGCAAATAACTAATTTAATTACTAAGCACCCTAACCTAACACCCCTTAAATTAACCCAAATTACTACTAAATTACAATAAAAATAACAAAAACTAACATTAAATTACAAAAAATTAAAAAACTCTAACATTACAGAAAAAATAAACAAAATTATAAAAAATAAAAAATAAATTATTCCTAATCCCTATGAAAATAAAATGCCCCCTCAAAATAAAAACATACCCTAATCTAAACTACCAATAGCCCTTAAAAGGGCCTTTTGTAGGGCATTGCCTTAAGTTAAACAGCTCTTTTACCTCTAAAAAATACTAAGTGCGCCCTAACAGTAACCCCCCCAAATAAAAAACACTAAAAAAAAGTAAACTACCCATTGCCACTAAAGGGACATTAGTATGGGTATTGCCCTTAAAAGGGCATTCAGCTCTTTTACTGCCCATAAAAGGCAATCAGCTATTTTTCAAACCCAAAAACCCTAAACTAAAAAAAAAGAAACCCAAATATGAAAATAAAAGAGCCTAAACCTAAGCCCAAAATAGTTACTTACTGTTCCTTAAAGGGACAGTCTACACCAGAATTTTTATTGTTTTAAAAGATAGATAATCCCTTTATTACCCAGTTCCCAGTTTTGCATAACCAACACAGTTATAATAATATACTTTTAACCTCTGTGATTATCTTGTATCTAAGCCTCTGCAAACTGCCCCTTTTTTCAGTTCTTTTGACAGACTTGCAATCTAGCCAATCCGTGCCTGCTCCCAGATTACTTCACGTGCACAAGCACAGTGTTATCTATATGATATATGTGAACTAATACCCTCTAGTGGTGAAAAACTATTAAAATGCAATCTGAAAGAGGTGGGCTTCAAGGTCTAAGAAATTAGCATATGAACCTCCTAGGTTAAGCTTTCAACTAAGAATACCAAGTGAACAAAGCAAAATTGGCGATAAAAGTAAATTGGAAAATTGTTTAAAATTACATGGTCTATTTGAATCATGAAAGTTTATTTTGGCCTAGACTGTCCCTTTAAGTGCGGCGGAGAAGGTCTTCTTCCAGGCGGATCCATCATCTTCTATCTTCATCCGGAGTGAAGGCGGCGCAGAGCGGAAGTGCAGAGCTGTGTTCCCAATGCCTGGCTCCTCAACAGCGGCAGTCCTCAGTGGTGGTCCTCTGTGGCGGCAGTCCTCTGCGGCGTGGAGGCTCCTCTTTATGCGATCATCCATCGAACACTGAAGATTGAATGCAAGGTACCCCATATTTATTGGGGTACCTTGCATTCCTATTGGATGAAATTTTGAAATCAGCCAATAGGATGAGAGCTACTGAAATCTTATTGGCTGATATGAACACCCAATAGGATTTTAGTAGCTCAAATCCTATTGGCTGATTTAAAAATTTCAGCCAATAGGAATGCAAGGTACCCCAAATTGATTGCGGTACCTTGCATTCACTCTTCAGTCTATGACGGACATCGGATGTAGACAAGCCTCAATGCCACCAAGGACCGCCGCCGAGGACTGCTGCCATTGAGGATCCAGGCACCTGGAACACAGCTCCGCACCTCTGCTCCGCGCTGCCTTCACTCCGGATTAATATATAAGAGGATGAATCTGTCTGGAAAAAGACCTTTTCTGCTGGACTTCAGGAACAGTGAGTACCTATTTGGGGCTTAGATTTAGAGTTTTTTATTTTCATTTTTGGGGTGTTTTTTTTTAGATTAGGGTTTTTTTGGAGTTGAAGAAGAGCTGCATGCCCTTTTAAGTTCAATGCCGGTACAAATGCCCCTTTAGGGCAATGGGTAGTTTAGATTCTTGCACCTGGGCCCTGTGGTTTCTAGTTACGCCTCTGTCCTTAGGGCTGCTAGTTATTTTAAGCGGGAGTAGGTTTAGTTAAATTAGCTCATTGATTACTTTGTAATTTATTCTCTTGTCAGTTTGGATTGTTGTGCAACTGGCTTTCCTGAGGTCTCTGCCAACTAGGTTAGAGGTGATGCCCTAGCTAGGATAATTGGTATCAGAGTTGATAGTAGGGACAGCCAGACTGAATTGCGGGGAACACCCCCTAGCTGCGAGCCTAGGGGAACCCCTTCTACTTGGTAGGTGGGCCGGTAAGCTCATTAAAGTCCGTTACTCAGGGCTCGCTTCCACTGAGTTGTTAAAAATGGATCCATAAGCTACCGAAGTTCCCGACAGCTAAAAGTAATTTACAGCTCCATTTTAGTACCAGGTTTCAATAGAAATATTTAGCGCATTGTGTGCAGTCGCTCTTTTCCTGTAGATGTAAATTAACGTTGTGTTAACGCTTCCATCCGACGTTTTCTTAAAAATCAAGTTAGTTGCTATGGTAACCTGGCCTTACACTATAAAATTTAAGTTTAATGTCTGTGCTCCTTACCTGTGATCACCTCTAAAGAGAAACAAAAAGAAAGATACACTTATGTATAATACATATTTTTTAACTATAAGCAAATACTATTTTTTATTATAATTATAGTTTCCACTTTATTAATATATGTAATATGTATTGCTGCCCTAGGCATAGGTCTAGTTTGAATTCTGTAGATATGTGCTTGCATGTATTTTTATATGTAAATACATACTGATATTTCTATAAGAACATAAATACAACTATTCCTATACATGGGACAACAATAAATACTACATATTACAATCTATTTCTACATGAAACACTTGCATTATTTGTAAGTTTTACAATTTCAATGGGAAATAGGTCTCAAAAAGCGAATTTTTCCTCTTTTACACCTAGTTGAGCTGGTTGTAATTTTTTTTCAATGTATCGACAGCTTCCAACAGTGTATTAATTCCTTATGGTACCTTCATTAATGTTTAAAACAAATACATTGCAGCAAAAATCTCTGAAAAAGAACAGAAATGCTTTAGCTAAATCTGACCTTATTTATTAACAATTGTGATGCATATCATGTATTTAAAGCTAACGTAGAAACCTAGCCGCTGTGGCTAACAGAAGTACAAATAACCCAGTCATTTATATCCTTTCAAAAATGACATAAAGACAATTGTTTTTGGACATGGTAAAAAAGTGCAGTGTTTGGCATGTGCCAATTACTGCAGGACGGTATTATCTACAAAACATCAAATGCACCTGCTTGTTGTTTCAGTCTTGACATACTGTTGGACAAATCATATTATAAGGTAAGACACCAAAATAATCCAAGCTTGTAATAAGCAAACCCTGGAGCAATAATATAAAGCAGTGACTCTTCCTCTTAGACATGGGTAATCACTGGGTTTTAAGAGTGATGTTCTGAGAGCACTCACATTTGAAGAAAAGCGAGTGGCCACTTGTGTCTTTAATAAACTTTGTTAAATTTGCTTACATCCAGTGAGTGCCCATATCAGTAAGTGTATATATATATATTTATAATGAACCCTTGTTTTTGTCTATTTTTGAGAGCACAGAATAATTTAGGTTAAATTCAAGAACACACACTTTATATCTACACACACACTTCAGAATGTACATGCACAGACACACAACCACACACATATACCTGAACACATGTATACACACCAAACACATGCATGCACATATATACACTAATCTCATGCACACACATACACTGTAAACATGTGTACACATTACACACACACACGCATGTGCACTTATACACTAAACACATGTACACACCCAGAAATTACACCTATGATTCAAATGTAAAATTTGAATGTTGATTCTTATTGTGTGTGCAGTGTAAATTATTTTTATTATTAAAATTATAATTGCTCTCATTATTATTATTAATAATAATAATAATAATATTTAATACTTTGCTTTTACCTTTTTTCTTATTATGTAACTTGTTCCAATCTACTTGTAAAAGAAAATAAAGATCAATAGAAACATTTTCTTTTTGATTCGAAAATAATTAATAATAATTCCTATAAAGAAAAGTACTTAAGTTGTGAAAAAAACACATAATAATAAAAAAGAAATCTATTTCTATTATCAATTTGATATTGTTCTCTTTGCATCCTTTCCTGAAGAGCATACACAGGCAGAAGCATGTACGTGATTGGAACTCTATATGAGCATTTGAGCACTAGAAGGCAGCAGTTTTTTTTTAAAGTAACATTTAGCATTTTATCTCATTTTGAATTAATTGTTGCAATAATATTTTATTTTCTTACTAATAAAAATCAAGTTATCAGTGAATCTATAACAGTCAGACAAAATTCAGAATCTTTATTCTTCTTCTCTTTTTTACATATTAATGTGGGCAAATAGACACACTACTATCACACAGGTAGATTACGAGTTGTGAAAAAATGGTAATTTCAACGTTAAAATAGCAACGCAGCCATTACTTGTCAGTATAGCTATACTGCAAGCCTTTTAGTCTGTAACGCAACGTCAGTCCCGCACTCAAAAAAATGACGTTTTTTCATGGGAGTTCCATAGTGCTGCCATTACGGGTTTTGCAGTGAGGCTAAAAAGCTTGCGTTAAACCCTATAACGAGAAGTTCCGTACCACCATCTGAGAGCAGTAGTTATGACTTTTACGCAACAAAACTGTTACATAAAACTCATAACTAAAGTGTTACAAAGTACACTAACACCCATAACCTACCTATTAACCCTTAAACCGAGCCCCTCCCGCTTCTCAAATACTATAATACATTTATTAACCCCTAATCTGCTACTCCCGACATCGCCACCACTAATAACATTTATTAACCCCTATTCCACCGCTCCCCGACATCGTCGCCACTATACTAAAGTTATTAACCCCTATTCCCCCACACCCCAACATTGCTCCCCGACATCAGCCAATAGAATGAGAGCTGCTTAAATCCTATTGGCTGTTTTAAACAGCCAATAGGATTTTAGCAGCCCTAAAACCTATTGGCTGATTTCAATTTTTCAGCCAATAGGAATGCAAAGGTACACCCAGTATAAAAGGGGTACCTTGCATTTCAATCCTCAGTGTTCGGCGGACGATCGCTTGAAGAGGACCTCCACATCGGATAGATAGACCTCCACCTGGACCTCCGCATTGGACCTTCACCTGGACCTCCGCCTCCACGCATCGACCGTTACACCTCCGCAGGGATAAAGAAGACACCGGTCCCGCGATGGATGAAGATTGCGCCGTCTGGATGAAGATGGAGCTGCCGGGATGAAGATCTTTTAAGCTGGACTTCAGCAACTATGAGTACCTAAAGAGGGGTTAGTGTTAGGTTTTTTGGGTGGGTTTTTTTTTAGATTAGGGGTTGGGCAGTTATTAAATGAGCTGAATGCCCTTTTAAGGGCAGAAAAAAAGAGCTGAATGCCCATACAAATGCCCTTTTAAGGGCAATGCAGATACAAATGCACTTTTCAGGGCAATGGGTAGATTAGGTTTTTTAGATAGTTTTTTTTTATTTTGTGGGTTTGGGAGAGTGGGGGTTTGTAATGTTAGTGGGTCTTTGTATTATTCTTTAGAAAAAGAGCTGATTTTTGTAGGGAAGGGCTATTGGTAGTTTATTATAGATTCATTTTTAAAAAAAATGGGTATTAAAATAGGAATAATTGTTATTATTTTGGATAATTCGTTTGTTATTTTGTGTAATGTTTTTTTTATTTTTTAATGGGCAGCAAAAGAGCTGAATGCCCTTTTAAGGGCAATGCCCATACAAATGTCCTTTTCAATGCAATGGGTAGATTAGGGGTGTTTAGACATGGAACTTTTTTTTCCCCATAGACATTAATGGGGTTGCGTTACGGAGCTTTTCATTCCGCGATCGCAGGTGTTTGTTTTTTTCTGACACTCTCTTCCCATTGATGTCTATGGGTAAAGCGTGCACGAGCACGTCAAAGCAGAGCTTGCATTTTGTGCGGTATGGAGCTCAACGCAACCATATCGCGTGCACAAGCCGGCTTTTCTAAAACTTTTAATGGCAGCGCTATGGAGGGTGAAATAACACAACTTTTGTTGCGTTCGTTAAAGGGACATTCAAGTCAAAATATAAATGCACATTGCATCTTTGAATAGAAACATATTTGCAATATAATACATGTATTGGCAAAAATGCTTCTATTAAGAGTTATTACTGTTTTAGTGTTAACATTTTTCTCTGCATGTGCATGTGAAGCATAGCTAGATATTTTCACTGCACCCACATTTGAATTGAAATGCAGCTGCTCAGATCATCAGTGGTGCTTGTATCATGTCAGCAATTAACAAATGGAGTCATTACCAGATGGTACAACCACCTTAGGTTCTCTGAACAAGTGTTGTGTTTAAAATGCTGGTGCACGGTGCATACTTAAATACACTTTTTAAACAACTATAGCTTTTATTAGAAGCATTTTTGCTCATGCATGTATATTACACAATTGCTTCTGTTCAATACCGAAATGTACCCTTTTGGTTTTCAATTTTGACTGGAATATCCCTTTAAATACCCTCTATAGCGCAAAACTTGTAATCTGGGTGACAGTTAGTTATACCTCATTTCTTATAAGCAGACGGAAAAAAAAAAACAATTTCCTATTTCTATAGTTATATTACTTATTCTAGTTTTTATTGTGATAATGTATTCATTATCCTTGCTGTGCTACAGACTCACTATGGGGTTGCGCATTTCCTTCAATAATTGAGTGCCAGTGGTTTTCACTCTTTAAATAATTAAGCAAAATCAAATTTTCTTTTATTATTCAAAAATAAAAGGATCAGAAATGCATTTGAATAATTTAATTTATTTTTATATCTAATAATAATCACTAGTCAACCCGATAGAGTTTGCTGTGTTTTTTGGCTTCAGTTTCTATTCCAGTCCGATTTACGCAGCATTTGAATTAGGAATACAGTGTAAAGAGAACATCTAGTTTCTTACACTTTGATTGGGCGATCACTCGCACCTATAAGAAACAACTATTTCTAGTGGCTTTAAGTGAAGAATTAAAATTTAAAGGGGTTTCTTTACACACACCCATAAGGAAAATATCAGCATCAACTAGAAAATAAAATATGGCAGCAGAATGATTCAATATTAGTGATGCCAGGCAAATATGTTTGAATGGAAGATTTTATCATAAGCAATAAAATCAATTGATGAAATAGGGACATTTTTATATCAATTTATGTGATTTTCTAATTAACAATTTTTAAAAGGTCCAAACCCTTACTTAAGGGGAACTTATAGTTAGAATTGTCATTGTTTTTGGGAGATACAGTAGCTAGCGAATGGTGCCTACACAGATATGTCTCTTGTCACTGGCTCACAACATGTGTTCAACTAGCTACCAGTAATGCATTTCTGTTCTAGAGATGATTTTAACTATGTGTTTAAGCCTGTTGCAGGATATTTTTTTAATAAAATATCCAATGCTTTGCAGTATCTTATTTTACCAATTAGGAACAAATGTTTACTAGAGTTAGTCTTGTGAAGCATTTCATGTGCACTTCCAATTCTCAGAACTGGAAAACCTGGGTGGGGGGGGGGGTAATGAAAATATATTGCAATTTTTTAATTACATACAATAAAAAATAAATAATCATTTTATGTTACAATCTCAAAGTGTTTGTTTTTTTGTATTCAAATATTTATTTATTTTTTGTATCCCAGGTATATGTAATAATAGATTTTACTTAAAGGGACATGAAAATATTAATTTTATGATTCAGCTAAAGAATATAATATTAAACAACATTCCAATTTACTTCTATTATCTAATTTGCTTCATTTTTTAGATATCCTTTGTTGATGAAATAGCAATGAGCATGGGTTAGCCAATCACACAAAGCATATATGTGCAGCCACCAATCAGAAGCTACTGAGTCTATTTAGATATGCTTTTCAACAAAGGATACCAAGAGAATGAAGTGAGGATGGAAATATGTTTAAAATTGCATACTCTTTCTAATTCATGAAAGAAAAAATTTGGTTTTTATGTCCCTTTACCACAATTTATTAGGTATTACAATTTTTTATTAGAGTGCTTAAAGTGCCATAAAACAGGTTGAGATCTGTACATATCCTAAAAGGGCCTATTAATTTAAAATAGTTTGCATAAAAAAATCTTTAAAAATTTCTGGCAAGTATTTTAACCCCTTACTGACCAGAGCGCTTTTTCCATTTGTTGACCTTTGGGACCAGAGCTATTTTTACATTTCTTCTGTGTTTGTGTTTAGCTGTAATTTTCCTCTTACTCATTTACTGTACCCACACATATTATATACGGTTTTTCTCGCCAGTAAATGGACTTTCTAAAGATACCATTATTTTCATCATATCTTATAAATTACTATAAAAAAAATACAAAATATGAGGAAAAAATAGAAAAAATCACACTTTCTCTAACTCTGACCCCCAAAATCTGTTACACATTTACAACCACCAAAAAACACCCATGCTAAATACTTTCTAAATTTTGTCCTGAGTTTAGAAATACCTAATGTTTACATGTTTTTTTTTTAAAAAAGTTATAGGGCAATAATTACAAGTAGCACTTTGCTATTTCCAAAAAATGTTTTTTAAAATTAGCGATAGTTAGATTGGAACACTGATATCTTTCAGGAATCCCTGAATAACCCTTCACATATATATATTTTTTTTAGTAGACGACCCAAAGTATTGATCTAGGCCCATTTTGGTATATTTCATGCCACCATTTCACTGCCAAATGCGATCAAATAAAAAAATCATTAATTTTTTCACAAACCTTTTCACAAACTTTAGGTTTAGCACTGAAATTATTTACAAACAGCTTGTGCAATTATGGCACAAATGGTTGTAAATGCTTCTCTGGGATCCCCTTTGTTCAGAAATAGCAGACATATATGGGCTTGGCATTGCTTTTTGGTAATTAGAAGGCCGCTAAATGCCACTGCGCACCACACGTGTATTATGCCTAGCAGTGAAGGGGTTAATAAGGTAGCTTGTAGGTAGCTTGTAGGGTTAATTTTAGCTTTAGTGTATAGATCAGCCTCCCACCTGACACATCCCACCCCCGATCCCTCCCAAACAGCTCTCTTCCCTCCCCCACCCCACAGTTGTCCCGCCATCTTAAGGACTGGCAGTCTGCCAGTACTAAAATAAAAGGCTTTCTTTTTTTTTTTATATATTCATCAGTGATGGATCCCCCTTTGCCCCAAACCTCCCTGATCCCCCCAGACAGCTCTCTAACCCCCCCCCCCCCCCGCAACCTATTTGCACTCATCTTGGTACTGGCAGTACCCAGTTTGCCATATAATTTTTTTTTTTTTATCCAAATTTTTCTGTAGTGCAGCTTCCCTCCCTGCATAACCTACCCCACTCCCTCCCAGATCCCTTGGATAATATTTATCCCCCCCTCCATCAATTACACTTTACATAGTGTAGCGGTACCACCCGCTTTCGTGCGCGCTCACATCCATGCACACCCCTGGTGCCCCTGTGCGCGATTCCGCCCCCCTCTGACATATTTCCCCCAGCAATGGGCCGCCCACCTGCCTCCCTGCAATGGCTCCCACCCATCAACGATCGACACCATTGCTGGCCGATGCAGAGAGGGCCACAGAGTGGCATTACTGCAATACCTTGAAAGCGGCTGGAAGCGATCATGATTGCTTCCACTGCTTGAAGCCCCAGAGGACGTGCCAGGCACATCCTTGGTCACTAACTGACACCCCATGTAGGATGTGCCTGGCACATCCTCGGTCATTAAGGGGTTAAAATAATTTTCGAAAATAAGCAAAATGAATTACATAGCTAAGCTGCATGGAGCAGCCAACTCCACCCCTCTTATCAGTGTTAAGACACAGGCATTGTATTTCAACTGAGTTCACAGCTTCTAGGCATGCTCCAGCAGATAAGCCCTATTCACTTTTGCATTCTACCAAAAGAACAATAAACATAGATACAGCCATAAAAGGAATTGTGTGGGGGAAGTTAGAGCTTTACAATTCAGAAACTAAAAAGAAAGGGTTAATGATGAATCACTGCAGTATAAATTTGCAGAAAAAATAATTAAAGTACATATTATATTATTTTGTCTCTATCCCAACTTGTTTTATGTCCCTTTAAGAGCAGCCACAAAAATGGCAGTATTTTATTGGTGCTGCCATATGGAGCTCAATTTATCAATCCTTGGTGGTTATCTGATGACCACTGCTTGATAAATCCTGACTGCAGGTGCTCTTGTGCGAACCTGCAGTCAAAGAAGGGGAAGAGCTTGATACATCGAGCCCATGATGTTCCAGTGTCAGCTCCAGCGACTGATTAATTTGGTAGGGGGCAAATGCTTATCCTGAAAGAATCAAGAAAGCAAATGACTGATACCCAAATGTACAAAAAAACAAAACAAAACCATAGGTTTATTTTCTTCATTAGCATTCAACTTATTACGCCCCCAGACTAACTAGCATAATGGTGGGGGGCAAGTGCACATGCACGGAACCTAAAGCCAAGTTTAGAGCTGGTTTTATGCACACTAGAAACAGAACTGTAAATAGAATAGCTTTCGGAAACTTTTGTTGGAAGCATATATGTTAGAAAATATTTTTTATAAACATTTAAGGCCAAATCATTAAATTATAAAGGGGTCTTTCATGTCTATTTAAGATAACATTTTAATTGTTTCCTGCAGTGTAACTTGATAACAGACTTCTTATCTGGACTTACTATGGGAAGCTGCGTTATTAAGTTCATCCCTTTCATTTAGAAATATTTTAATTAAAAGGCATTTAAAAGTGCAGATCTGAACCTCAGATATAATACAAAAGAACGTTTCTTTTTTAAGTTGAGGAACTTTTAGTTTTAATTGGGGTATTTCCAGCATATTCTTCACATAAATCACAGTGGTTCTTGAGCCAATCCATTAGAGTTTGCCATGTGAAAACGTCATACTCAGCTTGGGTAGTATTCAGCTTCCTTTTGTATGGCATTTCCAGTTTGTTATAAGCACGGCTGTTCTGATTAGTTACCTTGGCCTGATTTATGTATGAAATAAATCTAAAGCTTCTGGTTTTCTGACATGTAAACTAGGTAAAAACACAAAAAAGAAAATCTAAGAAACATTGTATTCTCAGATGACTTTTATGGATTTTCACACACATAGGCCCCCATTTTAAAGTTTCTACAGGCCCTCAGGGCCAAAGGAGCAGCATTGGCTGCCAGAATTTAAGATTGCTCAAGCAATCACTTTTGCAACCCTGCCTCCTGCTCTCGCTCAACCAATTGCATGAGATCAGGGCTTGTCACTCACTCTGAGGTTGCAGACACATTAGGAAACCGTAATCCTACAACCAGTAGTCTTCATCCAAGCCGGGGCGAAGTGGTCTACCAGATGGACAGAAGTCTTCATCCAGACGGCATCTTCTATCTTCATACATCCGACGCGGAGCGGCTCCATCTATAAGACATCCGACGCGGAGCATCCTCTTCTTCCGATGACTAAAGACGAATGAAGGTACCTTTAAGTGACGTCATCCAAGATGGCGTCCCTTAGATTCCGATTGGCTGATAGAATTCTATCAGCCAATCGGAATTAAGGTAGAAAAAATCCTATTGGCTGTTCCAATCAGCCAATAGAATGCGAGCTCAATCCTATTGGCTGATTGCATCAGCCAATAGGATTTTTTCTACCTTAATTCCGATTGGCTGATAGAATTCTATCAGCCAATCGGAATCTAAGGGACGCCATCTTGGATGACGTCACTTTAAGGTACCTTCATTCAGCTTTAGTCATCAGATGAAGAGGATGCGGATGTCTTGAAGATGGACCCGCTCCGCACTGGATGGCTGAAGATAGTAGATGCCGTCTGGATGAATACTTCTGCCTATCTGGAGGACCACTTTGCCCGGCTTGGATGAAGACTTCTCCCGGATTCGTTGAGGACTTCGGCTCGGCTTGGATAAAGACGTCTCCCGGTAAGTCGATCTTCAGGGGGTTAGTGTTAGGATTTTTTTAAGGGTGTATTGGGTGGGTTTATTTTTTAGGTTAGGGCTTTGGGCCTGCAATAGAGCTAAATGCCCTTTTAAGGGCAATGCCCATCAAAATGCCCTTTTCAGGGCAATGGGGAGCTTAAGTTTTTTTAGTTAGTATTTTATTTGGGGGGGTTGGTTGTGTGGGTGGTGGGTTTTACTGTTGGGGGTTTGTTTGTATTTTTTGTTCAGGTAAAAGAGCTGATTTCTTTGTGGCAATGCCCCGCAAAAGGCCCTTTTAAGGGCTATTGGTAGTTTAGTTTAGGCTAGGTTTTTTTTTTTTTTTTTGGGGGTTTTTTTTTTTTATTTTGCTAGGGCTATTAGATTAGGTGTAATTAGTTTAAAGATCTGTAATTTGTTTTTATTTTCTGTAATTTAGTGTTTTTTTTTTGTAATTTAGCTAATTGAATTGAATTTATTTAATTGTATTTAATGTAGGTAATTTATTTAATTGTAGCGTAGTGTTAGGTGTTAGTGTAACTTAGGTTAGGTTTTATTTTACAGGTCAATTTGTATTTATTTTAACTAGGTAGTTATCAAATAGTTAATAACTATTTAATAACTATTCTACCTAGTTAGAATAAATACAAACTTGCCTGTAAAATAAAAATAAACCCTAAGCTAGCTACAATGTAACTATTAGTTATATTGTAGCTAGCTTAGGGTTTATTTTATAGGTAAGTATTTAGTTTTAAATATGAATAATGTAGTTAATGATAGTAATTTTATTTAGATTTATTTAAATTATATTTCAATTAGGGGGTGTTAGGGTTAGGGTTAGGGTTAGGTTTAGGGGTTAATAAATTTAATATAGTGGCTGCGACGTTCGGGGCGGCAGATTAGGGGTTAATAAGTGTAGGTAGGTTGCAGCGACATTGGTGGCAGCAGATTAGGGGTTAATAAATATAATGTAGGTGTTGGAGATGTTGGGGGCAGCAGATTAGGGGTTAATAAGTATAATGTAGGTGGCGGCTATGTCCGTAGCGGCAGAATAGGGGTTAATAAGAATAATGTAGGTGTCAGCGATTTCGGGGCGGAAGATTAGGGGTTAATAAGTGTAAGGTTAGGGGTGTTTAGATTCAGCGTTCATGTTAGGGTGTTAGGTGTAAACATAAAATGTGTTTCCCCATAGGAATCAATGGGGTTGCGTTACTGAGCTTTACGCTGCTTTTTGGCAGGTGTTAGACTTTTTCTCAGCCGGCTCCCCCATTGATGTCTATGGGGAAATCGTGCACAAGCATGTACGACCAGCTCACCTTACTTAAACTGCGCTGGTATTGGAGTGCGGTATGGAGCTAAATTTTGCTCTACGCTCACTTCTTGCCTTTTAAAGCCAGGTTTGTAAAAACCTGTAATACTAGCGCTGTAGGTGAGCAGTGAGAAAAAAAATGCTCGTTAGCACCACACAGCTCCTAATGCAAAACTCGTAATCTCGCTGAATGTTTTCAGATGTACTTGAGTGATCTAAAATTTAAAATATATATTTTTTAATGAATTCTCCAATCAAATGGGAGGCCATAGGTTTAGGGGTTAATACGTTTAGTGGCAGCGGTGTCGGGGAGCGGCGGAATAGGGTTTAATACATTTTAGTTAGGTGTCGGCGATGTTGGGGGTGGCAGATTAGGGGTGTTTAAACTCGGGGTTTATGTTAGGGTGTTAAGTGTAAACGTTACTTGTTTTCTTCAATAGAAATCAATGGGTTATATTTCTTTGTCTTACAGCATCGAACATAAGCTTTCACTGCTTTCAGACTCCCATTGATTTCTATGCATCCGTGGCCTCCAGGTTGGCGGATTGAAAACCAGGTACGCTGGGTCGAAATAGCCACAAGTGTACCTGTTTGATAACTGGGAAAAAAGTATCAGATAGAGCCAAATAAGTATTCGGAACATCTGTAATGGCGTAAGCATCGATCTGCGTTGGATTTAGATTGCTGGTTCGTATGTTACATCACAAATTTTAACATGTGCCGGTCTTGAGGCTTTGATAACTAGGTCAGATCAATCTCGCAACAATTACGATACGGAATTCCGGCGTATTTGCGGTTGACACTTTGATAGATAGGCCTCTTAATCTGTGTAATATATTGTCACTGCTGACTCCCTGAGCATGTGAGGTGTTTGAATATAGGTGAACAGGTTATGTGTGTATGCTACTGGAAAATGGTAATAACTTTTATTAGATGCATTTTTGCTAATGGCAGTATATTGCTAAAATGCTTCTATTCAAAATTGAAATTTACCCTAAGAGGCCTATCTATCTATCAAAGTGTCAACCGCAAATACACCGGAATTCCACATCATAATTGTTGCAAGATTGATCCGACCTAGTTATCAAAGCCACAAATGTCAAAATTCGTGATGTAACATACGAACCGGCGATCTTAATCCAATGCCGATACTTACGTCATTACAGATGTTCCGAATACTTATTCGGCTCTATCTGAAACTTTTTCCCAGTTATCAAACTTTTAACAGGTACGCTCGTGGCTATTCTAACCCAGCATACCTGGTTTTCAGTCCGCCACCCTGGAGGCCACGGATTCCATAAAAATCAATGGGAGTCTGAAAGCAGTGAAAGCTTATGTTCGATGCTGCAAAACAAATAAATATAACCCATTGATTTCTATGGTAGAAAACAAGTAACGTTTACACCTAACACCCTAACATAAACCCTGAGTCTAAACGCACCTAATCTGCCGCCCCCGACATCGCCGACACCTAAATAAAATGTATTAACCCCTATTCTGCTGCTCCCCGACACCGCCGCCACTAAACGTATTAACCTCCCACATCACTACCACTAACTAAACATATTAACCCCTAAACCGTCAGCCCCCCACATCGCCAAAAACTAAATTAAGCTATTAACCCGTAAACCTAACAACCCCTTAACTATAAATTAAAATTACAACATCCCTATCTTCAAATAAATTAAAACTTACCTGTATAATTAAAATGAACTATTTTAAACTATTAATTAACCTACCCTAACTATTATACTATAATTAAATTAAAATACCAATTAAATAAACTAAATTACATATTAAAGACACCTAACCCTACTCAAATTATTTAAATATACTATTAAACATTATTAAAAGTACTAAATTACAGAAAAAAACAATCACTAAGTTACAAAAACAAACATTAAATTCCGGAATTTTTTTTTTTTTTATCAAAAATAAAAAAGAATTACACCTAATCTAATAGCCCTATCAAAATAAAAAAGCCCCCCAAAATAAAAAAAAATCCTAGCCTACAATAAACTACCAATGGCCCTTAAAAGTGCCTTTTGTGGGGCATTGCCCCAAAGATATCAACTCTTTTACATTGCAAAAAAATACAAACACTGCCCCAACAGTTAAACCCACCACCCAACCAACCAACCCCCCAAATAAAAAAACCTTTTCTAAAATAACCTAAGCTCCCCATTGCCCTGAAAATGGCATTTGTATGGGCATTGCCCTTAAAAGGGCATGTCAGCTCTATTACATGCCCAGACCCTAATCTAAAAATAAAACCCACCCAAAAATTCCTTAAAAAAAACCTAACACTAACCCCTGACGATCCACTTACAGTTCTTGAAGTCCTGCTTGAAGGATCCATCCATCCGGAAAAGTCATCATCCAGACGGCAAGAGGTCTTCACCTGGGCAGCCTCTTTCATCTTCATCCAGCCGGAGAAGTCCTCATACAGGCGGCAAGAAGTCTTCATCCATCCTGTGTGGAGCGGGTCCATCCTGAAGACATCCGGCACTGAGCATCCTCTTCATATGGTCGTCACCGTAAACTGGAACTTCAATGCAAGTGACACCATCCAAGATGGCGTCCCTTTCATACGTATTGGCTGAAAGATTTCAATCAGCCAATAAGATTAGAGCTGCTATTGGAATAGCCAATAGGATGAGAGCTCAATCCTATTGGCTGATTGGAACAGCCAATAGGATTTTAGCAGCTCTAATCCTATTGGCTGATTGGAACAGCTTTGATAGATATCCACCTAAGTGTCCATAGGCAAAATACACACCACCCTCAGCTCTCTGAGTTGGAAAACTGGTGCACGGGTCCTCACATTATATGCATGTATCCCACTGAAAAACAGTAATAACTTTTACTAGAAACATTTTAGTTAATGGGAGTATTTTGTAAAAATGCTTCCATTTTAAATTAAAATGCACCCATGCACCTTTCATTTTTTACCTTTATATCTTTTTAATATAGTTCCAAATTAATTACACCATTATGAAATTTAATTTGAAGACCATACTGGAGATTTTTTCAATGCTGTAAATTGAATTAACCAGCTGTTTAATTTGCATCACCTGCAGGTTACACAATTTGCTTTGTTTGGGTGGGGGAAAGCAAACGTTTTACATTTTAACAAAAGTAAGAGGTGTTTAAAATCCTTTTATGCATAAACCTCTTAGCTGCCGGTGAGGTTGTAACATAATGTGCTGTAGCTTTTACCAGAGGGTTAATCAGAGCTTTTTGCTAACAATGTCACATGGAATAAGAGCTGCCGTAAGGAATCATTTGTAGTTAACAGGACATAGGTCGTAATGTGCTTGCTGGAAATGTTGTTTACACCAACTACAATGATCAAGCAATTTGTTTTCCATTTGTAGCCACAGTAACACAGTTTGGACATACAACAGTCAGCACTTTTCCGCTGTGTTGGGCGCTGTCAGATCAGCAGTTTTCTCTTTCAGGAGGATTACTTAAAATTGCATACAGGGCAGCTCATCTGCAACACACAAATGACACAGTCTCGCTATAGAGTAGTTACAAAGCACCTGGTTGGTAGAAAATTTGTTTACACGTAATTAAAGGTAACCTGACATAAGGTGCTGAAAGTCTTTTTATAAATAATGCACAGTTAATCCAATAGACCTTATCTCTTACGCATCTTTGATACGTTTAACTAATTGGTCAAATAAAACCCTGACATTAGGTAAGACCACTGGTTTTCAAACCTGACCTGTTGGGGAGGCCTGAGGGCAGGTTTGAAAACCAGTCAGTTAAATTGATAGATGCTGCCAAGGGATCTTGTTGTTCAGGTGAGACAATGTTCAAAATTCATTGAGGCTCACATATGTTTTCTAGCTAGGCTGACCATATTGCCGCTTTAAAAAGGGACACATATGAAAAATACATATGCCAGAGCTGTTTTCAGGGCTGTTTAATGAAATGTTTTGTATAAGAACCCTGACATAGGTATTTTTCATATGTGTCCCTTTTAAAGCGGCAATATGGTTACCCTATTTCTATCTGATCACCAGTTGGTGTTCCTGGAATTAACATATAAAGTTTTATTAAAGGGACAGTCTACTCCTGAATTTCTATTATTTAAAAAGATAGATAATCCCTTTATTACCCACGCCCATTGCTGATGTTATCTATATGGCACACATACTGGAACCACTGTCTAGCTTTAAAAAAAGTAAAAAAATGCACTGAGATAAGAGGCGGAATTTTAATTTGATTATAAAAGTAAATTGGAAAGTTGTTTAAAATTACATGCCCTATCTGAATCATGAACGTTTAATTTTGAGTAAGCTGTCCCTTTAAGTGACCCTATACATGATATCTCACACAGCAAACAAGAACCGCTACAAATGTGGAAAGATAAAATAGCAACCATGACACTTAGAAAACATATTCGAAAAAAGGGTTTCAGAAATAAGTGTAATTGTTAAATAATCAAATGGCTGTTTTTGTTGCGTTAATTTTGTCTCCCAGTTTAGAACCATCTTTGTCTTGGCAGGCTAATATACATAAATGAAGGGTTAACGACAGCGTTCTAGAGGTATGGTAAGATTTTTTTTATTTTTTTTACCTAAACATCAACTCAACATGTTGGACTTTAGCGTGATTGCCAGTATGAAGCCAAGTTGATGAGGTTGTCTTTCTTTTTTTTCTCTTTTTTTACATTTGAGCTGAATTAAGCTACTCAGGAGGTGTGAACCTCAGCAAGTCTTTTCCATTTTTGGGAATTGGTCTGTATGGTTTTCATATACTTGTTGAAAAAATAAATGTCATAGCTGAGAAATATATGGAACCAAATTTTAATAAACTATATCAATATTTTAATTTGATTTTTTGGGAAACTGTTACGGAGATTTTAATGACCCTGCAAGCGTCGTTTATAGAAGTATAACTATCCCTTGATTGTTAAACAAGTCAAATTTTCAAGAAACGCATTTAATTATAAGTCCAAGTAATGTGCTTTTTAAGCAATTTTATAATTTCCTGTAAGCTAGTAATCCTGTAAGCTAGTAATATAGCAGTTGGTGAGGGTCAAATGAAATGGCAAATAAATATTAAAAGTACATTCTAAATTCTGTATAAATAGACTCTTTAGCTTACTTGACTTTAGGTGATTGTAGCTCAGATGAAATTAGATATATTGTATTCATGTATGCAGGAATCCTAGAAATCCCACGGCACATTGAAACTCAACCTTTGCCTTAGAAACTATTTCAGTATCTTACCCGGTTATTTCATAAAGTGCTTGATAAAATGAGCAGGTTAATACACAAACAATGTGTTTAGTGAATTCTTTTTGTAATTATATTGGAAGGAGCAGATTGCCAGAATTCCTATTTAGCCATTAACATTGTTTTCCTTTCTACATTTAGAAATCTATGCTGAAATTAGTTTCTGTTTGTTTTTAAAGCGATATAAAACCATAGAGCATGCAATTTAAAATAACTTTCTTATTTACTTTTATAGATTTTTTTCCTCTTGGTATCGTTTGTTAAAAAGCAGGGACATATGCTTAGGAGCTGGCCAATATCTGTAAGAATGTTATCAATTGCAAGAGCACTAGATATCAGCACTATTTCCTGCCATGTAGTTTTCCAGATACCTAACTAGGTATCTCTTCCACACAGAATTTCATTAGAACAAAGCAAATTTGATAATAGTAAATGTAAAACTTTTTTTTAAAATGGTACAATTTTTTTTTGGGGGGGGGGTTTCAAATCCATTTAAGAGTAAAAAAGGAGATAAGTTATGTATGACCCTTGTCATTCTAGTGTCATGAATGTGGCACATAGTGCTTTTAAAGGTGCAACAAAAGTGCAAAAAGATGCTCTAGTGAGCTTTAGAGAAGTAATGCGCTACTGGGAGATAGCTGGGCACATATACTGAGCCAATGACAAGAGGCATATATGTGCAGCCACCAATCTCTGTAGGGCATTGCTGCTCCTGAGTCTACCTAAATATGATTTTCAACAACTGAGGCCAAGAGAATGTAAAGGGAAATAAAGTTCATAAAAAAAAAAAAAACTGGTCAGTCTCTTGAAATTTAATGTTCTTAAAGGGACACTGAACCCAAATTTTTTCATTCGTGATTGAGATAGAGCATGCAATTTTAAGCAACTTTCTAATTTACTCCTATTATCAAATTTTCTTTTTTCTTTTGGTATCTTTATTTGAAATGCAAGAATGTAAGTTTAGATGCCGGCCCAATTTTGGTGAACAACCTGGGTTGTTCTTGCTGATTGGTGGATAAATTCATCCACCAATAAACAAGTGCTGTCCAGAGTTCTGAAACAAACAAAAAAAAGCTTAGATGCCTTCTTTTTCAAATAAAGATAGCAAGAGAATGAAGAAAAAATGATAATAGGAGTAAATTAGAATGTTGCTTAAAATCGCATGCTCTATCTGAATCACAAAAGAAAAAATTTGGGTTCAGTGTCCCTTTAATCATGAAGTTTAATACTGACTTTCAATTTCCTTTAGCATTCTGATTTTTGTATAGTATTTTATGTGTGTTCTCATGCTTATCTTTTAAAGTAACAGTCTATAATTATGGGCATGATTACAAACCACAAACTAAATATTTAAATGAATATGATTATATTTTTATGTAATTATCTTATCGCAAGTGGCATGCAGATTCATTTAAAGCCTATAAGATAATATTTTGTTATTCTACTAAAGTTTAACAAGGTGCCACAGAGTAATTTAGCTTGTGAAAAATGTCTGGCCCATGTTAACTAAAGGTACGCCAAACCCAAAGTTTTGCTTTCATTATTCAGATAGAAAATACAATTTTAAAAGAGTTTCCAACTCTTTCTTCTTACTAATTAGTTCTATTATCAAATTTACTTTGTTCACAGTCTATTCTTTGTTGAAGAGATTCCTGGGTAGGTAGCGCGCACATACCTGAAGAACTACATGGCAGGAAATAGTATTTATGACTGGCTATAGACTTCTTAATAAGCGGTAAAATACATTGATAGAGATCTGACAATCCTACAAAACACAGCCTGGGTTAGTTCTGTATTAGATGTGCAAATTTCCAGTATTCATATTTTATTTTAATTAAGTGCTTTGTTTAGACCTAATATATTAGGGCATAGGATGATGGTTTAGTGACATTGATATCTGAACCTAGATCCACCCTTGTGCAAAATATTTGTATACCATATATATAATTCTTCCTAATTTGAAACAGACTTTGCCTATTCTTGCAATTCTGTACCCAGTATTTTATTTATTTATTTATTTATTTATTTTTTGTATTTTTCTTGAACTCAGCGCTTGGATAATTTGGTGGTTTATAAATAAAAATGTAATTGTCTTTAGGAAGCAGCAGAGAAAATTTTGCTGAATAGGGCTTTATTTTTAAACAACTCGCTGGCTTTTCATGAAAGCCTGTTCAGGGCTTAAAATTAGTTATGACAAATGACAAACATACTTCAGAGAAAAAAAAATGATTCATTTGTATCACTGAAGTAGCGGAATGTTTATGAAGCACTTGCTCAGAGCTGTACACTTGATTAATCTCATTCTTAATAATTTTTTCTTACATCATTTGTATCCACATCCATAATTATTTCTACCGCATGATGCCAGGCACTTTTCCCAGAGTAATGAGCAACCAATATCATTTATAAGGTCAAGGCCAGCTTAAAGGGACATGATACCCAAATGTTGAAGCATTTGAAAGTGATGTAGCATAGCTGTAAAAAGCTGACTAGAAAATATCACCTGAACATCTCTATGTAAAAAAGAAAGATATTTTACCTCAACATTTCCCAAGTATTCCCACCCCACTGTAAAGTGACTTTAAGCAGCATCTGACATGTGCATACACAGTCATGTTATTTTCCTATCCAGTTTAATAAAGTTTACTAGGAAATCTCACAAGATTTCACTGAAATCTCATGAGATCACAGCAAAGCAAAGCATGACCTCAGCACTGCTGATGCTGATTTTTTTTTTCTATTTTTTGTTTTTCAAATTGCAGCTGGATAGCAGTTGAAGTATAAATGTTTAAAGAGTACTTACTCTGGTAACCTTAAAGGGAGATTAAACACTTTGAGATGGTAATATAAAATTATAAATCGTTTATTTATATATATATATAAAAAAAAAATGTATATATACAATATACTTTCATTTTAATTTTGTCCCATTTTCCTGTAATTCCATTCTGAAATTGTGAGCTTTTTAGTTCCTGTTAGTAATGGAAGTGCAGAACACATCCATTGGCTGCACACTCTAGTGACCTGTTTATAACTGCCCCTAATTGGTCACGTCAGAGAAGGTAACCTAAGTTATAACATGGCAGCTCCCATTGTTTTATATAGACACTAAAACTTTATACTAAGTTTTTCAATATTTAAACATCTAGTGAAACTTTAAAAAAAATACAGTTATTTACAGACTAATCTTTTCTTTGAATGCATCATTCTTTCTAGCATTTATTTAGTATATATGTCCCTTTTAGAAATTTAGAGGTAAAATATCTAACTTTTTTAAAATTGAGATGCTTAGGTGATATTTTTCTGTCAGCTTTTTACATTTATGCTGCATCACTTTCAAGTGATTTAGCATATGAGTATTATGTACCTTTAAGACATTGTGTTACCTGGTTCCAAGAATAAAATGACTGCCCCCTCCAAACTCTTAGCCCTTTAAGGTGCCTGTCTGAGAATTTCAGCATTTTCATACTGGGTGCCGCCATCTTGTAGCTTACGTATTTTTACATCCTGTGACAGAAATGGTGAACATTCTCAGACCAATTTTTTCACAGTTGTATCATGCACAGATAATGCAAAACAGGAGGTTTTGCATAACATAAAAATAGCCAGGGGAGTAATAAAGAGCATGCGGCCACTAGGGATGGGCAAATGTTTCCCAACATTCGAAAAATAAATTTTTTTTAACACGTTTGTACAACATTCTAACATTTGTTTAATGTAATAATATTAATAATGCTATCTTTAAATTTAATATTCGATTCAAATGTTTCTAATTCGAAGAATGCATAATTTGAATGTAACTTTTTAATATTCAAATTAGAAAAATTAAAATCAATATATTTCTGGAACTTGCATGGGAGTGTGCATCTGGAATATGCAGGTACAGTCATGTTATTTCCCTATTTACTATGAAGTCGCACAAGATTTCAGTGAAATCTCATTAGATCGTACTAAAACAAAGTGAGACATCAGCCCTGATGATGCTAAATGGCTGTTTAGCACATGGGTATTATGCCCCTTTAATTTAACTCTTGTTTCATTGTCATTTAGAGCATTTAGATTTGTTTAGTTTGTGTAGAATAACCAATATAAATGAAGCACATATAAGAAGTGATCCAGAGGCGTAACTAGAAACCACAGGGCCCAGGTGCAAGAAGGGAACCCCCCACCACCCCTCCCCCTCCAAAAAAGGTGAATTTAATACTTTATTTTTTTTTTACATTTAACACAGAAAAAAATGTGAATCAGATTACATGTCTGCCAAAGGAGGTACCCTGTGCCCACAGTCTGTGAGATGGTCTGACCCCCTATTACTGTGTATATATATAGTGACACTATTTAACCCCCCAGTACTGTATATAGTAAGTTAGTGTAATCTGCCGGTGAGATGGCTGGCCTGACCCTACCCGCCCAGAACTTTATAAAGTGACCATAGTAGTCAGTGACATGGTCCACCCCCCATACTGTATATAGTGGTACTGTATAATGACACTGTTTACCCCATGCCCCCCCCCATGCTGTAGTAACAAGGTTTGTAATTTGCTGGTTCCACAAACATACACAAACACACATACATGCATAAATACACACACAGTCACATACATACACACACATACACCATACACACACACATAAACACCAATGGGTATAACAGAAACACTAACCCCTGTAGTCATGTCACATGATATCAGTGCAGGCAGTGGTAGGTTAACATTTTTTATTAAAAAAAATATATAAAGCTGGGCCCCCACCTGCGACCTCTGCACCCCCTGTAGTTTCGCCCCTGAAGTGATCAATCAGACTATTTCTTTAAAGGACAAGTGTCTAGATTCATATATAGTAGATGATGCTTTCACATTTTGTTCATTTTTTATCACAAAGCGAATGTGCAGCTCACTATTAATAACCTGCAACTGAATGTCAAAATCTTACTATGAAAGTTGCAGAAAGATGATTTTTTCCTGCCATTCAGACACAGATGCTCTCCGATAAACATATGCTCTGATACAGAGAATAAGGAAAATCATTGTCGACAAGTTCATTCCGTCGCTACGCTACAAGTACACAGAGGTTCTAAGAGCAATAATTGCTTTCTGACTTACTCAGCATATTTCTGTCACCTTGTTTGAAGAGGTCTAAAAGTTTTGCGGTTGTTGCACAGCAATTAAAAATGTTCTGCTTAATAAACAAAAAGGAAAAGATATGATCCCAATTATAAAGAGAGAGCACTTTTTGTAGTATCATAATGTGCATTATAGTTACAAATGCATTAAAAGGGTATTCACCTCACAGAATATATCAGCAATTAAGTGCTGTATTGCAAAGTAAATGTTTTTGAATCATTTAAAGGGGCGTGGTTAAAAAAAAATGACCATTTTAAAGAAACAGTTTCAGAATGAATGAAAGTGCACAGTAAATTTCACAGTAGATATCACTTGAGCACTAAGCCGATGGATCCCAAAAAATCTGTTCAAGTAATGGAGTTCTTCATTTAGTTCTGTGCTATATTATATCAATGAAACTTAAAGGGCCCTTATAGTAAAAATAAATAAATGCTCTAATTTGTTAGAGTGTGTTATTTTAAGACTAGCAACTCTGACACCTCTGTGTGTTTGACCACATGCAATACCGCTTGGGAACCACAGAGCACTGCTAGTCACGAGCGTAAACTGCAGCGGACTTAATAAGCAGCGATGGTTGCACAACCTAATTGTGTAATTGTTATTGGATCAGCTGAAGTTACTGTTCTGGACCAGTAGTGATGCGAATCCTCAGCGGTACTTCTACTTTGTGTTTAACACCATTCTTCCCCCTGCGCTAAAGAAGTGATCCAACCATACTAATCCTTCAAATAGCGTGACCCCTAGACTCTGTGAAGAAGCATCAGATTAGCACGGCTCCCCACCACGCTATAGGTAAGTATTTATCTTAAACCTAATTTATAGGATAACAAATATATTCTAATACATTTTGTTATTATATAGTCATTATTCTTTAAATTAGTCTGTGCATTCATTTGAATAATCACTTAATTAAAATAAAATAAATATCCGTATATTAATTACTAATGTGCATTTGTAAGAAAACTAATGCACATCTCTACTAGAGTGCGCGTTATTCTTTGCACAAGGACGAGAGCAATATAATGCAACCTGCGCTTTTTAATTGTGCTCCACTTGTAATCTGGTTTGTTGTTGCTATGGATAAATAACTTATATTGAATCATAGAAAGATATATTTTGATGGTAGATTAAAAAAAAAACACAAAAAAACACAATCTCTGCATATGTTTTCTTTTTCTAAAGTTTAAGTTTAAAGATATACTCAAGTCAAAATTAAACTTTCATGATTTTAAATTTACTTCCATTAACAAAATGTGCAGTTTTTGATATAGGCCCATTTTGGTATATTTCATGACACCATTTCACCGCCAAATGTGATCAAATAAAAAAAAACGTTCACTTTGTCACAAACTTTTTCACAAACTTTAGGTTTCTCACTGAAATCATTTACAAACAGCTTGTGTAATTATGGCACAAATGGTTGTAAATGTTTCTCTGGGATCTCCTTTGTTCAGAAATAGCAGACATATATGGCATTGGCGTTGCTTTTTGATAATTAGAAGGCCGCTAAATGCCACTGCGCACCACACGTGAATTATGCCCAGCAGTGAAGGGGTTAATTAAGTAGCGTGTAGGGGGCTTGCAGGGTTAATTTTAGTGTAGAGATCAGCCTCCCACCTGACACATCAGACCCCCTGATCCCACCCAAAGAGCTCTCTTCCCTCCCTCACCACACAATTGTCCCCGCCATCTTAAGTACTGGCAGAAAGTCTGCCAGTACTAATATAAAAGGTATCTTTTTTGTTTTATATATTTTTAAGCATATTTACATATGCTTCTGTGTAGGACCCCCCCTTAGCCCCCAAACTCACTGATCCTCCCTAAACAGCTCTCTAACCCTCCCCCTCTACCTTATTGGTAGCCATCTTGGGTACTGACAGCTGTCTGCCAGTACCCAGTTTACAAAAAAAAAAATTTCTCTTGTTAAGTGTATCCAGTCCACGGATCATCCATTACTTATGGGATATATTCTCCTTCCCAACAGGAAGTTGCAAGAGTCCACCCACAGCAAAGCTGCTATATAGCTCCTCCCCTAACTGCCATTCCCAGTCATTCTCTTGCAAGTCTCAACATAGATAGGAGGTCGTGAGAGTCTGTGGTTTTTTATACTTAGTTTATTTCTTCAATCAAAAGTTTGTTATTTTTAAATGGCACCGGAGTGTGCTGTTTATCTCAGGCAGTATTTGGAAGAAGAATCTGCCTGCGTTTTTTCTATGATCTTAGCAGACGTAACTAAGATCCAGTTGCTGTTCTCACACATTCTGAGGAGTAAGGTACTTCAGAGAGGGAATGGCGTGCAGGTTTTCCTGCAAATAAGGTATGTGCAGTATAATATTTTTCTAAGGAATGGAATTGACTAAGAAAATACTGCTGATACCGAAGTAATGTAAGTACAGCCTTTAAATGCAGTGAAAGCGACTGGTACCAGGCTGATTAATAGAGATATATGCTAAGGTATGTGCAGTAATATATTTTTCTAAGGAATGGAATTGACTAAGAAAATACTGCTGATACCGAAGTAATGTAAATAGAGCCTTAAATGCAGTGATAGCGACTGGATCAGGCTTATTAATAGACATGCATACTCTTATAAGAATGTGTTTTAAAACGTTTGCTGGCATGTTTAATCGTCTTTTAACATATGTTTGGTGATAAACTTATTGGGGCCTAATTTTTCCACATGGCTGGCTTAAATTTTGCATAGAAACAGTTAACTGAGGTTTATCCCTGTTATAATATGAGTGGGAGGGGCCTAATTTAGCGCTTTTTTGCGCAGTTAAAATTACAAAATGAATCATCCAGATTCCCTCAGCAGTCCCATGAATAATACAGGACATCTCTAAAGGGCTAAAAAGACTTCCAAAATCGTTTATAGGGAAGGTAATCCACAGCTCAGCTGTGGCAGTTTTGTTGTGTCTGTTTAAAAAAACGTCTATGTCGTTTTTTTTATCTGTTTTTTGCATTAAGGGGTTAATCATCCATTTGCAAGTGGGTGCAATGCTCTGTTAACTTATTACATGTACTGTGAAAATTTCGTTTGATTTACTGCCTTTTTTCACTGTTTTTCAAATTTTGACAAAATTTGTTTCTCTTAAAGGCACAGTAACGTTTGTTATATTTGCTTGTTAACTTGATTTAAAGTGTTTTCCAAGCTTACTAGTCTCATTATTAGTCTGTTCTAACATGTCTAACATAGAGGAGGCTCTGTGTTTATTATGTTTAAAGCCATGGTGGAACCCCATTTTAGAATGTGTACCAGATGTACTGATTTCATGTTAAACAATAAAGATCATTTTTTGTATTTAAAAACATTATCACCAGAGGATTCTGTCGAGGGGGAAGTTATGCCGACTAACTCTCCCCACGTGTCAGACCCTTTGACTCCCGCTTTAGGGACTCACGCTCAAATGGCGCCAAGTACATCAAAGCACCCATAGCGTTTATTTTACCAGAGGATTCTGTCGAGGGGGAAGTTATGCCGCCCATAGCGTTTATTCTACAGGACATGGCAAAGGTTGTGAATAATACACTGGCAGCAGTATTAGTCAGACTACCTGAGATTAAAGGAAAGCAAAACAGCTCTGGGGGTAGATACAGAGCATACAGACGCTTTAAGAACCATGTCTGATACTACCTCACAATATGCCCTCACAATATGCTTAGTCTGTGGGTGATATTTGTGACTCAGGGAAGATAATTTAACCTGATTCTGATATTTCTACATTTAAAACTTATGCTTGAGAACCTCCACTTGTTGCTCAGGGAGGCTTTAGCTGCTCTGAATGAATGTGTACAATCGCAGCACCAGAGAAATTGTGTAGACTGGATAAATAATATGCAGTGCCGGTGTGTACTGATGTTTTTCCAATACCTAAAGAGGTTTACTAAAATTTTTAATAAGGAATGGGATAGACCAGGTGTGCCGTTCTCTTCCCCTCCTATTTTTTAGAAGAATGTTTTCTAATAGTTGCCACCACACGGGACTTATGGCAGACAGTTCCTAAGGTGGAGAGAAGAGTTTCTACTCTAGCTAAGCGTACAACTACCTCTGGCGAGGACAGTTGTGCTTTTTTAGATCCAATGGATAAAAAATGTTTATTCAACAAGGTTTTTATCCTGCAGCCCCTTGCACGCATTGCTCCTGTCACTGCTGCTGCGGCGTTCTGGTTTGAGTCTCTTGATGAGGCTTTACAGGTAGCGGATCCATTGGATGAATATATTTGACAAGCTTAGAGCACTTAAGCTAGCCAATTCCTTTGTTTTTCTGATGCCTTTGTTCATTTGACTAGACTAACGGCTAAGAATTCTGTTTTTTACTATACTGGCGCGCAGAGCGCTATGGCTTATATCATGGTCAGCTGTCGTGACTTTAATAAATAAGCTACTTAACTTCCCTTCAAGGGGCAGACCCTATTCAGGCCTAGTTTGAAGGAGATTATTACTTATATCACTGGAGGAAAAGATCATGCCCTTCCTCAGGACAGGTCCAAATCAAGGGACAAAAAAGGCCTAATTTTCGTGCCTTTCGAAAATTCAAGGCAGGTGTGGCATCAACTTCCTCTAAGGCAAAATAAGAGGGAACTTTTGCTCAGTACAAGGCGGTCTGGAGACAACCGGACCTGGAACAAAGATAAGCAGGTCAAGGAGCCTGCTGCTGCCTCTAAAACAGCATGAGGAACGGACCCCTATCTGGTAACGGATCCTATAGGGGGCAGACCTCATTCTTCGCCCAGGCATGGGCAAGAGATGCCCAGGATCCCTGGGCATTGGAAATTATACCCCAGAGATATCTTCTGGATTTCAAAGCTTTCCCCCCAAAAAAGGGGAGTTTTTGCCTTTCACATTTATCTGCAAACCAGATAAAGAAAGAGACATTCTTGCATTGTGTACGTGACCCATCCAGTTCCAATAGAGGAACAGGGACACAGTTTTCCTCAAATCGGTTTGTGGTTCCCAAGGAAAGGGAACCTTCAGACCTATTTTTGGATCTAAAAGATCTTAAACAAATTCTTTAGAATTCTATCATTTAAGATGGAAACTATTCGTACCATCTTAACTATGATCCAGGAGAGTCAATAGAGGACTACAATGGATTTGAAGGATGCTTATCCTCACATTACGATGCATAAAGATCACCATCGGTTTTTCAGGTTTGTCTTTCTAGACAGGCATTACCAGTTTGTAGCTCTTTCCTTTGGGTTAACTACAGCCCCTAGAATCTTTATGGAGATTCTGGGGTCACTTTAGCGCTCCTTAGGCCGCGGGGCATAGAAGTGGCCCTTATTTAGACGACATCCTGATACAGGCGTCAAACATCCAAGTTGCCAAGTCTCATACGGACGTAGTATTGGCATTTCTGAGATCGCATGGGTGGAAAGTGAACAAGGAAAGAGTTCTCTATCCCCAATATCAAGGGTTTCCCTCCTAGGGATTCTGATAGATTTTGTAGAAATGAAAATTTACCTGACGGAGTCCAGGTTGTCAAATTTTCTAAATTTCTTCTGTGTTCTTCATTCCATCCGCGCCCTTTGGTGGCTCAGTATACGAATGTAATTGGCTTAATGGTAGCGGCAAGGGACATAGTACCGTTTGCACACCTTCATTTCAGACCACTGCAACTATGCATGCTCAGCCAGAGGAACGGGGATTACACAGATTTGTTCTCCTGTTAAATCCGGACCAAGTGACCAGAGATTCTCTTCTCTGGTGACTATCTCGGGTCCATCTGTCCAAGGGTATGACCTTCCGCAGGTCAGATGGGACAATTGTTACAACAGATGCCAGCCTTTTAGGTTGGGATACAGTCTGGAACTCCCTGAAGGCTCAGGGATAGTGGACTCAGGAGGAGACCCTCCTTCTAATGAATATTCTGAAACTGGGAGCGATATTCCATGCTCTTCAGACTTGGCCTCAGTTAGCAACTCTGAGGTACATCATATTTCAGTCGGACAATATCACGACTGTGGCTTACATCAACCATCAAGGGGGAACAGAAGTTCCCTAGCAATGTTAGAAGTCTTAAAATAATTCACTGGACAGAGACTCACTCTTGTCTAAAAGCTATCCATATCCCAGGTGTTGAGAACTGGGAGGCAGATTTTCTAAGTCGTCAGACTTTTCATCCGGGGGAGTGGGAATTCCCTCCGGAGGGGTTTGCACAAGATCAAGCAGGAGAGTGCTTTGGTGCTTTTGACAGCGCCTGCATGGCCACGCAGGACCTGGTATGCAGATCTGGTGGACATGTCATCCTTTCCACCACGGTCTCTGCTTCTGAGACAGGACCCTCTACCTCAGGGTCCTTTTCAACCATCTAAATATAACTAATCTGAGATGGACTGCCTGGAGACAGAATGCTTGATGTTATCAAAGCATGGCTTCTCCGAGTCAATAATTGATACCTTAATACAGGCATGAAAGACTGTCTCTAGGAAAATTTAACATAAGATATGGTGTAAATATCTTATCGTTATGAATCCAAGGGTTACTCATGGAGTAAAGTCTGGATTCCCAGGATATTATCTTTTCTCCAAGATGATTTTGAGAAAAGGGTTGTCAGCTAGTTCCTTAAAAGGACAGATTTCTACTCTGTCTATTCTTTTGCACAAGCGTCTGGCAGGTATTCTAGACGTTCAGGCATTTGGTCAGGCTTTGGTTAGAACCAAGCCTGTGTTTAAAAATGTTGCTCCGCCATGGAGCTTAAAGCTGGTTCTTAAGGTTCTTCAAGGAGTTCCGTTTGAACCTTTTCATTCCATAGATATCAAACTTCTATCTTGGAAAGTTCCTTTTTGGTAGCTATTTCCTCGGCTCGTAGAGTCTCCGAGTTATCTGCGTTACAATGTGATTCTCCTTATCTGGTTCTCCGTACGGATAAGGTAGTCCTGTGTACCAACCTGGGTTTTTACCTAAGGTGGTATCTAACAAGAATATCACTCAAGAGATTGTTGTTCCATTCCTGTATCCTAATTCTTCTTCAAAGAAGGAACGTCTATTACACAATTTGGACGTGGTTCGTGCTTTAAAGTTTTACTTACAAGCTACTACAGATTTTCATCAAACATTCACCTTGTTTGTTGTCTATTCTGGACAGAGGAGAGGTCAAAGGACTTCGGCAACATCTCTGTCTTTTTGGTTAAAAAGCATAATTCATTTAGCTTATGAGGCTGCTGGACAGCAGCCTCCTGAAGGGATTACAGCTCATTCTACTAGAGCTGTGGTTTTCACTTGGGCCTTTTTTAAATGTGGCTTCTGTTGAACAGATTACAAGACGGAGTCTTGGTCTGCGTTTCATACTTTTTCAAATTTAACAAATTTGATACCTTGCTTCTTCGGAAGCTATTTTTGGGAGAAAGGGTTTTTTTCAGGCAGTGGTAACTTCCGTTTAAGTACCTGCCTTGTCCCTCCCATCATCCGTGTACTTTAGCTTTGGTATTGGTATCCCATAAGTAATGGATGATCCGTGGACTGGATACACTTAACAAGAGAAAACATAATTTATGCTTACCTGATAAATTTATTTCTCTTGTAGTGTATCCAGTCCACGGCCCGCCCTGTCACTTTAAGGCATGTAATTTTTCAATTTAAACTACAGTCACCACTGCACCCTATGGTTTTCCTTTCTCTGCATGTTTTCGGTCGAATGACTGGGAATGGCAGTTAGGGGAGGAGCTATATAGCAGCTTTGCTGTGGGTGGACTCTTGCAACTTCCTGTTGGGAAGGAGAATATATCCCATAAGTAATGGATGATCCGTGGACTGGATACACTACAAGAGAAATAAATTTATCAGGTAAGCATAAATTATGTTTTTTTTTAATGTAATTTTTTTTTTTTTCTGTAGTGTAGCTTACCCCCCACAAACACCAACCCCCGACCACCTCCCAGATCGCTTTGATGATTTATATTTTAAATTTTATAATATATTTGTTCCACTTTTATTTTACACATTTTCTGTAGTGTAGCCGTTCCCACCCGCTCCCACCCCATGCACGCGCCACACTGCGCTCGCCCCCGGCAACCCCCGCCCCCCTCTACGTCACAAGGCCCATCGATGGCCGCCACCCGCCTCCCAGACCGGGTCCCACCCACCAACGATACCGGCCATCGATGTCCGGTGCAGAGAGGGCCACAGAGTGGCTCTCTCTGCATCGGATGGCCATGCAAGGTTATTGCAGGATGCCTCGATCTCGAGGCATCACTGCAATAACCGGAAAGCGGCTGGAAGTGAGCAGGATCGCTTCCACCGCTTTCCAATACCAAGGATGTACGCCATACGTCCTCAGTCGTTAAGTGACTTTTTTTTGAGGACGTATGGCGTACGTCCTTGGTCCTTAAGGGGTTAAAATTTGTAAGAACAAGATCTACTACTCATTTGAAGTTCAGACTAAGGGGCCGATTTATCATGGCCCGTATTGTGCCTAACGCATCTGTTTCCGCGCAAGCCTCCAGGCTCACCGGAAACAGGAGATAAGCAGCGGTCTTAAGACCACTGGTCCTTGACTTGTCCGCTGCCTCTGACGAGATTATTGCACAAGCACCAGAACTACCAGAACTGCTTGTGCAATGATAAATGCAAACAGCGTATGCTGTCGGCATTTATCGTCCGCCAGACACTTGATTAATGTCTGCCAGACACTTGATAAATCGGTCTATTACATTGTCTTTGATCATGCATTTGTTGATTATGCAATTTTTCTGTATTTACTAGTCCTTTAAAAGAACAAAAAATATAATTTCTATACTCATATAGAAGTTAAAGTTTTTAATACCATGTTAAAAGGTGAACATTTTTGCTTGCATAAAAAAAAATAGCTTGCAATCGATGTCCTGGACATTTCCCCACCCACTCCAATCCTGGGGCTTTTTTTCATTTCAGCTTGTGCTGTAGCCAACCAGAAGCCTATCATCTTCTCCATCAACTTTCTGTTTTGTTATTTATTTTTATTTAATATTTTTTTTTTTACATCTCATAGTCAATCAATTTGATTACATTTAATTGTCTTTGAAAGCATAAAAGTGAGATTTGAATTTTCATGATTCAGACAGAGGATGCAATAAAAAAAAACAACTTTCTAATTTACTTCTATTATTAAATTTACTTAAAGGGACAATAATAGGTTATTTTTACATACTTGTGCAGTATGTGCATCATTAAGAAGCTCTATGATAGTCTCAGCTTTGATTTTTTCCTTTATTTTTAAGACCCAAACGTCACCCAATGTATTCCTTAAAGGGATAGTCTAGTCAAAATTAAACTTTCATGATTCAGATATAGCAAACAATTTTAAGCAACTTTCTAATTTACTCCTATTATAAATTTTTCTTCCTTCTCTTAGTATCTTTATTTGGATGTAAGCTTAGGATCCAGCTCATTTTTGGTTTAGCACCTGGGTAGTGCTTGCTAATTGGTGGCTACATTTACATACCAATTAGCAAGCGCTACCCAGGTGCTGAAACAAAAATTGGCCGGCCCGGCACCTAAGCTGAAATTCAAACAAAGATACCAAGAGAATGAAGAAAAATTGATAATAGGAGTAAATTAGAAAGTTGCTTAAAATTGCTTGCTCTATCGGAATCATGAAAGTTTAATTTAGACTAGACTATCCCTTTAAAGCCCTCCTGGTTGGCTCTGCAATTTTTTAAATTTTATTTTTTTAATGCATAGGCCTCAAATTACAACGCACTTGATCGAGCTGTAGTGCACTCCTAAGCAGGATAAAGAAAAAACATGTAATGTGTTTTGGTTTAAAAATATAGCACCAAGCAAGAAGGCTATACAAATAGATTAGGGGGCTTTTGGGAGATTAAATATAGAAGATAAAATATTTTTCAAAGGTGAGACTGCCATTGTTCTCTTTAATTGTGCACATACTGCAAAATTATGTAAAAACAATTCATGATTTACTGTCTCGTTGATTTTCCTTATATCCTTTGTTGAAGAGCATGCCTAGGTACAAATGATATCTTCATGCAAAAGAAGAGTGAAGTGTTCAAACCAGGGAATGAGCAATAGCATAATAGGTTGTTCTATAGCGAGTTATCACCCTAAAAGCAGCCTTTTGTTGCCATATTGTGCAAAGAGGAATGTTCCTGCAGCAAATCAGTCTTACAGCAATATTCCCACAGCAGACCTCAGATCAGTCTTCTGAAGCCACTGTCAGCTTATATCCTAAACTGTCCTCAGATTAAAACCCTATAGGAACTATAGCTCGGCCAGATAATTAGAGTATGTCTTTTTTGACTATTGTGGCACTATAAATGTTTCATAAATTTGAAGGCGGCATTGAAAATACTTTGATTGTTAAAAAAAAGTACTAGACACAGACAAAAAAATTGGTAGATGGACCAATATGCTTCATGGGGTTGTTTTTATTTCAAGATTCAGACAGAGATGCAATTTTAAAACAATATACTTAGAGATGCCTATTTATCATGTTGCAATCAGCCAATAGGATTGAGCTTTCATACTATTGGCTGATCCATCAGCCAATAGGATTGAACTTGCATTCTATTGGCTAATTGGGAATAGCCAATAGAATGCAGGCTCATTCCTAGTTGTCAGATAGTGCCGAATTTGTATTCGGAACATCTGTAATGACGTAAGCAAGATCTGTGTCGGGACTGAGACCGGCGGATCGTATGTTACGTCACAAATTTCAACTTTTGACGGTCTGTAGGCTCTGATAAAATAGGGTGAATCAGGCTCGCCACAATTATGCTGCGAATTCCAGCATATTTGCGGTTGACGGCTTGATAAATAGGCCTCAGAGTAATCAAATTTTCTTCATTTTCATTGTATCTTTTGTTGAAATAGCACTATGGCAGCAGTTCTGCAAGACTGTTTATACTTTTTTTGCTGCCATATAGTGTTACAGACATGTACATGCTACCTATCTAGAGATCTATTCAACAAAGAATAACATAAGAACAAAGCAAATTTTGGTAACAGAAGTCAGATTGGAACTTTTTAAAAATAGTGTGCTATGTCTGAATCATGAATGAAAAAATGGGGTTACATGTCCCTTTAATAAAAATAGTTTTTTTCCTTTCTTCTTATGGAACATCTTCGGGGCAGCAGAGGAACAGCTGAAAAAAATATTTTTATTCAGTTAACGAATTCAAGGAACATTATAGGGTTTTATTTTGTTTTACATTGCCCAAATTGCACATCTATTAAATACTGGTGTGCTGCCAACCCTAGTGATCACAGATGCTGGTCTTTACAGTGACCAAACAGAAGCATAACTAGAAACCTCAGGGCCCAGGTGCGAAGAATCTAAGAAGGGAAGCAGGAATGTAAGAGCTTAGGATCTGGACCATATGTGGTTCAGAACCTTGGGTTATTCTTGCGCTATCCAGGGTGCTGAACCTAAAATGGCCGGCTCCTAAGCTTTATATTCCTGCTTTTTAAATAAATATAGCAAGAGAATGAAGAAAAATTGATAATAGGAGCAAATTAGAAAGTTGCTTAACATTGCATGTACTATATGAATCATAAAGGAAACAAATTCAGGTTTTGTATTCCTTTAAAAGAAATTGGACCTTTAAGTATATTTTTTATAGATTTTACTGGATAGCCTGCTGAAATATTGGACTTTCCGGTTGAATGCTGGACTCCCAGGAACCCTATCTGTGACATGTTACATACCCAATGTTGTAACAAGGCATTGCAGAGGCAAACATATTACTTACATGAATTATTATTCAAAATCATTGTGTGCAATGTATAGCTATTGTTGTGCTACTTGAAACAATACAACCTTGGGGGGAAACATACCTATTTAAGCATTTTACATAACTATATTTCTTGAATTTCTTTATGTGTTTGGACGTTTCAATTACCATAATTTTGCACAGCTTCTCCAGTAGAGATTAGGAACCGAAGGAAATGTTCTTGGCTAATTTAGCTGCTGTACAGAACCTTTGAATTGTAACATTTTAGCAGTTTCCTAATGATTTTTTTTAAACTTCTCAAAAAAAATAATATAGGCAAGATCACTTAAAGGGATATGAAACCCAAACATTTCCGTTTGTGATTCAGACAAAGGACTCCATGTACTGAGCAGTGAAAGCTGCTCTGGAGCACTTGTGGGGCAGGTTTGCGTATTTGAGCCTGCTTCCCGCAATGTAAGAAGCAGTGGTAATTAGACTGCTGCTTCTTACACTCTACGCCACATCTGAGGTGACAAGGAGAAATCACAGAGAGCTTGCTCGCTCTCAGTGATTGACATTCCCTTCTCTTATGCGATTGGTCATACCAGAAAAGGGGTGGGCTTTACAAGCTCACTTGAACATGTAATGAATGATACATATGGGCAGTGGTTCCTGTTCGTTCGCTTTCCATATGTAGCGAAGGTGAGCGGTCGACTTTTCGAGTTGAGAAACTTGTCTGCTCACCTTTTAGTACATGGGGGCCAAACCGCTTCCAATTTACTTCTATTATCAAATTTGCTTCTCCACCATGGTATTCTTTGTTGAAGAGACACCTAGGAAAGTGTCTAGAGCTATACATGGCAGGAAATAGTGCTCTTGCAAAAGATAACACACTTGCAAAACTTCTGCGTATAGTGTACCAGGACACGAGCATGCTCCTGAGGTTCCATCCCTGCTTTTCAATAAAAATACAAAGTAACAAAGAAAAGTTGATGATAGAAGTAATTTAGAAAGTTGTTTTGAACTGTGTGCTCTATCTGAATCACAATATAAACATTTGGGGTTTTATGTTACTTTAACTGGTTCTGATATCTATTTTTTCTGTATAGATTTTTTAAGTCAGTGATAAAAGCATTTGAAAGTGATTAAAGGAATAATGGATATTTTTTTATTAATGATCTCATGCTTGCGAAAACATTTTTTTTCTCTATGTCTCTTTCCACCAATACTGCTAGGGAGTAGCCTTATTTATTAGTAAGCAGTTAACCCCTGAGTATTGGTAAAGCATAAGTACATATTTGCTTATAGGGGCATATTTAAGAAGGTGCGAGCGGACATGATCCGATATTGCGGATCATGGCCTCTAGTTATGAAGGTCTGTCGGACCTGATCCGACAGTGCGGATCAGGTCCGCCAGACTTCGCTGAATACGCCGAGCAATACACTCGCCGTATTCAGCATTGTACCAGCAGCTCACAAGAGCTGCTGGTGCAACGCCGCCCCCTGCAGTGCTGACTCGCGGCCAATCGGCCGCCAGCAGGGGGGTGTCAATCAACCCGATCGTACTAGATCAGGTTTGCGGCGATGTCTGTCCGCCTGCTCAGAGCAGGCGGACAGGTTATGGAGCAGCGGTCTTTGTGACCGCTGCTTCATAACTGCTGTTTCTGGCGAGCCTGCAGGCTCGCCAGAAACACGGGGCATCAAGCTCCATACGGAGCTTGATACATATGCCCCCATGTCTGCTGCACATCGATAAATGCCGATAGCATACGCCGCCCCCTGAAGGCTCGCCAGAAACGCGGGGCATCAAGCTCCATACGGAGCTTGATAAATATGCCCCATAGTATAAATTTAAAAAAATGCTTTATCTTACCCTTTTTCATATATTTTGGTGCTATATTTCTTATAGCTATTTCACTGTAGCACAGAAGTCTGATGGCAATCGTACTGTCATATTTTAATACATTTATCAGCTGACAGTCTACAAGTAGCATTAAAGGGACATAAAACCTCAATTTTTCTTTCATGGTTTAGATACCGCATACAAATTTAAACAACTTTCCAATTTACTTTAATTATCAAATTGTCTTCATTTTAATGGTTTTCTTTTGTTGAAAAGCAGAAAGGTAAGCTCATGAGTTTGCACATGTCTGCCGCACTATATGGTAGCGGTTTTACAAGAATGTATATTAATAATAATATTAATTATAATAATAATATACATTAGCAAGAGCACTAGATAGCAGCGCATTTCCCTGCTCCAAACGTGCACTCTACCTATGTAGATATCGCTTCATAAAAAATAACATGAAAACAATGCAAATGCGAGAATATAAATAAAATGGAAACTTTAAAAAAAAAAAGAATGCTCAGTCTGTATCATCAAATTAACACTTTGGGTTTTGTGTCCCTTTAAGAAGAACTTAGTCTTTTTAACATTTGCCATTTTTACACACAAGAGAAAGTTATAACCTGTGCACTGTCCCCAGACTTATGTAGAACATTAAAACACAGAGGTAGTTTGATCATCCTAAGCACAAGCAGGAGTACCAAAATGACCAAATAACAGTAATGAACAGTGATATAAATTCACATTAAAATATGAAAACAATAATTATAATAATAAGATATGATACTGCATTGTTAAAATGATTTGTATATATAATGTATATAATGCTGGTGTTTTATGTAATCTACTGTAGTTATATGACATTTTTATTTCTATTTTTTGTTATTACCAATACTCATTAATAAGAAACGTGTACCGTGCTCATCCAGTAACAATTCTACAAAGAAAAAAAAGAAAACCTGTCTTTTCCTCTCAGTTATAGATCACCATTTTCCTTTCAGCAAAGCTTTCTAACGGTATTTGACTTTGTTAAAGGGACATTAAACACAAATTGTAAACTACATGATTATGAACCTTCATATATAAGTATAATTTAGCAATGACAATTGCAGCTTTGTTTTGTCAAATGATTATATTGTTGTATGTTTATTCTTTTCACTGATTTCCCTGTCCCCCAGAACAAAAAGAAAATCCTGCCAACCAATCACAAACTAATATTCAGATATAGCACAAACTCTGCACATGTGAAGACTGGGGTAGACAGGTATAGCACTGATTCAACTTAGTTACTATTGCAAATAATGATTTTCCTATCATGATTGTTGATGCAAAACTGATAATCCACCTTTTAAAAGTATGTGACACCATAGAAGTTTAGGGAGGGAGGGAGAGAAAAGAAAACAAAAGCTCACATAAATTGCCTAAAAGTACTAACCCAAACCTCCCTGGGAGAAAGTCAAACAAGCAAAATTTTTGAAATGTCAAGTTTAATGGTCCTGTAACTTGATGATGAATTACTTATTTTGGAGACTGGTTTGTATAGGGAAGGGCCAAAATATTCCAGGGGTTTGGTGTTCTGGGGCAGGATCTAGGACTTAAATAGGAACTGTATAGGTGACAAAGGGACAGCAGGGAGATCTCTAAATTACAGGACATTTGGGAAATCTTTGCTGATTTTAATCTTTATGATATCCTTTCTATTTATCTTTTTTTCCCTTGTATTAGATACCAAAAATTTATATTGCCTTTTTTCACTAGCTCTGAGGCAAAATATATTACAAATAGTATTCATTTTTTTAGATATCTAGATAAATTACTCCTTCCAAAATCTTAGCCTTTGCTGTTTATTACAGCAAATATGTAAAATTCCTAGTCATTCATGACAACTCTTTACCAGATCATATCTGTTTTTACACTCTGACCCTTGTAGGGGCTGCCCAGTTGGGATTATCTTTTAAAAGGGTCATTCCCTGCTAGTGGTGAAATGTCTCGTATAGACCGTAATGGAGTTGGATGGAAAGGAAAACTTCACTGGGTAGAGAGAAGTTAGCAGTGAGCAGGGGGGGCACACTTTAAAAATAAAACCATGCAGCAAAAACAAATCACATTGCGCTGCTTTCTACGTATAGCATGTTACAATTGCCTCTATTTTTGTACCCATGTGACAACCTCGGCACCTTTTAGTTTGTGAGAAAAAACAGTGAGAACTGTAGAGTGGATAAATTTAGATATTTTTTTAGGATTTGAAAGACAATTTAAAACACGCCCATGGAATGCCCACGTTCATTTTAACACATTTGCTTTGTATTTTGTACCTATGAGTATACATCTCTATGTGTATTTTGCACTTCCAGTGTACTTAAATTATGATTTATGTTGTGCATATTTATTATGATTTATTCAAGTGTAATTTACAAACACATTTCACATTTTTGATAAAATAAACATTTTGGGGAAAAGTTATGTTACGATTTGGAAGCCCCTAACAATACATTTTTTTCCCAAGGTTGCTGACCCCTGCTTTAGATAATCGGCCCTAAGTATCAAGTAAATTAGAGATGTGCAAATATTTTAAAACATTTGTCAAAAAAATGAATGTCAAATGTTTGCAAAACATTTACATTTCATGTTTGTAAAAATAAGTATTTTTAGCCTCATTCAATGTAACATTTAGTTATTGAACATAGCATTTGATTATTCATATTACTGGTTCTTTTAGACCTCAGTATAAGTCTATGGGAATTAATATCCAAAGATAAAATCTTAAAATCTAAAATTAAATTCTTAAATTTGTTCTCTAGAAAAATGGCAGAACTATTGTCAAAATTGCAACATTATTTTATCCATAATGTGAATATTATTAAGAATATTTTTTTCTTATGATTTAACTGTTAGTTTTCTTGTAGACTCACGGTTGCAATATTTTTAATTATATGTATCTATTTTTATTTTAGGAAAATGACTTCTGCAACTTCTCCAATTATTCTCAAATGGGACCCTAAAAGTTTGGAAATCAGAACCCTGACAGTGGAAAACCTTCTGGAGCCACTGGTGACCCAGGTAAATACACATAAAACAACATAATTTTACTGTTGGAGATGCAGGTGCATAGACTGGTAAAAGGGTGCAGAGATAAAAGTGTTTAATGCACAAATGGCTGGTTCTTATTCACATGTAATTTATGCTTTGCTGATCCTAGATCACTATGGCTTAGATCATAATCTTGCACTTGTTTTAGTAAATAACAATGTCACAATCGGTATTGTCAGTGTGTTTTATTTCAGTGACCGCAATCCTAAAAAGGTTCTGACATTAATACCCCTAAAGCCCCAAATTTTAACTTCCAAAAACAGTTTAAAATTATTATCTGCATCGATTGTCACCTTATTTCATAAAGGAAATGTGCATGTTTAACGACAAACCAAGTGGTGATTTGATACGATTGGCGATTACATCACAGGTTAAAGGGCTTGTATGTTAATCTGTTTTTTTATGTAATGATGCTCATGCGTGACAGGTGTGCAATTAACCTGTTGTGGTCCAAAACCATAGAGATACTGTATGTTTGTATCCTTATGTCATCCAATATGGTAAAGGTAATTTGTTTGCGCCCATGAACAAAATCAATGTTACATTCAAAAACTTTTTGGTGTACTTTGTAAAAAGTTGAAAACTATTGTGTGGGGTTTATTTAGTTCTTTTAGCTGTAGAATTCTAGTGAAAAGTACCCGTTAAATGTGTTTTTAAGTACCAAGAATCTGGATCAGAAAAACAGCCCTGGCACATTTTTAGAGAAGCAATTATGAAAAAAATAAATAATTAACTGCCAGTAAATAATAAAATTGACTAATTGTAAATCACATTTATACTGAAAACAGCCAATCTGGACCTGTTAACATGCTGATACTTATAAAGCAAATTTAACAGCCTTCTAATTACCAAAAAGCAACGCCAAAGCCATATATGTCTGCTATTTCTGAACAAAGGGGATCCCAGAGAAACATTTACAACCATTTGTGCCATAAGTGCACAAGCTGTTTGTAAATAATTTCAGTGAGAAACCTAAAATTGTGAAAAATGTAACGTTTTTTTTTATTTGATCGCATTTGGCGGTGAAATGGTGGCATGAAGTATACCAAGATGGGCCTAGATCAATACTTGGGGTTGTCTACTACACTACACTAAAGCTAAAATTAACCCTAGAAGCTCCCTACATGCTCCCTAATTAACCCCTTCACTGCTGGGCATAATACAAGTGTGGTGCGCAGTGGCATTTAGCGGCCTTCTAATTACCAAAAAGCAACGCCAAAGCCATATATGTCTGCTATTTCTGAACAAAGGGGATCCCAGAGAAGCGTTTGCAACCATTTATGCCATAATTGCACAAGCAGTTTGTAAATAATTTCAGTGAGAAACCTAAAGTTTGTGAAAAAATTTGTGAAAAAGTGAACAATTTTTTTTATTTGATCTCATTTGGTGGTGAAATGGTGGCATGAAATATACCAAAATGGGCCTAGATCAATACTTTGTGATGTCTTCTAAAAAAATATATACATGTCAAGGGATATTCAGGGATTCCTGAAAGATATCAGTGTCCCAATGTAACTAGCGCTAATTTTGAAAAAAGTGGTTTGGAAATAGCAAAGTGCTACTTGTACTTATTGCCCTATAACTTGCAAAAAAAGCAAAGAACATGTAAACATTGGGTATTTCTAAACTCAGGACAAAATTTAGAAACTATTTAGCATTGGTGTTTTTTGGTGGCTGTAGATGTGTAACAGATTTTGGGGGTCAAAGTTAGAAAAAGTGTGTTTTTTTTCCATTTTTTCCTCATATTTAAAAAAAAAAAATTATAGTAAATTATAAGATATGATGAAAATAATGGTATCTTTAGAAAGTCCATTTAATGGCGAGAGAAACGGTATATAATATGTGTGGGTACAATAAATGAGTAAGAGGAAAATTACAGCTAAACACAAACCGCTTAAATGTAAAAATAGCCCTGGTCCTTAAGGGAAAGAAATTGAAAAATGGCCTTGTCCTTAAGGGGTTAACGAAATGTGATTTGAACAATTTATTTTACATTTTTAAATTATGATTGCTATAGCTGAATAACTATTTGTGAAAAGTTAACTTGTATCCTTCTATATTCAGGTTGAGTTAGGCATTATAAATGCTATATACAGTATCATTGTGTCAGTGGCTTTAGAAACATGTTGATAAAAACACATTTATATTAGCTAAATCTTGAATGTAAATTTTGTAAGAAGACATTTGTATCTAATCTCAATAGATTATACTTACTGCTTATTTTATATACATTTTTTATGACCTCTTGCTTTGTGTGTCAATGAGAAGGCAATGTGAAAAAAAAAAATCACACTTCAATGGTAGAATAATTGTTTCCTACAAATCAGATTTATAGCGGTAAATGTTTCTATAGAAATTATGTACAATAGAGTATTCATTGAGCAATTTATTTTACTACTTCAAATGTCTTGCCCTGAACTAAATGTGATATTTAGAGTGTTTTGTTCCATAAATTGAATTTCACTGTATCTTTATAAGAATTAAGTTTTGATTGTCACAATTATTTCCTAGAAATGCAATGAAATGACTCAATTCTATAAAAGCTGACTGACCAGCTAGAAACAGCTTAAAGGTATAATAAGTAATTTAATGGTTTAGTTATGAATATAACTTTCAGTATTTAATTTGCCCCCTTTTCATGTAACTTACTTCCTAAAATTGAGAATTTTCTTATTCTCATAACTGAAAAGGGCACTGTAGACTTCCCAAGGCTAACCATGCTACATATATCTCCCTAATTGGCTTTAACAGATAAGAACAGCAAACCAACACCCCTTATAGTAACATTATGACTGGGCTAGCCTTGTCAGTTGCAGACTCAAGCTCAGATTGGCAGTGGCAGTGACGTGCAGTGAGGTCAGAGGCTGGTGAGCAGGGATAGGCACAGACAAAGGCTGTGGCGGACACTTTCCAAAGTACAGACTTTAGTAAAGGACACCAAGGTACATTTAAAATTAAAAACATTATTTTACAGTGCTTGGTATTATTATACTGATGCAGATACCACTGATTCTATAACCAGCCCTCCTCTGGCTATACCCATGTGCCACTTTCACTACTGTGTCATTATATAGCGCTGGGTGTAATTATACTGATGAAGATACCACTGACCTTATAACCAGCCCTTGTCTGGCTATACGCATGTGCCAGTGTCACTACTGTGTCTTTGTATAGAGCTGGGTGTTATTATACTGATGCAGATACCACTGACCCTATAACAAGCCCTTGTCTGGCTATACGCATGTGCCAGTGTCACTACTGTGTCTTTGTATAGAGCTGGGTGTTATTATACTGATGCAGCTACCACTGACCCTATAACAAGCCCTTGTCTAGCTATACCCATGAGCCAGTGTCACTATTGTGTCTGTGTAGAGTGCTTGGTGTTATTATACTAATGCAGATACCACTGATCCTATAACCAGCCCTCCTCTGGCTATACGCATGTGCCAGTGTCACTACTGTGTCATTATATAGTGCTGGGTGTTATTATACTGATGCAGATACCACTGACCCTATAACCAGCCCTTGTCTTGCTATACCCATGTGCTACTGTGACTACTGTGTCATTATATAGCGCTGGGTGTAATTATACTGATGCAGATACCACTGACCCTATAACCACTTGTCTAGCTATACACATGTGCCAGTGTCACTACTGTGTCTTTGTATAGATCTGGGTGTTATTATATTGATACAGATACCACTGACCATATAAGCAGCCCTTGTCTGGCTATACACATGTGCCAGTGTCACTACTGTGTCATTATATAGCTCTGGGTGTAATAATACTAATGCAGATACCACTGACCCTATAACCAGCCCTTGTCTGGCTATACGCATGTGCCAGTGTCACTACTGTGTCTTTGTATAGAGCTGGGTGTTATTATACAGATGCAGATACACATCCAGTATTTCATTAAGGCTTTATTTATTCCATAACTTATCACCCAATATCGCTAGCAGTCTCTTGACAAGCCACTAACTTTATTCACACTACATATTTTTTTTTATTCCTATTATTTAATCAGAAGGAAAAGATATACTAAGGTTGTGGCGGACACTGCAAGGGCTAGTCACGGGCACCAGTGTCCGTGTACGGACACCTTGCCTATCCCTGCTGGTGAGGAACTAGATATGATACGCCGGAGAAACATGTACAGAGTGCCTCAAGTACCCCCAACAGGGCAGGTTTTAATGATAGCTGAACCAGTGCACAGGTGACATAATCAGGTGATGGGTGAGAGCAAGTTAGTAACCACTGAGTTACTGATCAGCTGATTACTTCACCTGTGCACTGATTCAGCTATAATGAAAACCTGGGCTGTTGGGGGTACTTGAGGACCATTGTTGAGAAACACTGCACTAAAGCACCAGCTCATCGGAAATGTATTGATTACCTGGAGGATAAAGCACACATACTCTGCTCATTGACACCCACACACACTCTGCTCACATACACACTCACACAATTCTGTGGCACAGTGCCAGTTACTAAGCAATTAGAATGAAACACAATCTCTTCTCTACTCACTACTATATTGTAAAAATAGAAATAATTTACCATACAAGTTTTACACAAAGGACAAGTTATAAATACTGCCAACACAGCTGCTGCAATATGGTGTTCAAGAAATGCACGTGCACATCCCACTTAGGTATGGTCTTCAACAAAGGACACCAAAGGATACCAAAAGAATGAAGTACATAATAATAAAAGTAAAATATAAAGTTTATTTATTCATTTTTTTGTGCAATTTCTATCTGAATGATGGAAATGTAATTATGCTTTCATGTTCCTTTCAAAAACTAATTTGATTTGCTGACATGGGGCCAGTAACAGTTGATGCTAATTCTCAAAATATAAATAACTAGAAAAGTCTATTAAAATAGCATGCTCTACCTCAATCATGAAAGTTTAATTTTAAATGTCTCCCTTTGACTATGTGTTTAACCAGTTACTTTACAGTGGCATTATTTCTAAAAACATTTAACTGCAATAATTACATATATTTTTTTAAATGACTCATTATCTCCTTTTATTAATATAAACTTGTATAAAAGCAGCACATATTAAAAACACAATGCAACAGCTTTCAATTGATTTGTGAATTACAAGTTAACAGCAGTCTTTAAATAAATGGAGACACAGAGAAAAATAAAAATAGATACTGCATTCTCTGACTGAACAGACATAACATATATGGAGTTTGTACCTAATTAAATCAAATAACCATGAAAAAGGGAGGCTTAGCAATATTCAATGTCAAAAACTTTAATTTAAATAATGTGGACACTGCACACTTAACTTCAAACTCTGGGATGGATTTAAATTTGAATTGACCCTTTGACTTCCTGTCAGTGTTGGGTTATGCTCACTTACTGCCCCCCCCTGTTAATGAGCTGTATCTGAACACAATTTGTGAATCACAAGAGATGTAGAATACTACTATACTCTTCTGCTTGGTGTCATCTGTTCTTAGGTTACCTCAACTTCCAGTTGTGTCACATGACCCTGCTCACTGCATCCTCCTTCTGATTATTCTATATATCCTTCACTTGCTTGGAGGCATCAAGGAGGGGTGTCTCCTATTGGTCCCAATTTTTGCTGCTAATATATTGACAGAACACAGGTGGCGCTGCAGCACAGCTTTTCCTTTGACCCATGTACTGCAATGGAGAGAAGCGTTCCTGTACCTGCCTCTCCATAGCATTACATGGGGGGGGAAATATATATATTTTTTTTACTTTTTTTTTTGTTTTAATTAAAATGTAATTAAGCTTTGGCCGCATATGGCAGGGTAGGCACTGCCTCCCCTTCCTCCTGTGAGTGCACGTCCCTGGGCGGTGGAGTTTAGCTACTGAAAACCCATTGCAGTAGATGTGTCTTGTAATCACAAAGCGTTTACTATCTCTTTAAAGGTACAGTCAACACCAGCATTTTTGTTGTTTAAAAAGAAAGACAATCCCTTGATTACTCATTCCCCAGTTTTGCATAACCAACACAGTTATAATTATACACGTTTTACCTCTGTAAGTACCTTGTTTCTAAGCTTCTGCTGACTGCCCCCTTATTTCAGTTCTTTTGACAGACTTGCATTTTAGCCAATCAGTGCTCACTCCTAGGTCACTTTACGTGTATGAGCTCAATGTTATCTATATGAAACACATGAACTAATGCCCTCTAGTGGTCAAAATGCATTCAGATTAGAGACAGGCTTCAAGGTCTAAGACATTAGCATATGAACCTCCTAGGTTTAGCTTTCAACTAAGAATACCAAGAGAACAAAGCAAAATTGGTGATAAAAGTAAATTGGGAAGTTGTTTAAAATTACATGAGATATTTCTAATGGAATCGTTTTAATCTAGAACCTGTTTAGCTTCTTCTTTTTTTTTTTTTAAGTTAACTAACTTTGATCCAGTTTTACAAAATGCAAAGTAAAGGCAAAGTTGGTAAGAAAAGAAAAATATATTTGCAGTTTTATAACCAATGATGTTGGCAGGAAAACATTTTATTTTAGAACAGACTGATTACGTGGGTCTTTCTTAAATGGACATAAACCAACAGGTTTTCTTACATGATTAAGAGCATGTGATTGTTAACAACATTCTAATTTACTTTTAATATCTTATTTGTTTTGTTTTTTTGGTATCCTTAGTTGAAAATTATATCTAGGTAGACCCAGGAGCTACTGATTGGTGGCTTCATATATATGACTCTTGTCCTAGGTTTACTGATGTGTTCAACTAACTCCCAGCAGTGCATTGCTGTTTCTTCAACAAAGGATATAAAGAGAATAAAGCAAATTATATAAAAGAAGTAATTTAAGTTCTCTATCTGATTAATTAAATACATTTTTTGGATTTCATATCCCTTTAAGATTAGAATTTTGAAACCTAAGTGCGTCACTTTAAAGCGTTGGGCCCCATTAATCAAGCTGCAAGAGTAGCTTTGAGGCCCCGGTGTTTCAAATGATAATTAAAGGGACATAAAACTCATATGCTAAATCACTTGAAACTGATGCAATATAGCTGTAAAAAGCTGACAGGAAAATATCACCTGAGCATCTCTATGTAAAAAAGGAAGATATTTTACCTCACAACCTCCTCAGCTCAGCAGAGTTAGTTCTGTGTAAAAAAAAAATATACTTCAGCTGTTGCTCAGCTGCAGGTAAAAAATAAAAATAAATGAAGAAATGAACAGCAGCCAATCAGCATCAACAGTGCTGAGGTCATGAACTCTTTTACTGTGATCTCATGAGATTTCACTTAACTCTCATGAAATTTCATAGTAAACTTCCTTAAACTGAATAGGGAAATAAGATGAGTGTGCACGTAAGCTCAGACATACTGATTTGCTGCTTAGAAGTCCTTTACAATGGGATGTGGCTACTGAGGAACTTTTGAGGTAAAATATCTTTCTTTTTTACATAGAGATGTTCAGGTGATATTTTCTAGTCAGCTTTGTACAGCTATGCTGCATCACTTTAAAGTGTTTCAACATTTGGGTATCATGACCCTTTAAGTAGGACCGCTGATACTTAGCCTGTCCGTCATCTAAAATGTGGTAGATTGAAATCGTCCCAATCCGATCTGATCAGAATGATTGACAGCCCCTGCTAGAGACAAATTTGCCACCAGATAGCAGGGGGTGGCATTGAACAGGCAATGCTTGCACAATGTCAAATACAGACTGTGTATGATGTCTGCTCGCAGCGAGGACCGCCAGACATGATTCATATGACCTTTCATTAAATGGAACCATTGACAGTTTTTTGCAAGTTGTTTACTTGTGGATAGTATGATTGTAATGCTTCTAATCATGGGTCACCTACTGTAAAGTGAAACTTTTACAATTGGTTTGTATTTACAGAATAGATAATGTGGAGATTTTTTTGCAAGTCATCTATGTTATCTGTTTGCTTAAAGTGACATAATACTCATATGCTAAATCACTTGAAACTGATGCAGTATAACTGTAAAAAGCTGACAGGAAAATATCACCTGAGCATCTCTATGTAAAAAAGGAAGATATTTTACCTCACAATCTCCTCAGCTCAGCAGAGTAAGTTCTGTGTTAGAAGTTATACTCGGCTGCTGCTCAGCTGCAGGTAAAAAAAAAAAATGAAGAAATGAACAGCAGCCAATCAGCATCAAAAGTGATGAGGTCATGAACTCTTTTACTGTGATCTCATGATATTTCACTTAACTCTCATGAGATTTCATTGTAAACTTCCTTACACTGAATTGGGAAATAACATGAGACTGCACGAGGCTCATCCCTTCGGCTGTCCAGGTACAGAAATACTAATATGCTGCTTAGAAGTCCTTTACAATGGGATGTGGCTACTGAGGAATTTTTGAGGTAAAATATCTTTCTTTTTTACATAGAGATGTTCAGGTGATATTTTCCTGTCAGCTTTTTACAGCTATGCTGCATCACTTTCAAGTGTTTAATCATTTGGGTATTATGGCCCCTTTAAAGGGATACTGAACCCAATTTTTTTCTTTCACGATTCAGATAGCGCATGTAATTTTGAGCAACTTTCTAATTTACTCCTACTATCAATAAGATAGATTATGAGTTATGCGCGCTATATGGTTTTTAACGAACGCAACAAAAGTTGAGTTATTTCACCCTCCATAGAGCAGCCACTACAAGTTTTGAAACAGCCGGCTTGTGGGTGCGATATGGTTGCGTTGAGCTCCATACCGCACAAAATACAAGCGCTGTTTTGACATGCTCATGCACGCTTTCCCCATAGACAGCGGGTTAGAAAAAAAACTTAACACCTTAGAAAAAAACTTAACACCTGAAGTGCGGAATGAAAAAGCTCCGTAACGCAGCCCCATTGATGTCTATGGGGGAAAAAAGTAACGTTTAAACCTAACACACTAACATAAACCCTAAGTCTAAACACCTACATAATGTTATTAACCCTTAATCTGCCGCTCCCGATATCGCTGCCACCTAAATAAATCTATTAACCCCTAATCTGCCACTCCCGATATCATTTTTTGTAGGGCATTGTCTTAAAGATAACAGCTCTTTTCCTACAAAAGGAAAACAAACACCCCATAACAGTATACAAACACCCACCCCCCCAAACATGCAAAATAAAAATAAAGTAAAACCTAATCTACCCATTGCCCTGAAAAGGGCATTTGTATGGGCATTGCCCTTAAAAGGGCATTCAGCTCTTCTATGCAATGCCCAACCCCTAATCTAAAAATAAAAATCCACCCCAAAACAAAAAAAAACATTACACAAAATAACAAATTATCCAAAATAATAAAAATTATTGCTATTCTAATACCCATTTTAAAAAAAAGCCACCCCAAAATAAAAGAAACCTAATCTATAATAAACTACCAATAGCCATTAAAAGGGCCTTTTGTAGGGCATTGCCCTAAAGATATCAGCTCTTTTTCTGAAATAAATACAAAGACCCACTAACATTACAAACCTCCACCTCCCTAAACCCACAAAAAACTATCTAAAAACCTAATCTACCCATTGCCCTGAAAAGGACATTTATATGGGCATTGTCCTTAAAAGGGCATTCAGCTCTTTTTTCTGCCCTTAAAAGGGCATTCAGCTCTTTTAAGAGTGCCCACCCTAATCTAAAAAAAACACCCCAAAAAACCTTAAAAAACCTAACACTAACCCTCTTTAGGTATTCACAGTTGTTGAAGTCCCGCTTGAACAATCTTCATCCCGGCAGCTCCATCTTCATCCAGGCGGCATCTTCAGCCAGGTGGCTCTATCTTTATCCATTGCGGGACCGGCATCTTCTTCTTTCCTGCAGAGGCGGAGCGGCGATGTGCAGAGGCAGAGGTCCAGGCGAAGGTCCAAGGCAGAGGTCCAGGCAAAGGTCCAAGTCGGAGGTCCAGGTGGAGGTCCATGGATCTGATGTGGAGGTCCTCTTCATGCAATCGTCCGCCACACACATTAGAATCAGCCACTAGAATGAGAGCTGCTTAAGTCCTATTGGCTGATTTGAACAGCCAATAGGAGTTTAGCAGCCCTAATTCCTAATGGCTGATTCAACATTTTCAGCCAATAGGAATGCAATGGTACTCCCAGTTTAAAAGGGGTGCCTTGCATTTCAATCCTCAGTGTACAGCGGACCTCCGCCTGGACCTCCGCCTTGGACATTCGCCTGGACCTTCACCTTGGACCTTCGTGTGGACCTCCACCTCTGCACATCACTGCTCCACCTCCGCAGGGATGAAGAAGATGCCGGTCCCGCAATCGATGAAGATGGAGCTGCATGGATGATCAGACTTCAGGAACTGTAAGTGGATCTTCGGGGTTTAGTGTTAGGATTTTTTAAACTTTTTTGGGTGTTTTTTTTTTTAGTTTAGGGTTTGGGCTTTTCTTAAAAGAGCTAAAAGCCCTTTTCCGGGCAATGCAAAAGAGCTAAATGCCCTTTTAAACGGCAATGCCTATACAAATGCCCTTTTCTGGGCAATTGGTAGCTTAGGTTTTTGTAAGAGTTAGGTTTTTTTATTTTGGGGTGTTGATTGGGTGGTGGGTTTTACTGTTGGGAGGTCTTTGTGTTTTTATTACAGGTAAAAGAGCTGTTTAACTTAGGGCAAAATGAGCAATGCCCTACAAAAGGCCCTATTGGTAGTTTATTGTAGGCTAGTTTTTTTTATTTTGGGTTTTTTTTTTATTTTTATAGGGCTTAGATTAGGTGTAATTCTTTTTTATTTTTGATATTTTTCGTAATTTAGTGTTTGTTATTTTTTGTAATTTAGTATTTTTTATTTTTTGTAATTAGATATTTTGTAATTTTTAGAGTAGTGTTAGGATTTTTTAATGTGTATTTTAGTTTTCTTTAATTGGTAGTTTTTTAGTTTAATAGTTATATTAGTTTAATTGTTAGTTTAAACTTAGTTTTTTTTAATTTGACAGGTAAGTTTTAATTTAATTTAAGATAGGGAAATTGTAATTTTAATATAAAGTTAGGGGGGCGTTAGGTTTAGGGGTTACTAGTTAAAATTAGTTTATTGCGATGAGGGGGCTTTCGGTTTAGGGGTTAATAGTTTAATTTAGTATATTTCATTGTGGGGGCTTTTGCGGTTTAGGGGTTAATAGGTTTATTATAGTGGCGGCGGTGTCGGGGAGCGGCGGAATAGGGGTTAATAAATTGTATTAGTGGTGGTGATGTTGGGAGCGGGAGGGCCTCGGTTTAGGGGTTAACAGGTCATTTATGGGTGTTAGTGTACTTTGTAATAGTTTAGTTATGAGTTTTATGTAACAGTTTTGTAGCGTAAAACTCATAACTACTGGTCTCAGATTGCGGAATGGATCTTGTCGGTATAGGCTGCAACACAAGCTTTTTAGCCTCACTGCAAAACTTGTAATGGCATCGCTATGGAAGTGCCATGAAAAACGTAATTTTTACGTGTACGGGACTGACGTTGCGTTACAGGCTAAATGGCTTGCGGTACAGCTATAAAGACAAGACTTGTAATGGCTGTGGTGCTGTTTTAACGCTGAAATTACTATTTATTCAGCGTTAAAACACGAACGCAAAACTTGTAATCTAGGTGAATGTTTCTTCGTTCTCTTGGTATCTTTTTAAAAAAAAAGCAGGAATGTAAGCTTACAAGCCAGCTAGTTTTTGATTCAGAACCCTGGATAGCTCTTGCTGATTGGTGACTACATTTAGCCACCAATCAGCAAGCGCTACCCAGGTGCTTACATGCTTTAAAAAAAAAAGATACCAAGAGAAGGAAGAAAAATTGATAATAGGAGTAAAATAGAAAGTTGCTTAATATCGCATGCTCTATCTGAATCATGAAATAAAAAAATTGGGTTCAGTATCCCTTTAACCCAGTTCATACTTGCATCATCCTAATCCCTTTAAAAAATGTTTTGCTGCTGGCTTGTAGCAGTAGCACTAGTTACTACTTTAAGTGCTCTCCAGCTGATCCTCTTCTGACCTAAAGATGTTTCCATAGTAGACAGTGGACAAGGGATTTCCATTAACAAATAATTTGTGATTGACCCCTTAACTACAAACGGACAAAATTTGAAAAAACAAATGTCATGCAAAATTATTAAAATGAATCAGATTCTTTGCAACCCCCCCAGTTCTGCTTTAGGACACCAGAAATCCTCCTCTGCTCATCATGACTTCCCTGTCTGGTCTCCTTGACTTAGCCTCAGCTCCCCATCCTGGATGGCATCCAGGTAATCTTGGGAGATATGATATTTCTCAAAGCTTGATGAACAATGTAAAATGCCACTTCATAAGGACGTTGTAATGACATATTTTCTTTGCTTCGTCTAAAAGAGTGCATTTAAAAACATACTATTTTTTATTAGCATTTTTAAAAAATACATGTTCTTTTCATGAATACACAATTCTCTTATTAGGCTTTAAGGATTGTTTCCGTCTCCGCTAATAGTGATGTGGCAGCTGTCATTATCCAAAATTGAGTATTAGTAAGAAGTCCAAAACTGATATTGATGTATTAGATTCAGCTCAAATAGCTTTTAACTATTTTTTTCTATAACCAAAAATATTTGGTTTAAACGCTGCTGTATCTTAAGCGTGAGTATGTGTCTGTACAACTGGTCATGCAGAAACCTTCAAAATCTATGTAATTTACACAATAATCTGTCCTGACAAATATTCCAGAATTAGACATTGGATATTGAACAAATGTCACCATGGGGTAATATGTAACAAGAGCAAATTAGGTTATCTCATTACTGATGTAATGCCCTGTGATGGTTAACCAGTTCTTGCACAGAGATAAATCAGTAACCTCAATCAAAGGTAAAACATTTTTTTTACAGCAGAGATAGTACTGTATAGCGACTTCAAAATATCTTAGGGTATATGCAGCTGTTTAAAACCCAAAATATTATTTCATGATTCAGATAGCACCTTTCTAATTTACTTAAATTATACAATTTTCTTTGCTCTCTTGGTATCTTTTATTGAAAAGCAGGGACGTCAGCTCAGGAGTTGGGATAGGCGAATGTGTTTATATCCGAATTCGAATGTTAGAACAAATGTTATTGTAGAAATTCGATTTACATAATAGAATGTTGATAGGAACGAATATTCTTAAAAATTAAAGGGACACTGAACCCAAATGTTTTCTTTTGTAATTCAGAAAGAGCATGCACTTTTAAGCAACTTTCTAATTTACTCCGATTATCAATTTTTCTTCGTTCTCTTGCTATCATTATTTGAAAAAGAAGACATCTAAGCTTTGTTTTGGTTTCAGTACTCTGGAAAGCACTTTTTTATTGGTGGATTAATTTATCCACCAATCAGCAAAGACAACCCAGGTTGTTCACCAAAAATGGGCCGGCATCTAAACTTACATTCTTGCATTTGAAATAAAGATACCAAGAGAATGAATAAAATTTGATAATAGGAGTAAATTAGAAAATTGCTTAAAATGCTCAATCTGAATCATGAAAGAAAAATTTTGGGTACAGTGTCCCTTTAATTTTTTTATGTTATTTACAGTTTTCGAATGCCACATTCGAATTCGAATATTACATTTATAAAACACAATTGTAGACTAGAAACACTATATCGAATGTCACATTTGTATCGAATATTACATTTGAATCGAATGTCACATTCAAATTCGAATATTACATTTATAAAACACAGTATTAGACTAGAAATACTATTTCGAATTTGAATGTGACATCTATTAAACACAGTTGTAGACTAGAAATACTATTTCAAATTTTATTGACACATTCGAATTCGAATATTACATTTCAAAATTGAATGAATAAATAGCTAAACATTCTATTATTCGAACGTATATTTTAGAATTTTATTGAAAAATTTGAAAACGAAAATTCGAAAATAGAATGTTAGAATGTTAAACATTCGAAATTCGATTCGAACGAACGAATGTATCAAAATTCGTTTTAAATTTCAAATTTTTAGAAACATTCGCCCATCCCTACTCAGGAGTGTACATAAGTCTGGAGCACTATATAGCAGCAGTTTTCCAAGGACGTTAGCAGCAGTTTTCCAAGGACGTTAACTATTTCCTGCCCTGTTGTGCACTAAACACCTACCTATGTATCTCTTCAACAAAGAATAACATGGACAATTTGATAATAGAAGTAAATTGGATTTTATTTTTAATTGAAAAGTGTGTTCTGTCTGAATCACAAAATAAAAATTTTGGGTTTCCTATTCATTTAACTCCCACCCAACACTTTCAAACCCATAAAGCAAAAACCACCCCAGATTGCCAAGAAACCATTCCAGGATTTAATATTTACCCAAATGGTACAGAACTATTGATAAAAGTGCAAGTTAAATGTTGTATATATGTGTTTTTAGATACATCCCTCACATGTTATTAGTTCTGTTTACCTTTAAACTCAAGCTTGTTCAACCTGAGGCCCTTGGGCCAGAAACCCTTCATTTTATTTTAAATCTGTATCAGTTCTACAAAGAAAAACGTTGCGTCTGATCTAAGGAGATATTGCCCAGTAGGTTGATCCTGTTATAGTAATATAGCCTTTCAAGCAGCAGATGTGTAGTAGTGAGAATGTAGAAGAAGGGAAGATATAGTTTATGAGTTTGTCTAGACGTTTACAGTAATACAGGCATGTGCATTTGTTATGTTGCTTGCAATTAGCTAAAACAAAACATTGGCACACATACATTTCTATGCCTTTCTCAGTTTATGAAATATATTTTTGTTTTTTATTCAAAAACGTCATGTATCATTTGGGGCTTGCAAGGTGCCATCTGCAAACCTAAATTTAACATTGCACAAGCAAGTGCCTGTGGAGCCCTATCCACTTCTTGTATGAGAACAGGGCTTATCAGTCATACTGGACAAATCAGGGCAAGAAACTTGTCATGTGAAAAGGTTGGACACCACAAAATTAAAGGGACATAATACTCATATGCTAAATGACTTGAAACTGATGCAGTATAACTGTAAACAGCTGACAGGAAAATTACCTCACAATTTCCTCAGCTCAGCAGAGTAAGTTCTGTGTAAAAAGTTATACTCAGCTGCTGTCCAGCTGCAGGTTAAAAAAATAATAATGAAGAAATGAACAGCAGACAATCAGCATCAACAGTGCTGAGGTCATGAATTCTTTTACTGTGATCTCATGAGATTTCACTTAACTCTCATGAGATTTCCTAGTAAACTTCCTTACACTGAATAGGGAAATAAGATGAGAGCGCACAAGGCTCAATCTTTCAGCTGTCCCGGGACAGACATACTGATTTGCTGCTTAGAAGTCCTTTACAATGGGATGTGGCTACTGAGGAACTTTTGAGGTAGAATATCTACCTTTTTTACATAGAGATGTTCAGGTGATGTTTTCTAGTCAGCTTTTTGCAGCTATGCTGCATCACTTTCAAGTGTTTCAACATTTGGGTATTATGGCCTTTTAACTCTTGAGCTGACAGAGAAGCACAAGCTATTGCAATCCGGGCACCTAAGAGATTAAAATGTGTTATTTTTAACTGTACCCACAAATAGTTATTTCAAGGCACCATTAATTGTTAAAGAAGGAATTTGCATTTTACTTTAACCCAATAACAAATTTATGGACTTTGCATTTTACTTTCAAGCAAATGCACCTCAGTAAGTGTGTGTTTAACTCTAATAAAAGGGTTAATTGCACATAGAAAGTCATGTTTAGGAGCCATAGTAGTAGTTAACCTCTTTGCCGGGGATACGTCTATACTGATCAATGAACATTTGTTCAAAAAAGAGAATGCTCTAATTAATTTGAACATTTTATTACTGCATCACCAAGTCCAGATAAATAAATATTAAAATTCTTGACAAGAAAATGAAAGTTAACATTCATGATTCTGATACAGCATGCCTCTTTAAGACACTTTTAATTTCATTTCTATATCATATTTACTTTGTACACTTTGTATCCTTTGTGAAAAAAGTATGTACATATACTCAGCAGCAGCAATGCACTACTGTGATCTAGATCATTGTTTCTTAACCGCGGTCCTCAAGTACCGCCAACAGGACAGGTTTTCATTATAACTGTAGTGGTGCACAGGTGAAATAATCAGCTAATGGGTGAGAGCAGGTTAGTAACCATTGTTACTGATCAGCTGATTACTTCACCTGTGCAGCTGTAATGAAAACCTGGCCTGTTAGGGGTACACACATTTGTAACAGTCAATGGTTTAACTGGCTGACAATAGAAAATATGCAAACATTATTCTTCCATTTAAAAACTGAAGTACACCAGGAGGTATTCAAAGGATCTCAGGCTGCCACTAAGTCATAGATCTCTTGTCATTGGCTCAACAGATGTGTCCAGATAGCTCTCAGTTATGCATATATGGTCAGGAGCTGACTTTAAAGGGACATGAACCCCATATTTTTTCTTTCATGATTTAGATAGAGCATGCAATTATGCTTAATTATTTTTATATTCTTTGCTGAAAAGCATATCTAGATAGGCTCAGTAGCTGCTGATTGGTGGCTGTAGATAGATGCCTCATGTGATTGACTCTCCCATGTGCATTGCTATTTCTTCAACAAAGGATATCTTTAGAAATGCAACAAATTAGATATAAGAAGTAAATCGAAAAGTTGTTTAAACTGTTATCCTTTATCTGAATCACAAAAGTAAATTTTGGGGTGTAATGTCCCTTTAAAGGGACATGAAACCCAAAAAATGTTCTTTTGGGATTTGGATAGACCATGCCATTTTAAACAACTTTCTAATTTACTTCTATTATCTAATTTGCTTCATTCTCTTTATATCATTTGCTTAAAATCATATCTAGATAGGCTCAGTAGCTGCTGATTAGTTGCTGCACATAGATGCCTTGTGTGATTGGCTCACCCATATGCATTGCTATTTCTACAACAAAGGATATCTAAAGAATGAAACAAATGAGATAACAGAAGTAAATTGAAAGGTTGTTTAAAATTGTATTCTCTATCTGAATCATGAAAGAAAAATTTTGGGTTCAGTGTCCCTCTAACTACAGCCTATTTGTAATCCCTTTACAAGTACTAAGCACATAGGCCTTGATCCCAATCTATCGAGAGCAATATTTTAATATTTTTTTTTACACCAAAGAAGCTACTTTTCAATTTGGCATGATCACAACAGTGAACAATTTTTGGCTGATTTCCCACACTAGCAAATGGCTTTTTGAATCCTCAATAAAACCTTGTTTTCCCTATGGAGCAGGAGAGATCTTGGCGATCAGAATATTTTTTGGGTCACTTTTGAACAGCTTTATGAAACCATTTATGTTTTATCAAACTTCAACGATAAGTCATCAAAAGGGCATTTATTTTACATCTTTAAACACTATTTCACAGCTATGTATAAACAGTCTATTTGCTTGCATATATGTTACACAATTATCTAACTCATTCATGAACTTGTAATTCTGAAAGAGCATTTGTGGCCATGAATTCAGTAATGTAGGTGCAGACAGTTTGAAAGACACTCTCATGAAAAAGACTGGACAAAGCGTGCATGAAAGCGAATCCTCTATAAAAACCTGGTCAAAATGACTCAATTTCATTTAAGGGTCTCTTAGGAGGATACAAAGCAGCAAGGAAGTGGGGTCACAAATTACAGCTTAAAGAATGTTAAAATCCAGTAAAAAAATAATAATTGTGTTTTACATAAAAACTTGTAGTCATCATTTTATTTTCAGTTCAATCCAAAATGGAAATCAATCTTGTTCAAAACAATACATGTGAAAGTTGCAAAGTGACCACATAGCAATAGAAAAAAGTGCAAAGTCTACCCATCCTGATAGCCTAAAAGATGCATTTAGATGGGTTAGCAGTGGTGCGGATAGAAACAGATTGCAATAGTAAACTATGAAATTTGCAACTAAGCGATCTCCGTTAAAAACATTATTTTAATAACGCCAGTACTTTTTGTGACAATCACAACAGTTCAAGTGTGATTTGCAATCAAATATTAAAAAATGTATATAAAATTGTGCCATTTGTAGATGTTGTCTTGAAGTAACTATAGAAGTATGTCCATTATGCCAAGATACATATAGCAGTCATTTGGATACTGAATGTTGAGAATGTATGGTAATGACAGCAGATCAATGTCACGCAAGTAAAGTAATTACTTCCAGAGAGAATAGATCTTTACTGTAACCTTAAGAGGTTTGAATGGGCTATTGTATGAGTCAGTTTCAGTAGACCTCCCAGTTTTTATTTCGAAAAGAAGTACTTACACAAAGTCCTTTTCAGGTGCTTTTCTGTTAAATAAAACACATTTGCGGTGCCAGGTTTTTAACAAACAAAATGATATAGTATTGTAAACACTTGAAGAACTCTGCTTCCAATTTGATCAAAAAGCAAAAAGCCTTTTCGGGAATAAATAACAGACGGCTAGATTACAAGTTTTGCTTTATGAGCTGTGCAGTGCTAACTTGCAAGTTATTGTCACCCACTAACTTTAATGTAATTAAAAAAAATCTAAATAAAACCTACTATTAATAACTAAATAATTCCTATTTAAAACTAAATACTTACCTGTAAAATAAACCCTAAGCTAGCTACAATATAAGTAATAGTTACATTGTAGCTATTTTATGTTTTATTTTTATTTCACAGGCAAGTTTGTATTTATTTTAACTAGGTAGACTAGTTAGTAAATAGTTATGAACTATTTACTAACTACCTAGTTAAAATAAATACAATTTTACCTGTAAAATAAAACCTAACCTGAGTTACACTAACACCTTACCTTACACTACATAAACTGAGAAATTACATTAATTAAATACAATTAACTAAATTACAAAAAAAACACACAAAATAAAAAAAGAAATTATCAAATATTTAAACTAATTACACCTAATCTAATTGCCCTATAAAAATAAAAAAAAGCCCCCCCAAAATAAAAAAACCCTAGCCTACACTAAACTACCAATAGCCCTTAAAAGGGCCTTTTGCGGGGCATTGCCCCAAAGAAATCAGCTCTTTTACCTGTAAAAAAAAATACAAACAACCCCCACCAGTAAATCCCACCACCCACACAACCAAACCCCCCCAAATAAAAATCTAAATCGAAATAAACCTAAGCTAACCATTGCTCTGAAAAGGGCATTTGGATGGGCATTGCCCTTAAAAGGGCATTTAGCTCTTTTTCAGCCCAAACCCTAAGCTAAAAATAAAACCCACCCAATAAACCCTTAAAGGGATACTGAAACCATTTTTTCTTTGGTGATTCAAATAGAGCATGGAATTTTAAGCAACTTTCTAATTTACTCCTATTATCAAATTTTCTTCATTCTCTTAGTATCTTTATTTGAAATGCAAGAATCTAAGTTTAGATGCCGGACCATTTTTGGTGAACAACCTGGGTTGTTCTTGCTGATTGGTGTATAAATTCATCCACCAATAAAAAAGTGCTGTCCAGAGTCCTGAACCAAAACAAAAGCTTAGATGCCTTATTTTTCAAATAATGATAGTAAGAGAACGAAGAAAAATTGATAATAGGAGTACATTAGAAAGTTGCTTAAAATTGCATGCTCATGAAAGTGAAATTGCATGCTCATAAAAGTGAAAATTTGAGTTCAGTGTCTCTTTAAAAAAAAACTAACTTCAACCCCCGAAGATCCACTTACAGTTTTTGAAGACCCGACATCCATCCTCAACGAAGCGGCAGAAGTCTTCATCCAAGCGGGCCGAAGTCTTCATCCTACCGGGCAGAAGTCTTCATCCAGGCAGCATCTTCTATCTTCATCCATCCAGCGCGGAGCGGCTTCATCTTCAAGACATCCGGCACGGAGCATCCTCTTCTTCCAACGGGTCTTCTCGAATGAAGGTTCTTTTTAGTGATGTCATCCATGATGGCGTCCCTTGAATTCTAATTGGCCGATAGAATTCTATCAGCCAATTGGAATTAAAGGGTGAAAAAATCTTATTGGCTGATGCAATCAGGCAATAGGATTGAGCATTAATTCTATCAGCCAATCAGAATTTAAGGGACGCCATCATGGATGACGTCACTTAAAGGAACCTTTATTCAAGAAGAGCCGTCGGAAGAAGAGGATGCTCTGTGCAGAAGTTTATTGGGTGGGTTTTATTTTTAGCTTAGGGTTTGGGCTGGAAAAAGATCTAAATGCCCTTTTAAGGGCAATGCCCATTCAAATTCCCTTTTCAGGGCAATGGTTAGCTTAGCTTTATTTAGATTTAGGTTTTTATTTGGGGGCTTTGGTTGTGTGGGTGGTGGGATTTACTGTTGGGGGGTTGTATGCATTTTTTTTACAGGTAAAAGAGCTGATTTCTTTGGGGCAATGCCCCGCAAAAGGCCCTTTTAAGGGCTATTGGTAGTTGTGTAGGCTAGGGTTTTTTTTTTATTTTGGGGGGCTTTTTATTTTGATAGGGCTATTAGATTATGTGTAATTAGTTTAAATATTTGATAATTTATTTTTATTTTGTGTAATTTAGTGTTTGTATTTTTGGTAATTTAGTTAATTGTATTTAATTAATGTAATTTATTTAATTGTAGTGTAAGGTTAGGTGTTAGTGTAACTCAGGTTAGGTTTTATTTTACAGGTAACTTTGTATTTATTTTAACTAGGTAGTTAGTAAATAGTTAATAGCTATTTACTAACTAGTCTACCTAGTTAAAATAAATACAATCTTAGCTGTGAAATAATAATAAAACCTAAGCTAGCTACAATGTAACTGTTAGTTATATTGTAGCTAGCCTAGGGTTTATTTTATAGGTAAGTATTTAGTTTTAAATATGAATTACTTAGTTATTAATAGTAGGTTTTATTTAGATTTATTTTAATTACATTAAAGTTAGGGGTGTTAGGGTTAGACTTAGGGTTAGGTTTAGGGGTTAATAACTTTAGTATAGTGGCTGCGATTTTGGTGGCAGCATATTAGGGGTTAATAACAGTAATGTAGGTTGCGGCGATGCTAGGGACAGCAGATTAGGGGTTAATAATAATTAACTAGTGTTTGCAATGCTGGAGTATGGCGGTTTAGGGGTTAATATGTTCATTCTAGTGGCGACGATGTCGGGAGCAGTAGATTAGGGGTTAATAATTTTATTTTTGCGATGCAGGAGGGCCTCGGTTTAGGGTTTAATACATAGTTTATGGGTGTTAGTGACCTTTTTAGCACTTTAGTTATGAGTTTTATGCTACAGATAACTATAACTACTGACTTTCAAGACTTTCGTTACGAATCTTGATGGTATAGGCTGTACCGCTCACTTTTTGGCCTCCCAGGCAAACTCGTAATACCGGCGCTATGGAAGTCCCATTGAAAAAGGACTTTTTGAAAGCTGCGGTAGTTACATTGCGTTACGGCCGAAAAAGTGTGCGGTACAGAAATACCTTCAAGACTTGTAATAGCAGCGGTAGTGAAAAAGAGCCTTAAAGCTGTTTTTCACACATAACGCAAAACTGGTAATCTAGGTGAGACAGATTGTAATCAAGGCCACAGTTTTATGCAAGCAACAGTGCAATAATAAAAATCTCTAACATACTAGAGCATTTTCGTTTTGCATGTCTATGTCCCTTTAACGTTTTTTATTGCATTGTGTTAGTATATATAGTGAAATGTGTAAATAGTTTTTTTTAGTATTGGAGATAATTTAGCAGTATTTTTGCTTAATATGATTAAAAAACTTACATAGAGATGGCAAAATAAGTTGTACACTAAGAAATATTTTAATGCTTCTGTAGGTTGTCTCAACTACAAAATATATAGATTAGTCCTATGTTGGTATTGGTAATTCAAGCAATAGGAAAAGCTAAATTAAAGGACCAGTAAATACAGTAGATTTGCATCAACAAATGCCCGATAACAAGACAATGCAATAGCACTTTGTCTGAACTTCAAATGAGAAGTATTTTTTTGACAAATTTCAAAATGATGTCTATTTCCCCTACTCCTGTATCATGTGACAGCCATCAGCCAATCACAAATGCATATACGTATAATATGTGAATTCTTGAACCTGCTCAGTCTAAATATAAAAAAGACTGTGCACGTTTTGTTAATGGAAGCCATTTGGAAAGTTATTTAAAATTGCATACTGAATCATGTTAGTTTAATCTTGACTTGAGTGTCCCTTTAAGCGGATAGTATTTGTATGTAATGATTTAGTACCAACAGAAAACTGGGAAACACATAAGTATACATTTATAATTTTATTGTTCCTGAATCTCTTCTACTAGGAAGATTAGAATAAAAATAAATGGAAAGCTGGAGAAAATATCTGGGGGGGGGGGGGGGGGGTCAAAAGAAAAACAATGCATCAAATATGATATGTGCAGGAAGAGAGAGTGGTTTGCTGTAACATGTTGTGCATCATTTTAAAAAATATATATATATATTTATGTTATACAAAATTACAAGGGGGGCATTTTGTCCCACCCCTCTTACCTGTGTGTGTGTGCAGTTAATTGATTACTGTGTCAGTCAATTAGTATGTAGACTTCACTTGTTCTTACAAATGGTTTACAAAAAACAGCTTTGTAGAAACTTCCCTGAGCTGATCATTTCAATGCTGTGGCAAACTTCACATAAGTTCTTAAAGCTTCAGATACATACCACTGCACACACAAACACGCAGTGAGGCCTATTTAAGAAATGTCTTGCAGACCTGATCCGACAGTGCGGATCAGGTCCGCAAGACATCGCTGAATGCGGAGAGCAATACGCTCTCCGCATTTAACATTGCACCAGCAGCTCACAAGAGCTGCTGGTGCAACACTGCCCCCTGCAGACTCGCGGCCAATGGGCCACCAGCAGGGGGTGTCAATCAACCCGATCGTACTCAATCGGGTTGAATTGTTACGAGCAGGCGGACAGGGTTATGGAGCAGCGGTCTTTGTGACCGTTGCTTTATAACTGCTGTTTCTGGCGAGTCTGAAGACTCGCCAGAAACACGGGCCGTCAAGCTCCTTTCGGAGCTTGATAGAGAGGCCCCTTTGTGTAAACATTTCTATTCATTGTGTAAAACATTTTTTTTGTAAAGGCGAGAACCTGTACGGCTTTTGGAAAACAGAGCTTCTTCATTTAAGAGAGACATTTTCAGCGACTTGATGAAATATTATAAAGATGATTATGAGAAACAAGTCTCCTAGGTGACATTTAGGTGACATTTAAATAGGAATTATCCCTACATAGATACATAGCTACTTTACTAACAGTATGATATTCATCATTGAAGTATGGCAGATCTCTTCATTTACAACTCACATGCCGACTGTCTTTGTTCGCAGCGTCACTTCAGCGCTATTTAACTGTGGGAATTTTTTGTGTGTCTCAAGTGGAAATTTGCAAAACTATCACAGACATGAATTGTAATAGGCAACGTTTGCAGTATGCTTAAGGTGATTGAAAGAAATGTTTTATTTCTTAGACCCTTATTTATCTACAATTTCTTCAGAAATGCTCACTTAGAAGCTTTATTCGGAACACAATTTTTAGGGGCAATTTTCCTTCTAATTATATTTTTATACTGAAGAAATGTGTTTACTACTTACAAAATTCTGTCAATTCAAATTTTAGAAAAGTATTTGTGGAATATAAAAACTTGAAAACTATTTAGAACATTCTAGAAGGTGGTGGGGCGAGGCAGACAGGTGGTGTGTTGAGGGAGGGGCATAGAGGACAGGTTGGGGGTCCTTTCTCTAGTTTTTGCCTAGGGTCCCTGGTTGGTCTTAGTCCATCCCTGCTTCTGCTTTAATACATTTAAAGCTAAAAAAAACTACCTCCAAAAAACAATCCAAAATTGTTATCTTCATCATAAATCTTGTGATTTTGTAATCCAAAAACCAACGCATAGAATAAAGAACAAACAAAATGAGGATTTCATAGGGTTAGTGAATACAACACGGGTTGAAAGGCTGTATGCTGATTTCTCCCTTTTTATTAGTGTTCAGTGATGCTATTTGATAACATGGAAGCAATTGACTGTTGTACTCCAAAACCATAGAGATATGTGTGTATGCTTCTCTAAACAATTTGAACTGGGGCTTTATCAGTATTGTTGGTATTTATGTTTGGTTTTCGATTTTGCTCATTTATATTAGTATTAAAGTACTTATTTATTTATTTATTTATTTATCTTCAATTGATTGAGTAGGTAGCTTTGTATTTGTTTAGTGACGTTGCATCTTAATGTCATCTTGTATGGTGATGTATCCATTCAGTGTCTTTTGTCCATGTGTAAAACCAATGTTAAATTCTCAGAACATTTTGGGGTACTCTTTAATAATTTGAACTGTATTGTCAGAGGTTTACCACATGCTTTTAGCTGCTGCCTTGCTAATGCATTTTTATTTTTTAAGAAATTGGATTGTGATCAGAGAAACATGACGGGCACACGTTAAGTATAGGATGATTTTATTTTTGCCAAAAATGTTAATGTATAATGAGGCTAATATCTAGTTATAAGCCTGAACAATGGCAATGTTATAGCAGAGAAACCTGGGTGGTTCTATGCCAACATCCTAATAACCCGTGTGCGCCTCCTAATCATTGGATTCTACATATGCCTGTGCCTGTTTGTGCGTTCTTAAATGTGAGAGGATTTTTGTCCATTTGAATCTTGATTACTTTCTTAATACAATATGAGGCGCTTCCTGTTGTTTTTTATCTTACAGTGTTGTGGAGTGAGGCTGTTATTTGGAAGATTTCTTCGTAATGATAATTTTGGTACATTTTATGTTTATTTTGATTTTATTATATATTTTTTTTGTCATTGAACATATTATTCATAGTTAACGGCCCCTATTGGGTTCTTTTGACCTGCTCTTATCTGTTGATAAAAAATGAAAAGGATCACACCAACGAAAAACTTTGAAAATGGCTACTCTGCAGCCATTAACATGCTGATAATGATAACGTGTGATCAAATCCAATATTATAAAATTGCATGTTTTGTAATTGCAAACCATTAAGCTTACCCTCAGATGGCTGTTTCACCCTGTTAGGTCTAATTATTAGATCTGAAGTGATTAGCACAAGGCAATTAACTGAATATTGTTGAGAAAATAATAGACTTCAGAATTCTTTCTCTAATATTTTTTTGCAGCATGTTCTAAAATGACTGATTTTTAAACATTTTTCATTGTTTCAAAGTTTATTTAAAAGGCTTGAAACCCAGGTTGTTTATTGTAACCATTTTCAAAATACCCAGGAACAAAAGACATGGTAAAAAATGTTCTGTTAGTAAAGTTAACAAATCAAAACATACACACAAGCGATAATTGAAAAAAACAAAACAACAAAACATATATTGTATACACAATTAAATAAAGTCACAAGTGTTCTAAATGAAAATCATACAAGCAACATATGCAAAATTATTCAATCAAGTAATAAAGTTAGGGAGCATACATGTATAATACTGAAGAGACAAAAGAAGACCCTAACCCATAGGATTTGAAATCTGCTATAAGCAAGATTTACTAGTGTTAATGTCAGTGTTTCTCACACTGTACTAGAATCTTCTAAGGGGAGAGAGAAACACAATTGTTACTATGCAACCAACAAGGCTATTGCAAATATGAACAGTAGGCCTCAACCTAGTAAGTCTGAATAACAATGATACAACTCAGAAAGACAATGAGCTAAATGTATAGACACTTATGAGCTTGCCTTGGCCTCATTGTAAAGGCAAAATCATGTCTGAAATCTTTTACAACATCTTTAGTTGGTTTTCCTGATGTTAAAGGGACAGTCTACTCCAAAATTGTGATTGTTTAAAAAGATAGATAATCCCTTTATTACCTATTCCCCAGTTTTGCACAACCAACACAGTTATATTAATATACTTTTTACCTCTGTGATTACCTTTTATCTAAACCTCTACAGACTGCCCCTTATCTCAGGGCTGTTTACAACATGCATTTTAGCCAATCAGTGCGGTCTCATTAGTAACTACAAAGGAGTGAGCAAAATATTATCTATATGGAACACATTAACTAACTCTGAAAAGCTTATAAAATGGACTGAGATAAAGGCGGCCTGCTGGGGTTTAAAAACAGACAGAGATTTAGAGTTTTAGATGTTATAAAGTATATTAATAAAACAATATTGGGTTGTAAAGGTGTTACCTGTCTTTTTAAAGAATTACATTTTTGGAGTAGACTGTCCCTTTAAGATACAGTATATAGTTAACTGAGGTGAACTGCTAGCAACGTGCAAAAAAGAATTACAACCTCAACAATAAGGAAAAATGGTTGCAAATATTTATATAGATGTAATTGGAAGAAACTCACGTCACGTGTGTCCATGAGCAGGCCGTGTGCGTTCTAGACCATTCTAGAGCTGTGGTTTGGATTTTCAATGTACACCTTGGCCCAGTATGCATAATTCATATAGACTCTATTGATTCTGTGAAGTATCTTGTTTTGCAGTTGTTTATCGCTATTTTAAAAGCTAAGTGCTCTCGTTTTTAGCTTTCTTTTATTTCTCATTAACCCTTTTCAAGTTTTGTTTATTTATTTATTTGTGTATGTTTGAGTGGTCTGTTTCATAGAAGGATTTTTTATTTTAATTACTTTGTTATGTGTGGTTTTGACTGCATTTTTGTGATAAATCTCCTGCAGTCACTTACAAGTCATAGATGTGACAAGGATCAGGTATAAATAACATAATTTATGTAAGAACTTACCTTATAAATTAATTTCTTTCATATTGGCAAAAGTCCATGAGCTAGTGACGTATGGGATATACAATCCTACCAGGAGGGGCAAAGTTTCCCAAACCTCAAAATGCTTATAAATACACCCCTCACCACACCCACAATTCAGTTTAACAAATAGTTAAGTAGTGGGGTGATAGAAAAAGGAGTAAAAATCATCAAAAAAGGAACTGGAAATATAATTGTGCTTTATACAAAAAAACATAACCACCATAAAAAGAGTGGGTCTCATGGACTCTCGCCAATATGAAAGAAATTAATTTCTCAGGTAAGTTCTTACATAAATTATGTTTTCTTTAATGTAACTGGGAAGAGTCCATGAGCTAGTGACATATGTGATAGTAATACCCAAGATGTGGAACTCCACAGAAGAGTCACTAGAGAGGGAGGGATAAAAATAAAAACAGCCATTTTCCGCTGAAAAAATTAAATCCACATCCAAAAAAATAAGTTTTTCTCATAATTGAAAAGAAAAAAACTTAAAACATAAGCAGAGGAATCAAACTGAAACAGCTGTCTGAAGAACTTTTCTACCAAGAACTGCTTCTGAAGAAGCAAATACATCAAAACGGTAGAATTTAGTAAATGTATGCAAAGAAGACCAACTTGCTGCTTTGCAAATCTGATCAACTGAAGCTTCATTCTTAAAAGCCCACAGAGTGGAGACTGATCTAGTAGAATGAGCTGTGATTCTCTGAGGTGGGGCCTGACCCGACTGCAAATAAGCCTGATGAATCAAAAGCTTTAACCAAGATGCCAAGGAAATGGCAGAAGCTTTCTGACCTTTCCTAGAACCAGAAAAGACAACAAATAGACTAGAAGTCTTCCTGAAATCTTTAGTAGCTTCAACATAATATTTCAAAGCTTTACAACATCCAGAGAATGTAAGGATCCCTCCAAAGAATTCTTAGGATTAGGACACAAAGAGGGGACAACAATTTCCCTATTAATGTTGTTAGAATTCACAACTTTAGGTAAAAATTTAAATGAAGTCCACAAAACTGCCTTATCTTGATGGAAACTCAGAAAAGGTGACTCACAAGAAAGAACAGATAATTCAGAAACTCTTCTAGCAGAAGAGATATCCAAAAGGAACAACACTTTCCAAGAAAGTAGTTTGATATCCAAAGAATGCATAGGCTCAAAATGAGGAGCCTATAAAGCCTTCAAAATCAAATTAAGACTCCAAGGAGGAGAGATTGATTTAATGACAGGCTTGATATGGACCAAAGCCTGTATAAAACAGTGAATATCAGGAAGTTTAGCAACCTTTCTGTGAAATAAAACAGAAAGAGCAGAGATTTGTCCCTTCAAAGTACTTGCAGAGAAACCTTTATCCTAACCATCCTGAAGAAATTGTAAAATTCTAGGAATTCTAAAAGAATGCCAGGAGAAGAATACCATAAAATATAAGTCTTCCAAACTCGATAATAAATCTTCCTAGAAACAGATTTACGAGTCTGTAACATAGTATCAATCACTGAGTCAGAGAAACCTCTATGAATAAGCACTAAGCGTTCAATTTCCATACCTTCGAATTTAATGATTTGAGATCCTGATGGAAAAACGGACCTTGAGACAGAAGATCTGGTCTTAAAGGAAGTGGCCAAGGTTGACAACTGGACATCCGGACAAGATCCACATACCAGAACCTGTGAGGCCATGCTGGTGCTACTAGAAACACAAATGAATGTTCCATGATGATCTTGGAGATCACTCTTGGAAGAAGAACTAGAGGCGGGAAGATATAAGCGGGTTGGTAAAACCAAGGAACTTCTAAAGCATCCGCCGACCCTGCCTGAGGATCCCTGGACCTGTATAGGTACCTGGGAAGCTTCTTGTTTAAATGGGAAGCCATCAGATCTATTTCTGGAAGACCCCACATCTGAACAATCTGAAAAAACACATCTGGATGGAGCGACTGCTCCCCCGGATGAAAAGTCTGACGGCTGAGATAATCCGCTTCTCAATTGTCTACACCTGGGATATGTACTGCAGAAATTAGACAAGAGGTGGATTCTGCCCAAGAAAGTATCCGAGATACTTCTTTCATAGCTAGGGGACTGTGAGTCCCATCCTGATGATTGACATATGCCACAGTTGTGATATTGTCTGTCTGAAAACAAATTAATGGTTCTCTCTTCAATAAAGGCCAAACCTGAAGAGCCCTGAAAATAGCACGGAGTTGTAAAATATTGATTGGTAACCTCGCTTCTTGAGATTTTCCAAACCCCTTGTGCTGTCAGAAATCCCCAGACAGCTCCCCAACCTGAAAGACTTGCATCTGTTGTGATTACATTCCAGGTTGGATGAACAAAAGGGGCCCCTTGAATTATACGATGGGGATCTAACCACCAAGTCAGAGAAAGTTGAACATCGGGATTTAAGGATATTAATTGTTATATCTTTGTATAATCCCTGCACCATTGATTCAGCATACAAAGCTGGAGAGGTCTCATTTGAAAACAAGCAAAGGGGATTGCGTCCGATGCTGCAGTCATGAGACCTAAAACTTCCATGCACATAGCTACTGAAGGGAATGATTGAGACTGAATATTCCGACAAACTGAAACCAATTTTATTTGTCTCTTGTCTGTTAGAGACAGAGTCATGGACACTGAATCTATCTGGAAACCTAAAAAAGTGACCCTTGTCTGAGGAAGCAAGGAACTTTTTGGTAAATTGATCCTCCAACCATGTCTTTGAAGAAACAACACTAGTTGATTCATGTGAGATTCGGCAGAATGTAAAGACTGAGCTAGTACCAAGATATCGTCCAAATAAGGCAACACCGCAATACCCTGTTCTCTGATTACAGAGAGTAGGGTACCGAGAACCTTTGAAAAAAAATTTGGAGCTGTTGCTAGGCCAAATGGAGGAGTGACAAATTGGTAATGCTTGTCTAGAAAAGAGAATCTCAGAAACCGATAGTGGTCTGGATGAATTGGAATATGAAGATATGCATCATGTAAGTCTATCATGGACATATAATGACCTTGTTGAACAAAAGGCAGAATAGTCTTTATAGTCACCATTTTGAAAGTTGGCACCCTTACAAAATGGTTAAACATTTTCAGATCCATAACTGGCCTGAATGAATTTTCTTTCTTTGGGACAATGAATAGATTTGAATAAAACCCCAGACCCTGTTCTTGAAATGGAACTGGTATAATTACCCCTGAAAGCTCTAGATCTGAAACACACTTCAGAAAAGCCTGAGCCTTCACTGGATTTGCGGAACACATGAGAGAAAAAATCTTCTCACAGGAGGTCTTACTCTGAATCCTATTCGATACCCTTGAGAGACAATGCTCTGAATCCATTGATTTTGGACAGAATCTGCCCAAATATTTTTGAAAAATTTTAATCTGCCCCCCACCAGCTGAGCTGGAATGAGGGCCGCACCTTCATGCAGACTTGAGGGCTGGCTTTGGTTTCTTAAAAGGCTTGGATTTATTCCAACTTGAAGAGGGTTTCCAATTGGAACCATATTATTTGGGGGAAGGATTTGCTTTCTGTTCCTTATTCTGTCAAAAAGAATGAAAACAATTAGAAGCTTTAGATTTACCCTTAGATCTTTTATCCTGAGGCAAAAAAACTCCCTTCCCCCCAGTACCAGTTGAAACAATTGAATCCAACTGAGAACCAAATAAATTGTTACCTTGGAAAGAAAGAGATAGTAATCTAGACTTAGATACCATGTCAGCATTCCAATATTTGAGCCACAAAGCTCTTCTAGCTAAAATAGCTAAAGACATAGATTAAATATCAATTTTTATGTATCAAAAATTGCATCACATATAAAATGATTAGCATGTTGAAGCAAGCGAACAATGCTAGACAAATCAGGATCTGTTTCCTGTTGCGCTAAGCTTTCCAACCAAAAAGTTGATGCAGCTGCAGCATCAGCCATAGAAATGGCAGGCCTGAGAAGATAGCCAAAATATAAATAAGCTTTCCTTAGATAAGATTCAAGTTTCTTATCTAAAGGGTCCTTAAAGGAAGTACTATCTCCCATAGGGATAGTAGTACGTTTGGCAAGAGTAGAAATAGCCCCATCAACTTTGGGGATTTTTTCCCAAAACTCCAATCTAATTGCTGGCAAAAGATACAACTTTTTAAACCTAGAAGAAGGAATAAAAGAAGTACCAGGCCTATTTCATTCATTTGAAATCATATCAGAATTAGCATCAGGAACTGTAAAAACCTCTGGAGTAACCACAGGAGGTTTATAAACAGAATTTAAATGTTTACTAGTTTAAGTATCAAGAGGACTAGTTTCCTCAATATCCAAAGTAATCAACCCCTCTTTTAACTAGGAACGAATATACTCCATCTTAAAGAGATAGTAGAATCAGATAGATCCTCATCAGAGGAGGATAATTCAGTATGTTGTCGGTCATTTGAGATTTCATCAACTTTATGGGCTCCATGTACTAAGCCGTCAATTCATCCGTCATTTTAGACGCGGATAAACTCGCCGTTACTCGCCGCGGGCGAAATGGTGTCCGCTGTCACTATGTACTAATAATCCCCCAATAAATAGACAAGTCTAGCCCGCCGCGAGCAGTGGCGGATTATTGATAAATTTGACGCCTCGCTCGCCGCGACTAAGCTGATGTACTTAACTTTCAGTTGAATTGTCTGGCCAATTATTAACACGTGACATGCAAGGTGTCACGAACATCATAGTAGTCGCGGGAATAGAATTTTGCTCCTATAAAAGTTCAACTTATCTAAACAACTTTATTATTGTTCAAAAATTTTTGAAGAGTGATAACAGAGCGTTATTTTTGTAATATTTATTTACAATTTGGATATGGCTTCATCTGGATCTGATAATATATAAATATTAATATAAAAATAATTATAAAGATTGACAACTATACAATACAAATTTAAAATATAGATTACTCTTTAATTACAGTCGACAAATTTGGCGCAATTTATGTACATGGAAATGAGAGACAAATTAGACGCCAGTTATGCTGTACAATGCTGATATTACTGCCTTTTATATATGTCTAGACTGGCGTCTAGATTGACTTTCCTATTGTTTTGTACCTTGCCCGCCACCTAAAAGGTGGCGAGGCAAAAATAACGAGGTGGGAGCGGAAATTGTAGCGAGCGGACAAATAGATTTTTTAGTACATTCGTTTTTGGCGAGTTGGTGGTCAAATGTGTCTAATTACAGTGAAAAATGGAGAGGTAGCGAGGTTTGGCGGATAAGTACGCTCGCAATTTTAAAGATGCGAGTTTGAACATAGTTGACGACTTTGTACATATCAGTTTGCGAGTTTTGACGCGAGATTTGTTGCGGGTAGCTCGCTGACTGCTTAGTACATGGAGCCCTATGAGAAGTTTTAAAAGACCTTTTACGTCTATTAGAAGGCGGAATAGCAGACAAAGCCTTCTGAATCACATCAGCAATAAAATCTTTTATATTCACAGGGATATCATGTACATTAGATGTTGAAGGAACAAAAGGCATTGTACTAGTACTGATGGATACATTCTATGCATGTAAAAGCTTATCATGACAACTGTTACATACTACAGCTGGAGATATAATCTCCGCTAACTTACAACAGATACACTTAGCTTTGGTAGCAGAGATCCAACAGTGGTTTCTGAGACAGGATCAGATTGAGACATCTTGCAAATGTAAGAGAAAAAACAACATGTAAAGCAAAATTATCAATTTCCTTATATGGCAGTTTCAGGAATGGAAAAAAAATGCAAACAGCATAGCCCTCTGAGCATAGAAAAAGGCAAGAGGCATATAGGAAGTGGGGTTTAAATAATTAAATTATTTGGCGACAAGTATGACACACAACGCAAAATGAAATTTTATTGGCACTAACAACATTCGGAAATAACGCAACTCGCGTCATGGCAGATGCAACATTGCTAGGAAACCCGGCGTCAACTAAGACGCCGGAAATGATGAATTTGCATCACCAAACGTACCTTCGCAACAAAAAATTCTCGCGCCAAGAATGACACAATAAACAACAGCATTTTGCCACCTCGCGAGCCTAATTTTGCCCGCGAAAATAATGAAAAAGCAGTCAATTTTAAGACAGACTATACCCCAGGTAAGAAAAAATAACTTCCTAAATATGTTTCCCAATTTTGAAACTGATAGTCTGCAAAAGGAAATATACATAAACCTGATTCATGGCAAATATAAGTACAATACATATATTTAAAACTTTATATTAATACATAAAGTGCCAAAACATAGCTGAGAGTGTCTTAACTAAGTAAAGAAAAACACCCATCCACATATAGCAGATAGCCAAACCAGTACTGAAAAAGTAACCGTAGAGGTATTGGAATATGAGAGTATATCGTCGATCTGAAAAGGGAGGTAGGAGATGAATCTCTACGACCGATAACAGAGAACCTTTGAAAAGATTTCCTGTGAGGAAAACCATAGAATCAATAGGTGATACTCCCTTCACATCCCTCTGACATTCACTGTACTCTGAGAGAAAACGGGCTTCAAAATGCTGAGAAGCACATATCACAGAAGAAAATGAAGCACAAACTTACTTCACCACCTCCATAGGAGGCAAAGTTTGTAAAACCTAAATGTGGGTGTGGTGAGGGGTGTATTTATAGGCATTTTGAGGTTTGGGAAACTTTGCCCCTCCTGGTAGGATTGTATATCCCATACGTCACTAGCTCATGGACTCTTGCCAATTACATGAAAGAAATATATATTTTTTTGGGGGGGTTGTGATGTTGCAGCAATTTTTTTTTCTGCATGATATTTTTTACAAATGTGTTTTATTGACTTTAGGACACATGTACAGATGTGCAAATTGCTAACATATACGTATATGCATAGATACAAATGGTCACACCTGTGTATAAAGTCACGTACATATACGGAGGTGCAGGTTGCATACATATTCATACTGTACATGCATCAACACATATGATCACAACTGTGTATAAAGTCATGTACACATATAGAGATGCAAGTTACTTGTTACGTATATGATCACACCTCTATATAAACTCATGCACATCTATAGAAGCACAAGTTATTACATATATACATAGAGACATATGATCATACCTGTGTATAAAGTCATGTACACATATAGAGATGCAAGTTACTTGTTACATATATGATCACACCTCTATATAAACTCATGCATATATATAGAAGCACAAGTTATTACATATATACATAGAGACATATGATCATACCTGTGTATAAAGTCATGTACACATATAGAGGTGCAGGTTACATACATATACATACATGCATAGACACATGATCACACCTGTGCATAAAGTCATGTACACATATAGAGGTGCAGGTTACATACATATACATATACCTTTAATTGTGAGGACTATTTTCCTTTGTGTGACTGTGTACACATGTATTTCTCTTGCAAACCTCATCCCAGCTATCTCTAGAAGAACTAAAAGGAATTCCAATCAGAGAGAAAGCAGGAAGCTGGAAGGACATACCTCTTCCCTGCTTAATAAGCACATTATTTATTTGGTAAAACACTTTAAAATAACTAAACTAGACACCCATGAATGCCTGTTTAATGTCAAGATCCATGGTGTCCATACTTTTTTTTAGCTCACATGGTGCATAGCAAGCTTAGGCCTAGATTTAGAGTTCGGCGGTAGCCGTCAAAACCAGCGTTAGAGGCTCCTAACGCTGGTTTTGGGCGCCCGCTGGTATTTGGAGTCAGTGATTAAAGGGTCTAACGCTCACTTTTCAGCCGCGACTTTTCCATACCACAGATCCCCCTACGCCATTTGCGTAGCCTATCTTTTCAATGGGATCTTCCTAACGCCGGTATTTAGAGTCGTTTCTGAAGTGAGCGTTAGAGCTCTAACGACAAAATTCCAGCCGCCTGAAAATAGCAGGAGTTAAGAGCTTTCTGGCTAACGCCGGTTTATAAAGCTCTTAACTACTGTACCCTAAAGTACACTAACACCCATAAACTACCTATGTACCCCTAAACCGAGCTCCCCCCACATCGCCGCCACTCGATTAAAAATTTTAACCCCTAATCTGCCGACCGCCACCTACGTTATACTTATGTACCCCTAATCTGCTGCCCCTAACCCCGCCGACCCCTATATTACATTTATTAACCCCTAATCTGCCCCCCACAACATCGCCGCCAGCTACTTACAATAATTAACCCCTAATCTTCCGACCGCAAAGCGCCGCCACCTACGTTCTCCCTATGTACCCCTAATCTGCTACCCCTAACACCGCCGACCCCTATATTATATTTATTAACCCCTAATCTGCCCCCCTCAACGTCGCCGACACCTGCCTACACTTATTAACCCCTAATCTGCCGAGCGGACCGCACCGCTACTATAATAAAGTTATTAACCCCTAACCCGCCTCACTAACCCTATCATAAATAGTATTAACCCCTAATCTGCCCTCCCTAACATCGCCGACACCTACCTTCAATTATTAACCCCTAATCTTCCGATCGGAGCTCACCGCTATTCTAATAAATGTATTAACCCCTAAAGCTAAGTCTAACCCTAACACTAACACCCCCCTAACTTAAATCTAATTTACATATAACGAAATAAATTAACTCTTATTAAATAAATTAATCCTATTTAAAGCTAAATACTTACCTGTAAAATAAACCCTAATATAGCTACAATATAAATTATAATTATATTTTAGCTATTTTAGGATTAATATTTATTTTACAGGCAACTTTGTATTTATTTTAACCAGGTACAATAGCTATTAAATAGTTAAAGGGACACTAAACGATGCAAAAAAGTTAGCTTAAATCTCTCTATCCATATTTAATAATGATATTTGTAATTAGCATTGCGTGTCAGATTATTACCGTTATATAGATATTCTGCTGCAAAAATGTATTGATTTCCAAACCCATCGTTATAAGATACATTTTCATTCACGATAACCTGAGTTATCAAGATGTCTGACTTTGTGCGTAATGCGCATGCACAATCTTGTTTACACGTCATCCAATACGTCACCTTCCATTGAAACCGCAGACTACCTTAATCGATATGTGCAAACAGATGTGACAGCGGAATAGACCAGGTAAGAACGTTACGCTAAGCTGCGAGAATAACTCTTACAATAACGAGCATTAAAATAACTAATTATTTGACTGGGGGCATAATTGTGAATGAAACCCCTAATATTTTTACATAGATTTCTTGTTTATATAAGTTAATTGTATTACTACTTATTTATAAATTTATTATTAATGCATTTGCAAACATTGAAATTAGGAATAGTGTTATCTTTTAATGCGCTCTCATTAGTATTGCTTACTTTTGATATACTTTTTGAGAATTACTACTTAGAAATAAAATTGCAATCAACTTTAATGTATAAAAATAGCTCATAAACAAGCCGTATCCAGTGTGAATAGGACTACCTATTCAATTGATCGCATTTTGCACAGCGCATGCGTTGTTACAGTAGTTTGGTTTGGGTAAGTGAGACATCGAAGCCGAAATCTGCGCCTGCCCGAATGCCCGTATCGTATTGTGCATGCGCCGGGTGACGAAAACAAGTGATAATGATATGCACGAAATCGCAGTGTGATTGGACGCTAATTTTTGTATTGAAGGCACCATAAACGGGGTTTGGCTTCAATGACGTATTTTTCTAAATCTAATCTACAATTCTATTCTGCTTCTAATGCTCGTTTTAAGGTCAAAGTGGGTAAGTTTTGATATTTGAGTTTTTGAGATACATTTGTGATAATATTTTGATAACTAAAAATTAAAAGTTTTGGAATCCTTTAAGAACTATTTAATAGTTACCTAGTTAAAATAATTACAAAATTACCTGTAAAATAAATCCTAACCTAAGATATAATTAAACCTAACACTACCCTATCAATAAAATAATTAAATAAACTACCTACAATTACCTACAATTAACCTAAAACTACACTATCAATAAATTAAATAAACACAATTGCTACAAATAAATACAATTAAATAAACTAGCTAAAGTACAAAAAATAAAAAAGAACTAAGTTACAGAAAATAAAAAAATATTTACAAACATAAGAAATATATTACAACAATTTTAAACTAATTACACCTACTCTAAGCCCCCTAATAAAATAACAAAGCCCCCCAAAATAAAAAATTCCCTACCCTATTCTAAATTAAAAAAGTTACAAGCTCTTTTACCTTACCAGCCCTGAACAGGGCCCTTTGCGGGGCATGCCCCAAGAAGTTCAGCTCTTTTGCCTGTAAAAGAAAACATACAATACCCCCCCCCCAACATTACAACCCACCACCCACATACCCCTAATCTAACCCAAACCCCCCTTAAATAAACCTAACACTAAGCCCCTGAAGATCTTCCTACCTTGTCTTCACCATACCAGGTTCACCGATCCGTCCTGGCTCCGATATCTTCATCCAACCCAAGCGGGGGCTAGACATCCACTGAAGAAGTCCAGAAGAGGGTCCAAAGTCTTCCTCCTATCCGGCAAGAAGAGGACATCCGGACCGGCAAACATCTTCTCCAAGCGGCATCTTCGATCTTCTTCCATCCGGTGCGGAGCGGGTCCATCTTGAAGCAGGCGACGCGGATCCATCCTCTTCTTCCGATGTCTCCCGACGAATGACGGTTCCTTTAAGGGACGTCATCCAAGATGGCGTCCCTCGAATTCCGATTGGCTGATAGGATTCTATCAGCCAATCGGAATTAAGGTAGGAATTTTCTATCAGCCAATCAGATTGAGCTCGCATTCTATTGGCTGATCGGAACAGCCAATAGAATGCGAGCTCAATCTGATTGGCTGATTGGATCAGCCAATCGGATTGAACTTGATTCTGATTGGCTGATTCCATCAGCCAATCAGAAAATTCCTACCTTAATTCCGATTGGCTGATAGAATCCTATCAGCCAATCGGAATTCGAGGGACGCCATCTTGGATGTAATGTTGGGGGGGGGGTATTGTATGTTTTCTTTTACAGGCAAAAGAGCTGAACTTCTTGGGGCATGCCCCGCAAAGGGCCCTGTTCAGGGCTGGTAAGGTAAAAGAGCTTGTAACTTTTTTAATTTAGAATAGGGTAGGGAATTTTTTATTTTGGGGGGCTTTGTTATTTTATTAGGGGGCTTAGAGTAGGTGTAATTAGTTTAAAATTGTTGTAATATTTTTCTTATGTTTGTAAATATTTTTTTATTTTTTGTAACTTAGTTCTTTTTTATTTTTTGTACTTTAGCTAGTTTATTTAATTGTATTTATTTGTAGGAATTGTGTTTAATTAATTTATTGATAGTGTAGTGTTAGGTTAATTGTAGGTAATTGTAGGTAGTTTATTTAATTATTTTATTGATAGGGTAGTGTTAGGTTTAATTATATCTTAGGTTAGGATTTATTTTACAGGTAATTTTGTAATTATTTTAACTAGGTAGCTATTAAATAGTTCTTAACTATTTAATAGCTATTGTACCTAGTTAAAATAAATACCAAGTTGCCTGTAAAATAAATATTAATCCTAAAATAGCTATAATATAATTATAATTTATATTGTAGCTATATTAGGGTTTATTTTACAGGTAAGTATTTAGCTTTAAATAGGATTAATTTATTTAATAAGAGTTAATTTATTTAGTTATATGTAAATTATATTTAAGTTAGGGGGTTGTTAGTGTTAGGTTTAGACTTAGCTTTAGGGGTTAATACATTTATTAGAATAGCGGTGAGCTCCGATCGGAAGATTAGGGGTTAATAATTGAAGGTAGGTGTCGGCGATGTTAGGGAGGGCAGATTAGGGGTTAATACCATTTATGATAGGGTTAGTGAGGCGGATTAGGGGTTAATAACTTTATTATTGTAGCGCTCAGGTCCGCTCGGCAGATTAGGGGTTAATAAGTGTAGGTAGGTGTCGGCGACGTTGTGGGGGGAAGATTAGGGGTTAATAAATATAACATAGGGGTCGGCGATGTTAGGGCAGCAGATTAGGGGTACATAGGGATAACGTAGGTTGCGGCGGTTTACGGAGCGGAAGATTAGGGGTTAAAAGTGTAATGCAGGGGTCAGCGATAGCGGGGGCGGCAGATTAGGGGTTAATAAGTGTAAGGTTAGGGGTGTTTAGACTCGGGGTACATGTTAGAGTGTTAGGTGCAGACGTAGGAAGTGTTTCCCCATAGGAAACAATGGGGCTGCGTTAGGAGCTGAACACTGCTTTTTTGCAGGTGTTAGGTTTTTTTTTCAGCTCAAACAGTCCCATTGTTTCCTATGGGAGAATCGTGCACGAGCACGTTTTTGATGCCGGCCGCGTCCGTAAGCAACTCTGGTATCGAGAGTTGCATTTGCGGTAAAAATGCTCTACGCTCCTTTTTTGGAGCCTAACGCAGCATTTGTTTTAACTCTCAATACCAGAGTTAAATTTATGGTGCGGCCAGAAAAAAGCCCGCGGAGCGTTAACAGCCCTTTTACCGCCGAACTCTAAATCTAGGCCTTAGCTTCTTCACACCCTCCTTCCTCCACTCTCCTTCCTTTCCAGGGTAGGCTGAGACCTCCGTTTCTGACAGCAATTCCAGACTCATCCTCTGTCACAGAGTTTCACCCACTTAAGGTGCAATACTCATACTTCTGCTGAGGGGAGCTAAATAACTCCAGAGCAAGCCACACATAAATGGAAGCACCATGTGCTCCCCACAATGCAGGGTGATCACACAGCAGGACCTCTGACAGGCTTGCATTTACTATATTGTAGGAAGTGCTACTTCCCATTACTAGACAATCTCACTATCCCTCTAAACAGACTGTGCTCCAGCTCTTCTCACCAGCAGAAGCAATGTTTACTGAGGCTTTTCTGTTCTCTGTCCAGGGGAACTAAGTTCCTCCTGCAAAAAAGTACATATATAGAGGAGCAGGTTACATACATATACATACATATATAGACACATATGATCACACCTGTGTATAAAGTCATGTACACATATAGGGGTGCAGCTTACATACATATACATACATGCATAGACACATGATCACACCTGTGTATAAACTAAGTCATGTACATATCTAGAGGTGCAGGTTACATACATATACATACATGCATAGACACATATGATCACACCTGTGTATAAAGTAATGTACATATATAGAGGTGCAGGTTACATACATATACATACATGCATAGACACATATGATCACACCTGTGTATAAAGTAATGTACATATATAGAGGTGCAGGTTACATACTTATACATACATGTATACACACAAATGATCATGTATATAAAGTCATGTACATGTATAAAGGAGAAAAGTACTTACATTTACTTACATTAATAGACACAAATGATCACACCTGTGTATAAACTCATGCACACATATAGAGGTACAAGTTACTTACATATATGTACATGCACATAAACAAATGATCACACCTGTGTATAAACTCATGCACACATATAGAGGTGCAAGTTACTTACATATATGTACATGCACATAAACAAATGATCACACCTGTGTATAAACTCATGCACACATATAGAGGTACAAGTTACTTACATATATGTACATGCACATAAACAAATGATCACACCTGTGTATAAACTCATGCACACGTATAGAGGTACAAGTTACTTACATATATGTACATGCACATAAACAAATGATCACACCTGTGTATAAACTCATGCACACATATAGAGGTACAAGTTACTTAAATATATGTACATGCACATAAACAAATGATCACACCTGTGTATAAACTCATGCACACGTATAGAGGTACAAGTTACTTACATATATGTACATGCACATAAACAAATGATCACACCTGTGTATAAACTCATGCACACATATAGAGGTGCAAGTTACTTACATATATGTACATGCACATAAACAAATGATCACACCTGTGTATAAACTCATGCACACGTATAGAGGTACAAGTTACTTACATATATGTACATGCACATAAACAAATGATCACACCTGTGTATAAACTCATGCACACGTATAGAGGTGCAAGTTACTTACATATATGTACATGCACATAAACAAATGATCACACCTGTGTATAAACTCATGCACACGTATAGAGGTACAAGTTACTTACATATATGTACATGCACATAAACAAATGATCACACCTGTGTATAAACTCATGCACACATATAGAGGTGCAAGTTACTTACATATATGTACATGCACATAAACAAATGATCACACCTGTGTATAAACTCATGCACACATATAGAGGTGCAAGTTACTTACATATATGTACATGCACATAAACAAATGATCACACCTGTGTATAAACTCATGCACACGTATAGAGGTACAAGTTACTTACATATATGTACATGCACATAAACAAATGATCACACCTGTGTATAAACTCATGCACACGTATAGAGGTGCAAGTTACTTACATATATGTACATGCACATAAACAAATGATCACACCTGTGTATAAACTCATGCACACGTATAGAGGTACAAGTTACTTACATATATGTACATGCACATAAACAAATGATCACACCTGTGTATAAACTCATGCACACATATAGAGGTGCAAGTTACTTACATATATGTACATGCACATAAACAAATGATCACACCTGTGTATACCTTCATGCACACACATTGAGGTGCATGTTGCTTATATATACATACATGCAGCAACACAAACACATGCACACACATTATTACACTTTTACCTTTAGCTAAGAAATTAATAAATATGTGAATTGTGACATTATTGAAATTAGTAAAATAAAGTACATTCATTATCTTCCATACTTCTCTTTGTCTTTCTTTAAAAAGTACCGAAACACTTTTGATGACCTTAAAAAAATCACAAGTGATGCTTACAACATTATAAAATCAAAGGCTAATTAATTCATCTAAAAGTTTAATTTTCTTTAGATTACAGAGTTGATTATTTCCTTATGTTCTATGTGACAACGTACTATACAAATGTACATTAATTTATTTCCAAATGCAAACATGAATTATAGGGATCTAAACTTTGTCATGTAATACTGTCATTAAATTTTATTTGTTATTTAATAAATTGCTAAAATTAATCATTTTTTAAATATTAAATTTCTTTGCAATACAGTAAAATAAAAATGTTAAATCTGTTTTGTTTTTTAATGCTGATTGTAACATATTTATTGCACTCAAAAATTGTACTTAAAGGAACAGTCAATGCTTTTATTATATAATATTAGGGTAGCAGTACCTTTAGGAAATAAAGTAATAAAAGATTTAACCCCCCCCCACCCCAAAAAAAAAAAAAACCATAACTTACATTACTGTCTTTTTCTGCTACGCTGTGTTTAAATGTAGCACACTCCTATGTTGGGTAAATAAGCCAGCAGCTTTACCTAGCACAGGAGTGTGCTACATTTAATTCAATGGCGCAATCGGGCACGTTGTGATTAGACGCATTTTTTTTAAAAAAAACAGCGTAGCGGAATAGGATGTTGAGGAAGGTAAGGTAAGTAAGGTTTTGGGTGTTAAAGCTTTTATTTGCTTTATTTCCTACAGGTATCGCTACATTAATGTTACATAATTCTAAACATAATGCAGAATTACGTAACCTTAATATGAATGTTAACTGTCCCTTTAAAGATCTGTGTTTACTAAATAGTTTGCTTCATGAATAACTTTGATAAGATTTACCAAAAAATAACATGTTAGTAACCTCTAATAAGATTACTGTACACTGAAAAATTTTGAATAACTCCATTAATTATTACTCTAGAAATAAGATTCTGAAAGATAGTTGTTAAAAAAAAGGGTTAATTGCCAAATTATTTTAAATTATTTTAATGTTTAAAGCTGCAAACCCTTCCAAATAATCACAATCCTTTAAACAAGTATCATATAATGTATCTACAAAAATATCCGTAGACTTCAAAGGTCGTTTTCTGTTGAAAATAATTTGATACATTTTTCAAAAGGATTGTGATAAACCCCAAGAGTGATTTGGGAGTTTGGCTGCTAAAAATGAATGGCAGCAATTACAGTGTTAATTTGTTTTGAGGATGGTTACACTTGGCTGATATGTTATTCTCTACCAAGACAAAAGAAAGATCTTTAAATTGCAAGCTATTTTGTCTGCATTTTAAAGGAGCATCAGACAATAAATAAATCATTGATAGAATGATATATTCAGAGCAAATATTAGCCCGAGAACAATAAATACATGTATTTTAAAAAAATTATATTAGCTTTTTAAATATTAAAAAAATAAGGGTAACATTCTAATGTCCATTAAGCAGTGGGTGCCGCCATATTGAAACTTAGGTTTCTTTTTCTGCTAAAGCCAATCAGGGACAGTTATAAATGGCTCACTAGAGGGTGCAACAAATTAGTGTATAGATTACAGCTGTGTCTGCACTTTTAACAGGGATTTGGGAAACCCACAATATTAATAATTAAATTACAGGAAAAGGGAACAAAATAAATAATGAAAGTATATTGGAAACTTGTTTTACTACTTACTACTTATGAGCATGTCATTTTAAACAACTTTCCAATTTATGTTTATGATCCATTTTGCTTAGTTCCCTTGGTATTTGTTGTTAAAGAGTAGTCTTAGGTGAGCGTAGCATAAGCAGTTATACATAAATGCAATCACTGCTGCCATAGAGTGTCTGTAGCATTCTAGTTTGCAACTACATACAACATTACTATAAACATTGTTGCAAACCCTGCTGCCAGATGGCTAAAGACACATGCACGCTCCTAAGCTCACATAGGATTACTCATTAATAGATTCCAAGAGAACTAATCAAAATTACTGGGGGGGGGGGGGAATTGGAAAGTTGCTTAAAATTGAATTTCCAATCCATTTAAGTTTAATTTTGACTTTAATATCTCAAAGTGTTTAATGTCCCTTTAACTCTGCACATAAATGTATTGGTATAAATAGACCTCCAAAGTATTTTCAATAAAAGGGACATGCAACTCAAACATCTTCTTTGATAATTCAGATAGAGTATATAAATTTCTCTTGTTAAGTGTATCCAGTCCACGGATCATCCATTACTTATGGAATATATTCTCCTTCCCAACAGGAAGTTGCAAGAGTCCACCCACAGCAAAGCTGCTATATAGCTCCTCCCCTAACTGCCATACTCAGTCATTCTCTTGCAAGCCTCAACATAGATAGGAGGTCGTGAGAGTCTGTGGTTTTTTATACTTAGTTTATTCTTCAATCAAAAGTTTGTTATTTTTAAATGGCACCGGAGTGTGCTGTTTATCTCAGGCAGTATTTGGAAGAAGAATCTGCCTGCGTTTTTCTATGATCTTAGCAGACGTAACTAAGATCCATTTGCTGTTCTCACACATTCTGAGGAGTGAGGTACTTCAGAGGGGGAATGGCGTGCAGGTTTTCCTGCAGATAAGGTATGTGCAGTAAAATATTTTTCTAGGAATGGAATTGACTAAGAAAATACTGCTGATACCGAAGTAATGTAAGTAAAGCCTTAAATGCAGCGATAGCGACTGGTATCAGGCTTATTAATAGAGATACATACTCTTATAAAAATGTGTTTTAAAACGTTTGCTGGCATGTTTAATCGTTTTTTAACGTACATTGTTGATAACACTGTAATGTTGGTATAGCCTTAAATGCAGTAAAAGCGACTGGATCAGGCTTATTAATAGAGATACATACTCTTGTAAAAATGTGTTTTAAAACGTTTGCTGGCATGTTTAATCGTTTTTTAACATATGTTTGGTGATAAAACTTATTGGGGCCTAAGTTTTTTCCACATGGCTGGCTTAAATTTTGCATAGAAACAGTTAACTGAAGCTTCCCACTGTTGTAATATGAGTGGGAAGGGCCTAATTTAGCGCTTTTTTGCGCAGTTAAAATTACAAAATGAATCTTCCAGATTCCCTCAGCAGTCCCATGAATACTACAGGACATTTCTAAAGGGCTAAAAAGACTTCCAAAATCGTTTATAGGGAAGGTAATCCACAGCTCTGCTGTGGCAGTTTGTTGTGTCTGTTTTTAAAAACGTCTATGTCGTTTTTTTGATCTGTTTTTTGCATTAAGGGGTTAATCATCCATTTGCAAGTGGGTGCAATGCTCTGTTACCTTATTACATGTACTGTAAAAATTTCGTTTGTTTTACTGCCTTTTTTCACTGTTTTTCAAATTTTGACAAAATTTGTTTCTCTTAAAGGCACAGTAACGTTTTATATATTTGCTTGTTAACTTGATTTAAAGTGTTTTCCAAGCTTACTAGTCTCATTATTAGTCTGTTCTAACATGTATGACATAGAGGAAGCTATGTGTTCATTATGTTTTAAAGCCATGGTGGAACCCCATCTTAGAATGTGTACCAGATGTACTGATTTCATGTTAAACAATAAAGATCATTTTTTGTCTTTAAAAACATTATCACCAGAGGATTCTGTCGTGGGGGTAGTTATGCCGACTAACTCTCCCCACATGTCAGACCTTTTGACTCCCGCTTTAGGGACTCACGCTCAAATGGCGCCAAGTACATCAAGGGCACCCATAGCGTTTATTTTACCAGGGGATTCTGTCGAGGGGAAAGTTATGCCGACTAACTCTCCCCACGTGTCAGACCCTTCGACTCCCGCTTCAGGGACTCACGCTCAAATGGCGCCAAGTACATCAAGGGCGTCCATAGCGTTTATTTTACAAGACATGGCAAAGGTGGTGAATAATACTCTGGCAGCAGTATTAGTCAGACTACCTGAAATTAAAGGAAAGCAGATAGCTCTGGGGGTAGATACAGAGCATACAGACGCTTTAAGAACCATGTATGATACTACCTCACAATATGCTTAGTCTGTGGGTGATTTTTTTGACTCAGGGAAGATGATTTAACCTGATTCTGATATTTCTACATTTAAAATTTATGCTTGAGAACCTCCACTTGTTGCTCAGGGAGGCTTTGGCTGCTCTGAATGAATGTGTACAATCGCAGGGCCAGAGAAATTGTGTAGACTGGATAAATAATATGCAGTGCCGGTGTGTACTGATGTTTTTCCAATACCTAAAGAGGTTTATTAAAAAAAAAATTTTTTAATAAGGAATGGGATAGACCAGGTGTGCCGTTCTCTTCCCCTCCTATTTTTTTAGAAGAATGTTTTCTAATAGTTACGACCACACGGGACTTCTGGCAGACAGTCCCTAAGGTGGAGAGAAGAGTTTCTACTCTAGCTAGACGTACCACTACCTCTGGCGAGGACAGTTGTGCTTTTTAGATCCAATGGATAAAAAATGTTTATTCAACAGGGTTTTATCCTAGAGCCCCTTGCATACATTGCTTCTGTCACTGCTGCTGCAGCGTTCTGGGTTGAGTCTCTTGATGAGGCTTTACAGTTAGCGACTCCATTGGATGAATATATTTGACAAGCTTATGCTAGCCAATTCCTTTGTTTTCTGATGCCTTTGTTCATTTGACTAGACTAACGGCTAAGAATTCTGTTTTTTTACTATACTGGCGCGCAGAGCGCTATGGCTTATATCATGGTCAGCTGTCGTGACTTTAATAAATAAGCTACTTAACTTCCCTTCAAGGGGCAGACCCTATTCGGGCCTGGTTTGAAGGAGATTATTGCTTATATCACTGGAGGAAAAGGTCATGCCCTTCCTCAGGATAGGTCCAAATCAAGGGCCAAGAAAGGTCTAATTTTCGTGCCTTTTAAAACTTCACAGTCCAAGGCGGTCTGGAGACAATCGGACCTGGAACAAAGATAAGCAGGCCAAGGAGCCTGCTGCTGCCTTTAAGGCAGCATGAAGGAACGGACCCCTATCCGGTAACGGATCCTATAGGGGGCAGACTTTCATTCTTCGCCCAGGCGTGGGCAAGAGATGCCCAGGATCCCTAGGCATTGGAATTTATATCCCAGAGATATCTTCTGGATTTCAAAGATTCCCCCCCAAAAAAAGGGGAGATTTCGCCTTTCCAATTATCTGCAAACCAGATAAAGAAGGAGGCATTCTTACATTGTGTACGAGATCCATCCAGTTCCAAGAGAGGAACAGGGACAGAGTTTTTACTCAAATCTGTTTGTGGTTCCCAAGGAGAGGGAACCTTCAGACCTATTTTGGATCTAAAGATCTTAAACAAATTCCTCAGAATTCCGTCTTTTAAGATGGAAACTATTCGTACCATCTTAACTATGATCCAGGAGAGTCAATAGAGGACTACAATGGATTTGAAGGATGTTTATCCTCACATTGTGATGCATAAAGATCACCATCGTTTTTCAGGTTTGCCTTTCTAGACAGGCATTACCAGTTTGTAGCTCTTTCCGTTGGGATATCTACAGCTCCAAGAATCTTTATGGAGGTTCTGGGGTCTCTTTGGCGGTCATTAGGCCGCGGGGCATAGAAGTGGCCCCTTATTTAGACGACATCCTGATACAGGCGTCAAACATCCAAATTGCCAAGTCTCATACGGACGTAGTACTGGCATTTCTGAGATCACATGGGTGGAAAGTGAACAAGGAAAGAGTTCTCTATCCCCAATCTCAAGGGTTTCCCTCTTAGGGACTCTGATAGATTCTGTAGAAATGAAAATTTACCTGACGGAGTCCAGGTTGTCAAAATTTCTAAATTTCTGCCGTGTTTTTCATTCCATCCGCGCCCTTCGGTGGCTCAGTACATGAATGAAATCGGCTTAATGGTAGCGGCAAGGGACATAGTACCGTTTGCACGTCTACATTTCAGACCACTGCAACTATGCATGCTCAGTCAGAGGAACGGGGATTACACAGGTTTGTCCCCCTGTTAAGCTTGGACCAAGAGACCAGAGATTCTCTGGTGACTATGTCGGGTCCATCTGTCCAAGGGTATGACCTTCCGCAGGTCAGATGGGACAATTGTTACAATAGATGCCAGCCTTTTAGGTTGGGATGCAGTCTGGAACTCCCTGAAGGCTCAGGGATAGTGGACTTAGGAGGAGACCCTCCTTCTAATAAATATTCTGGAACTGGGAGTGATATTCCATGCTCTTCAGACTTGGCCTCAGTTAGCAACTCTGAGGTACATCATATTCAGTTGGACAATATACACGACTGTGGTTTACATCAGCCATCAAGGGGGAACAGAAGTTCCCTAGCGATGTTAGAAGTCTTACAATAATTCTCTGGACAGAGACTCACTCTTGTCTATCAGCTATCCATATCCCAGGTGTTGAGAACTGGGAGGTGGTTTTTCTAAGTCGTCAGACTTTTCTTCCGGGGGAGTGGGATTTCCTCTGGAGGTCAAGACCAAGCAGGAGAGGGCTTTGGTGTTTTTGTCAGCGCCTGCGTAGCCACGCAGGACCTGGTATGCAGATCTGGTGAACATGTCATCCTTTCCATCACGGTCTCTGCTTCTGAGACAGGTCCCTCTACCTCAGGGTCCTTTCAACCATCTAAATAGAATCAATCTGAGATGGACTGCCTGGAGACTGAACGCTTGATGTTATCAAAGCATGGCTTCTCCGAGTCAGTCATTGATACCTTAATACAGACATGAAAGCCTGTCTCTAGGAAAATTGAACATAGATATGGTGTAAATATCTGATTGTTATGAATCCAAGGGTTACTCATGGAGTAAAGTCTGGATTCCCAGGATATTATCTTTTCTCCAAGATGTTTTGGAGAAAAGGGTTGTCGGCTAATTCCTTAAAAGGGACAGATTTTTACTCTATTTTTTTTTTTTTTTTTGCACAAGCGTCTGGCAGGTATTCTAGACGTTCAGGCATTTGGTCAGGCTTTGGTTAGATCCAAGCCTGTGTTTAAAACTGTTGCTCCACCATGGAGCTTAAACCTGGTTCTTAAGGTTCTTCAAGAAGTTCCGTTTGAACCTTTTTTGTTCCATAGATATCAGTCTTTATCTTGGAAAGTTCCTTTTGGGTAGCTATTTCCTCGACTCGTAGAGTCTCCAAGTTATCTGTGTTACAATGTGATTCTCCTTATCTGGTCCTTCGTACGGATAAGGTAGTCCTGCGTACCAACCTGGGTTTTTTCCTAAGGTGGTATCTAACAAGAACATCACTCAAGAGATAGTTGTTCCATGCTTGTATCCTAATCCTTCCTCAAAGAAGGGACGTCTATTACACAATATTGGACGTGGTTTGTGCTTTAAAGTTTTACTTACAAGCTACTACAGTTTTCATCAAACGTTCACCTTGTTTGTTGTCTATTCTGGACAGAGGAGAGGTCAAAAGACTTCAGCAGCCTCTCTGTCTTTTTGGTTAAAAAGCATAATTCATTTAGCTTATGAGACTGCTGGACAGCAGCCTCCTGAAGGGATTACAGCTCATTCTACTAGAGCTGTGGTTTTCACTTGGGCCTTTTTTAAATGTGGCTTCTGTTGAACAGATTTACAAGACGGAGTCTTGGTCTGCGCTTCATAATTTTCAAATTTAACAAATTTGATACCTTGCTTCTTCGGAGGCTATTTTTGGGAGAAAGGGTTTTTTACAGGCAGTGGTAACTTCCGTTTTAGTACCTGCCTTGTCCTTCCCATCATCCATGTACTTTAGCTTTGGTATTGGTATTCCATAAGTAATGGATGATCCGTGGACTGGATACACTTAACAAGAGAAAACATTATTTATGCTTACCTGATAAATTTATTTCTCTTGTAGTGTATCCAGTCCACGGCCCGCCCTGTCACTTTAAGGCAGGTAATTTTTTCATTTGAACTACAGTCACCACTGCACCCTATGGTTTTTCCTTTCTCTGCATGTTTTCGGTCGAATGACTGAGTATGGCAGTTAGGGGAGGAGCTATATAGCAGCTTTGCTGTGGGTGGACTCTTGCAACTTCCTGTTGGGAAGGAGAATATATTCCATAAGTAATGGATGATCCGTGGACTGGATACACTACAAGAGAAATAAATTTATCAGGTAAGCATAAATTATGTTTTTACTGCTTTTATCATGTACTCATTGTATCCTTTGTTGAAGAGCATCATAGGCTCTTGACATGTCTGTACCACTATGTGGCAGCAACAATGTTTTCCATAGTTTTTTTTGCTTGATTGTTTTGTTTGTTTTTAAATGGTATCCTCTATTTTAATCAAGAAATCATGTGAGTTTCTTGCCCTTCAAGACAGCTGTGCTAAGTTATGATTTATGATGTTCTGTGCCGGGGATTCGTGGGCACAGGATTAAGAATGATGTTAAAGTATACAGTATCCTTTTGTGGTTTCTTCCTTCTATACACTACTGTTTCATATTCTCATCTATCCTTTTTATATAACAGCTGATTCATGTTTGATGATACGTTTAAAATAAGTTGAATAAAATACAGGCGAAAATAACAGCAGAGGAGGACAGTTCGCTTGGTTTTCAATTTCATACAAAACTCAGAGTATCAGTATCTGAAAGAAAATGCTTTAAACAACATAAAATGTTTGATGATGCATATCCATGGAACTGTCAGGCTACATAAATATTCTGAGTGGAAATCTGATTCTTTGGAGAATACATATTTAAACCATTAGCCTTTTGAGCACTTCTCTTGCTTTCTACCTGATAGTGTACGCTTACTGATTATTGTACACCAAAAGAAAAACAAGGCACAGTACCTCCAATATATGTCCATAAAATACATGATGTCCTCTATATTAACATTTTTGTAAAGTTGTGTAGTATTGAAAAATAATTTGGTTTAACCCTTTGAGTGCTAAGCACTTTCCCACCTGGGTGCTAAGCACATTTGAGGGTTTTTTTAATTTTACATTTTTAATTTTTTTTTTGTACTTTTTTTCTTTTATTTTCAGATCCCCAAGACTTATACCATTGGAAAGGTTAGGCGATTACCTTTCCAATGGTGGGTCTTGGAGGGTCTGTAGCTGCTTAGATGCCTGAGATACAGGCTTCTAAGCAGCATGCCCCCTTTCCCTATATTGTCCATTGTCTTTTTTACATAAAGTTGCGCGGTGACATCATCACGTCATTACGCGTGACGTAACCACACAAAACGGGAAGCCGCAGCGATGCCTGTCACTCTACAGGCACGATCGCCGGGTAGGAGCAGGTGGGAACCCCCAGATTTCCCTCAAGGTGGGAGAGTGCTAGCGACGGCTCTGAGCCGTCATTAGCACCTGAGTGAGAAACTCTGTGACGGCTCAGAGCCGTCATTAGCACTCAAGGGGTTAAAGCAGGGTTTTCATGCCAAACCTAACAGGTCAGATTTTCAGAACTACGGTTTCTCTTGTTCAGAGGAGAATTGCCTGGTATTTCGGGACTGAACTGACCTTGTTAGGTGAGATTAGACTGATATACTTCAGGAAAGTTTGTCTCTGTGAAATGCACAATTGGGCTAAAAGAAGCTACTCCCAGGTAGTAACTGAGACATAGAACAAGCCACTGAGCCGTTGTTCTTTCCTGACAGACTGCTTCTCTGTCTGTACAGATTTTCAGGATATCTGAACTGGAGCACAGGTGAAATGATCAGCAGATTAGTAAACATGGTTATTTTACCGACTCTCACCCAAGGTAATCCTGAAATCTAAGCTTTTCGGGAGTTAAGAGGAAAGGTTAGAAAACTCCTGGTTTAAAAGGAGATAGAAGAGTTGCAATAACATTCTATTAAAGGGACACTGATCCCATTTTTTTCTTTTGTGATTCAGATAGTGCAGGCAATTTTAAACAACTTTCTAATTTACTCCTATTATCAATTTTTCTTTATTCTCTTTATTTGAAAAAGAAGGCATCTAAGCTATTTTTTTTGGTCAGTACCCTGGACAGCACTTGTTTATTTGTGGGTGAATGTATCCACTAATCAGCAAGAACAACCCAGGTTGTTCACCAAAAATTGGCTGGCATCTAAACTTACATTCTTGCTTTTCAAATAAGATACCAAGAGAATGAAGAAAATTTGATAATAGGAATAATTTAGAAAGGTGCTTAAAATTGCATGCTCTATCTGAATCACGAAAGAAAAAATTTGGGTTCAGCGTCCCTTTAAAAACAAAAAAATATATTATTTTTTTTACACATTCCTATTTATGAATTTTCGAATATCAGTCCAATATTCTAATATTAATTTAATCAATAGAAGAAAAGTCTGGACACTGTCTCGCCCTCTTTGCCTTTCAAATTAGACTAAGATCTCTCCACTTAGTCAAACTAAAGGGAACAGATATAAAAATGTATGAAAGGCGCTTTTAAGAGCGGAGGGACAAGTAATTAATTTTATATATCAAATTTGATAAAAAATTCATATAATGAAGTATTAGTTACCATGTATCACATAAAAACCCCTATGGGTATAATAGATAATATGTATAATAAACCACACTATACTGGTTAAAACATTAAATGGATATTTAATCAATGAAATGATACAAAAGATAAAAAAGATATGAGTTGTGGCCACAACTATATTAAAAATTCATATGTAGATAAAAGGACAATGCTTATCTGTGCTATTCTAAAGGATCTAATACTTATCTAAGATTTGCATCTAATAATGACAGTTAGATAAAAAGTATATTGGGTACAATTAAATTCTAATATGCAAAATAATGCCAACGAAATTGATGTGTTCCAAGAAATCAAAAATAAAAGTGAAAAATAAAAATGTCGTTCCGTTACATAAGTGTCCGTGTATTCTTCCTAATTTGTGTGGATAATTTATAATGTATCAATATATAGTTAGTATTGATACAAGTTTAGGTGATATCCGAAATGGCTGTTAGTAAATGCCTAAATATAACAGCAATTAATAAGGTGCAGTTCTTATATCCATGTAAATGAGTGGGTGCTCTCCGGAGATAGCTGTGACAATGCCAAAATTGTATGAATAGTTTATAAGTGCAGTTCTATTATCCGTGTAATTTTAATTTAATTTAGTTCTTCAGATTTGGAATTCTATATCACCTTTGTTCAGTTTCAGGTGAAGGAATGTTTAAATGAACTAACTATACACATCTGAATGCTTAAATGCCTAGTCAACGGCGATAGGTTAATATTACATAATTCTGCATATAGTGCAGAATTAGGTAACATTAATTTGAACAAATACTTGCTCTTTAATCATTAATATTCCTATAAAAGTAATGGAAAATTTAATTAATTCTGAAACTTACATCTGAGTATTGATTCTGCTATTTTGAAATGAGCACTCAAAATGAATATTAAAATATGGTATTAAATGTAACCGAATGCTAGACATCTAAATAAAATGGAATATTCAAAATTTGACACAAAAGTTACATTTGAAATGAAAGAGGCAACTTAAAAAAAAAAAGTTTCAGAATTTGTTCTATAAAAATATTTAGGGATGGAAAAAAAAGTCATGATTGAAAAATATTAAAATATAATAATGATTCCATTCACCCAATATAATGCTAATCATAACCTCTGAATCACAGTCAGATTAAAAAACATCAAAGTGCTCCAAAATGTATCTGTATGGGCCACGTTATACACATATCCTATAAACAACTCAAAAAGACAAACAATTAAAAACGATGAGATCAGTATGTTTGTGTATTAAATAGCTCAGCAGGTAGATAATAATTCCCAGGACATACTTGAAAACGAGAGAAATCTCAATGTATCCTTCCTGGTAAAATATTTTATAAATAAATACATAAATAAATAATCTGTGCCCTGCTGACTGTGTTCCCTTCTTGGTACTTCCATAGCCAGTACTTCTGCTTCCTGAATATACCCAATTGCTAATGATCTCACCTTGTTTGTGTATTAAATTCCTCATCTGGCAGATAATCTGTGCCCTGCTCACCGTGTTCCTATCTTGGTACTTCCCCAGCCAGTTCTTCTGCTTCCTGAATATACCCCATTTGCTTATGACCTCGCCTTGTTTGTGAAGAACAAATGTATCAGTGTAAGAGAAAAAAAAAATACAGAACTAATTATTAAAATTACTGGCATAGACAACGTATTCAACTTGTCTTTGTGATACCTTGTAATGGACCAATAAAAGCAAGGTTTTGTATTCCATAATCTTTTAAGACCTCACATATCTTTTCTTCAGATGTAAGTCTTGAAAGCTTATGGAATACAAAACATTGATGCTGTTGGTCCAATAAAACGTATCACAATCTACTCGAAAGAATATTCTCTGTGGGACCAATACAGCAACAACCCCTTTTCTGCAAACAATCTTAGAAGATTTTTTTAAATTGTTTGTAGGTCATAAAAATGCACAAACAGAATATCCCAAAGCACAGAGAACTGGCAATGAAATCTAGAATTTCATTTAAATGACAAAAGTTATAATAGCTGACACACAGAGAACGCAATGAGTTCCCTACTGTGTAGAAAACTAATTAAGCAACTCAACTGCAGCTTCTATGTAGAAGCATCTTACAGAAAGAGACTGATCTCAATCTATTACACAAATTAGAACTATCATTTCTGTACCCCTATAGAATACATATTTGATATTTCCTTTATTAATTTAAGATGCTTTATTTTTATTGTTAACATAGATATAAACTTTTTTGAGTTATAGAAACGCCTGTTTGAAAATGTACACAAGCACATGTAGAATGTAGAAAGTAATCCAATGTGACACATAGTCAAGTCCAATTTCATTTTAATTTAAAACAACTTTCCAATTTACTTTTACCACCAATTTTGCTTAGTTGAAAGCTAAACCTAGGGTAGGCTCATATGCTAATTTCTTAGACCTTGAAGGCTGCCTCTTATGTGAATGCATTTTGACAGTTTTTCACCACTAGAGGGTGTTAGTTCATGTGTGTCATATAGGTAACATTGAGCTCATGCATGTGAAGTTACCTAGGAGTAAACACTGATTGGCTAAAATGCAAGTCTGACAAAATAACTAAAATAAGGTGGCAGTTCGCTGAGGCTAAGATACAAGGTAATTACAGAGGTAAAAAGTGTATTTATATAACTGTGTTGGTTATGCAAAACTGAGGAATGGGTAATAAAGGGATTATCTATCTTTTAAACAACAAAAATTCTGGTGTTGAATGTCCCTTTAAGTTCTATGCAGTGGGTATTTACATCATGTATTAGCCACGAGTGAGTTGGCTCAGTATACTGTGATTGGATAGGTATGACACCCTTTTTAAACATTTTAAAGTATGCTCCAGAGATTTGTTTATCCAAAGGCAGACACAAGACAAAAAGCTCATCAATACTGTCTGTATGTCAGTTATTCCATGTCAACTGGTCCAGTTCTCACATGTTAACTATACATAAAAATTACTCTAAATAAATAAATCCATTAAAGGGACACTCCAATCAAAATTGGAATGCACACGGGAGCATTTCTCTTTTGCATAGAAGCATTTGTGCAATCTACATTTAATAGCAAAAATGCTTCTAATAAAAACTATTGCTGTTTCTAGAGTGTGGTATACTGTTACTTTAAGAAAAGACACTCTGGAGCTGGGAGGGAACTCTATGATCAGCAGCCATCTTCTTTATGTTAGTTTTTTTCAGTTAGTTCAGTTAGTGTTGTTGCTTACCTCTGAGCTGAATAAAGACCTGCTCTGTGTACCTACTATCAAGTAGTCCTTATTCCTACTGCTAAATACCCACACAAGAAACATGACATGGTGTCAGAAGTGCTGAAAGTCACTTGTCTGAGTAAAGAGATTGTAACAAGGACTTTATTCACAGTTACTGTAGCATCATCATGGAGATGTTCAGAGCACCAGACCCTCTGCAATTCACAGGAAATGTAAGTGAAAACTGGAGAAGATGGGAGCAAAGATTTTTAATTTATGCCGAGGCAGTTGAACTTTATAAAAAAGAGCAGAAAACTCTGATTGCCATAGCCCTGCATGTTTTGGGTGGGGAAGGCCAAGAGATTTACAACACATTGGAACCAGCCCTGCCTGCTGAAAGAACCTTAGACTGCCCCTAGACTAGGGGCAGGGCATTGAAAGGTATATGACAGAACTCAGACTAAAAGCCAGAGATTGTGAGTTTGGTGCAATATTTGATGACATGTTAAGAGACAAATTAGTATTCAGTGTTACAGATACCAGACTTAAAGAGTGTTTGCTCAGAGAGGCTGACCTTACACTACAAAAGGCAGTGGAGATATGTCAGGCTGCTGAAGCTACAAAATCCCAGGTTCAGGTTATGGCTGCAAACACACCAGCAAGTTCCTACCAGACTATTCATGCTTTACAGTACAGGGAGTGCAGAATTATTAGGCAAATGAGTATTTTGACCACATCATCCTCTTTATGCATGTTGTCTTACTCCAAGCTGTATAGGCTCGAAAGCCTACTACCAATTAAGCATATTAGGTGATGTGCATCTCTGTAATGAGAAGGGGTGTGGTCTAATGACATCAACACCCTATATCAGGTGTGCATAATTATTAGGCAACTTCCTTTCCTTTGGCAAAATGGGTCAAAAGAAGGACTTGACAGGCTCAGAAAAGTCAAAAATAGTGAGATATCTTGCAGAGGGATGCAGCACTCTTAAAATTGCAAAGCTTCTGAAGCGTGATCATCGAACAATCAAGCGTTTCATTCAAAATAGTCAACAGGGTCGCAAGAAGCGTGTGGAAAAACCAAGGCGCAAAATAACTGCCCATGAACTGAGAAAAGTCAAGCGTGCAGCTGCCAAGATGCCACTTGCCACCAGTTTGGCCATATTTCAGAGCTGCAACATCACTGGAGTGCCCAAAAGCACAAGGTGTGCAATACTCAGAGACATGGCCAAGGTAAGAAATGCTGAAAGACGACCACCACTGAACAAGACACACAAGCTGAAATGTCAAGACTGGGCCAAGAAATATCTCAAGACTGATTTTTCTAAGGTTTTATGGACTGATGAAATGAGAGTGAGTCTTGATTGGCCAGATGGATGGGCCCGTGGCTGGATTGGTAAAGGGCAGAGAGCTCCAGCCCGACTCAGACGCCAGCAAGGTGGAGGTGGAGTACTGGTTTGGGCTGGTATCATCAAAGATGAGCTTGTGGGGCCTTTTCGGATTGAGGATGGAGTCAAGCTCAACTCCCAGTCCTACTGCCAGTTTCTGGAAGACACCTTCTTCAAGCAGTGGTACAGGAAGAAGTCTGCATCCTTCAAGAAAAACATGATTTTCATGCAGGACAATGCTCCATCACACGCGTCCAAGTACTCCACAGCGTGGCTGGCAAGAAAGGGTATAAAAGAAGAAAATCTAATGACATGGCCTCCTTGTTCACCTGATCTGAACCCCATTGAGAACCTGTGGTCCATCATCAAATGTGAGATTTACAAGGAGGGAAAACAGTACACCTCTCTGAACAGTGTCTGGGAGGCTGTGGTTGCTGCTGCACGCAATGTTGATGGTGAACAGATCAAAACACTGACAGAATCCATGGATGGCAGGCTTTTGAGTATCCTTGCAAAGAAAGGTGGCTATATTGGTCACTGATTTGTTTTTGTTTTGTTTTTGAATGTCAGAAATGTATATTTGTGAATGTTAAAATGTTATATTGTTTTCACTGGTAAAAATAAATAATTGAAATGGGTATATATTTGTTTTTTTGTTAAGTTGCCTAATAATTATGCACAGTAATAGTCACCTGCACACACAGATATCCCCCTAAAATAGCTATAACTAAAAACAAACTAAAAACTACTTCGAAAACTATTCAGCTTTGATATTAATGAGTTTTTTGGGTTCATTGAGAACATGGTTGTTGTTCAATAATAAAATTAATCCTCAAAAATACAACTTGCCTAATAATTCTGCACTCCCTGTACAAACCCACACTCACTAGCCAAGCAGAGTCTACTAGAGGCAGTAAGAACAAACCTCACTCTAGTGCAAGGTCTGAGCAAAAAAGGAATGTGTGCCCTAGGTGTGACGGGATACATCCACCTCAAAGATGCCCTGCATTTGGGTGTGTTAGTTACACTTGTCACAAAAGGAATCATTTTGCAAAATGCTGTAAATCACAGGGCCAGGAGTGTGACAGAGTAAAAACAGTTGAGACTTTATTTATAGGAGCAATATTGAAAGATGTAAAACAAGAACTAAAACATTCTGCATGGTTCTCTGAAGTGCAAATCAATGGTGCACCCATTAACTTTAAACTGGATACTGGTGCTGAGGCAAATATGCTACCTATCACTCTCTTAAAAAAGATCCCTGCACAGTTCTGCATCAGAAATACTAACACTATGTTAATTGCTTATGGGGGTTCCAAAATCCATCCAGAAGGTATGGTGCATCTCACTGCAGCCACCCCAACACATACAGCAGAGCTGGAATTCTTTGTTACGCGATGCTCCTCACTTCCATTATTAGGAAAAGCAGCATGCCAGGAACTGGATTTATTTTGCAAAGTTCACACAATATCTACACGAAAACTCTATACAAAAGATGATCTGGTAAAACGTTACCCTGATGCATTTCAAGGAATTGGGCAATTTAAAGGAACTTACCACATCTATTTGGACCCAAGTGTTGCTCCAGTCATACATGGCTGCAGGAAAATCCCATTTGCAATGCTGGGCAAGCTTAAAGAGACTCTAATGCAGTTAGAAAAGGATCAGATCATTACTAAAGTACACACTCTCACTGATTGGGTGAATAGCCTTGTTGTAACAGAAAAGAAAAATGGTACTCTGAGGGTATGTTTGGACCACCGTGATCTTAACAAGGCTATAAAGCGTCATCACTTCAATATCCCTACTGCAGAGGATGTACAGAGTCAACTGGCCAGGAAAACCATATTCACCATCCTTGATGGAAGGGATCGTCATTTCTTGTAATAGTAGACTATTTTTCCAAATATCCTGAAGTACTAAAGAGTTCTGATAAAACTGCAACAACAGTAATTGCAAAGCTGAAAGCAACATTTAGTAGACATGGCATCCCAATAGAAGTTATCAGTGAACATGTACCCTTTGCCAGTGCTGAGATGAAGACATTTGCTGCACAATGGGGTATTAAGTTTACTCATTCTAGTCCTGGTTACCCCCAATCAAATGGACTGGCAGAAAGAACTGTAAAAAGAATTAAACTCATGCTCCAAAAAACATGGGAATCGGGGTAGATCCTTATATTGCGCTTCTAGAATTGTGCAATAGTCCAATCACTGGAATGGCCTATTCCCCAGCACAACTTTTAATGGGTCGGACACTGAGAACCAAGTTACTGGTTGCAGCTCATGCATTAAAGCCCCAGATCCCTAAGAATGCACACCAAAAATTGAGGAAGCTACAGCATAGGCAGAAAGTATATTATGATCATGGTGCTAAGCCACTACAAGCCTTCCAAAAAGGCTCTCCGGATGGATTACACATATGAACAACATCACTCAGAGCCACAGGTACTTGTACCTGAAAAAGGAAAAGAGTCGTCAATTACTCACAATACTGACTCAGAGACTGAAGTGCCAGGTTCAGATGCAAATCAAGGAGAATTTGTCCCTATACAGTCTGCAGAAGCTAGATACAAAACATCACGAGCTGGAAGGACAATACACCCTCCAGAGAGACTAAAAGATTATGTTGTAGGATAAAGTATATTGAGCTATTGGTGCACATTTGTATTGTTTCTTTGTTGTTAAGATGTGTTAAATGTTAAGAGGGGATTTGGAAGTAGTTGGGGAGATGTGGTATACTGTTACTTTAAGAAAAGACACTCTGGAGCTGGGAGGGAACTCTATGATCAGCAGCCATCTTGTTTATGTTATTTTTTTCAGTTAGTTCAGTAAGTGTTGTTGCTTACCTCTGAGCTGAATAAAGACCTGCTCTGTGTACCTACTATCAAGTAGTCCTTATTCCTAATGCTAAATACCCACACAAGAAACATGACATAGAGAGTATTTAAGTATGTTATGTGCACCAGCATTTTAAATATAGTACTTGCTCAGAGAGCCTAAGGTGCTTGTATCATCTGGTAATGACTCATTGGCCCCTATTTAAGAAAGTCTGGTGGACCTGATCCGACAGTGCGGATCAGGTCCACCAGATCTCGGTGAATACGGCGAGCAATACGCTCGCCGTATTCAGCATTGCACCAGCAGCTCACAAGGTGCAACGCCGCCCCCTGCAACGCCGCCCCCTGCAGACTCGCTATGGAGCAGTGGTCTTTGTCATTCGGAGCTCGATAGATAGGCCCCAATGTGTTATTTGCTGATATGATACACTGGCTCTCTCATAGTTACCATATGCAAAAGGAACAAAGCAGAGTAAGGGATGAGATGCTACTCTACAGAAAATATGTCAAATCAGATGTGGGGGGGGGTGCTACAAAATTATCACGGACGAGGGGGGATCATCAACAATATGCTACAGCAAAAACTTAAGAAAAAAAAAGATGTACCTAAGATGGCTACTACTAGTGGGAGGGGGGAGTATTAGAAAGCTGTGTGGGAAGGATCAGGGAGGTGGGATCCCTACACTGCAGAAAAGAAAAAAAAAGCCCTAAAATGCATACTGGCAGACTCTCTGCCAGTACCTAAGATAGTGTGTGTGGGGGGAAGAGAGCACTTTGGGAGGGTTCAGTGAGGTAGGAAGTGTAATTTGTGAGAATCCAGCTAACTAAATAAACCCTTGCTGCTGAGAATTTCAGAAGTGTGGAGCGCATCTGCAATTAGCAGCCTTTTAATTGCCAAAACGAATTGCAATTGTTTTTCTCTGAAAATCCCGGTACTAAAGGGGTTAAATAAAAATCCAATTTGTTCAAAATATAGAGGAAAAAATAAATAAATATATATATATATATTTCTATAAATAAGAGTAGTACAATATTTTACAATTATACGTGAAAAAAAAACACATTTTGATGTAATTAATACAATTTGTCATTCTCTCCACTTCTTTGAGTAAAGAATACATGTGACCAACAGGTATAAATAGTTTTTTTGTGTTTTTTTTAGAGCAGTTGACATTATTATTGAAAATAAAAATATATACTTCTGTATGAGAAATTTAAAAAATAATTAGTAATTTAGTAAAGTTATCTATGTGTCATGGTTTAGGCTTTCTATTACTAGATAATGGAATGGGTGAATATCTTGCAACCATTATATAACTACATCTAATGATGCTATATTTGTTCATCCAAATGGATGATTTAGTTTTTGGCTAATGTTGTAACATTTGTGTTTTATGTGTCTCAGACTTCTTGACAATGAAAATTCCAATGTTACATTTTTTTTATTCATTCAAATTTATGTTATGTCTGAAAGCGATTTCATTGTATCTCTAACAAAAGCAACGTTAGAAAAAGCAACATTCAAGTGTTGATTCTCATAGATTTACACGGCTTTTAATCAGGGGCGTATTTTGGCCTTGTGCAGATTGTAAGGGGGGCAGCACTTTTTTGTGGTTATATTTGTAAAAAGCTTATAGTTATTTTAGAAGTAGTATACAGGTATAACATGATAGATTTTGCCCAAGGAGCTTACATTCTAGGGGGGTACAACAAGAGACTGCCCATGGAGCTTTATTTTTCGAGTTAACGCTGAACCTTTCATTTATTTAGCTAGCTATTGCTCTTAGTTCTGTTGGCTTTCAACACAAAGATTTGTTTTTGAGCAAATATTGTATCAAGAAATCATTGTTTGGGGGTTTTATATATATATTGCAGCAATAGATAGATGTGTGTGTCTGTGTATGTGTATATGTATATGTGTTTGTGAGGGTGTGCATATGTATAACTGTGTGTGTATTCAAGTGTTTTGCAAGTCTTTGTCAACATTTACTTTGGAAATGCCATGGAAAATAAAAATCCACATCACTCACTGCCTGAAAATATTATGTTAAAAAAAAACCTAAAACCTTGGGGGTAGATGGGGGTGGGGGGGAGCAGAATTTTGAGTGCCTAGGGCAGCATAAAACCTAAATATGCCACTGCTTTCAATAGATACTTAGCTGTATGACAAGCCTATAAAACCCATACGGTGGAATGATTATAGCTCTTTACAGTTAGTTATCAACTTACAAGGCTGCTGCAATCTTGGCTGCAATATGAGAGTTTATGAGGCTCCTCTCACATTGACTGCAACCAAAACAGACCTTATGCCTCAAGGGAGGCTTAGCATATTAACCCTGTCCTGCTTGAGGGACCTAAGTAACTTTCTGCTAAAATGGAGAAGAATTTGTTGTCATTCCATTTGGGCAGAGATCTAACTTAACCTTTTAACGCCGTTAGGGTGTTGTATTCCGTCCAAATTTTGCTGGGCTTTAGTGTCGAAGGACGGCTTCCCTGATGGGATCGGGGCCTGGAGGGCGTGCCTAGCATCATAGGGATGCTCCCCTGACACAATCCCATCATTGAAATCTCGTGATCACGTGCACGATCGTGAGATTTCAATTTGTTTATATCGGAACAGTTATTCCGATGTAGACACATTAACCCCGGCACAAAAGGGTTAATAAAAAGGTGTTTGTCTGAGTTGACTTCTAGACCAACAAAGAAGAAATGATGCCCAGCACAATGATCTGGTTACGGAAAGCACCTCTGATTACCAGAGTGAACTGTATAAAAACATTACAAGGATATTCAAGATAAAAAGCTGTTGCTGTTTCCATATATAAATAAGCTCCCATACTCATCAATCAGTCACTGTTTAGCATGTTGCAGGGCCATAGTTTGGATTCTGTAGCTTTCACTTCAATTTCTCTAAGGTAGTGGGAAAAAAATCAATTTCAGAAGTAAGTCAAAAGAAAAGTGAGCATTATAAAGTTTTTGTTTTTTTAACTATGGTCAATGAAAACAGCCACGCCACTGAGCATCCTGATGTCACCCTGAGTGGCCAGTAATTGTTTTATGGCAAATTTAGTTGATCAGCCATTCTTCATTTACTCTTCTTAAGACCCTGACGCCACCATGGGTAGTTAACCATCTATACCCCACATCACTCTGATTTCACCTCCCAGACACAATTTTGGGAAGTATGATATAATATGCACTTCCTTCATACTATAACTTGCTGTGTTACACATTTCTTATCTTTATAAACAAATATGAAGTCTAATGTTTGTGTGGAATATATTTCTTCTTTCAAATTAATTAGAAATAGTGTTAGCTACCTCTACCATGATTGTCCATTATTTATTTAAAACTTTGATATTTATATGTGAAACAAATAATAATATTTTTCTAGACTTCAGACAGATTTATATAAATACAGATTTTAAACATTAAAGGTGGAGCTTCAATATTATTGTTGTCTATGTTCTATAGACAAAATATGTTTAGAAAAAAGTTCTTCATTAATTAAATAAGTAACCTGAAAACTGCAGAAGCATCTAGTAGTGGACAGAAAATTATATCAGTGAATGGTTATATGCTACTTTCTAATCCTGGCATCAAATGAAACTTAAATGATCCTTTCCAAAAGGTACATTAATTCAATTGAAGCTGTAGTATGATAAAAATATGAGCTGATTTTATTTAACATACCCACTTCATCAATTAATCACAGAACTGCACAGTAAAAACGTTACACCAATCAGTTCCTTGACTAATTGCAAGAGAGGATATTAATGATAAACGATTCAAGGAAGCCAGCTTCATTTTACTTGATACTGATTAAGTAGTTTAATTTATTTGGAAGTGTTAACTACAGTGTCTTATTTTTGTAGCAAATGCCATGGTCATATTTAAATATGGCAGAGCTTTAGTTTGAAGGTTTCTGTACAACATGCATTTAAAGAGACATGGAGGTCAGAATTGAACTTTCATGGGTCAGATTGAACATGTCACATTAAGAGTCTTTTCAATTTATTTCTGTTATCAAATTTAGTTTGCAGTTCTGGTATGTTTTGTTGCAAGGCATATTTAGAGCCGCAATTAACTACTGGGAGCTAGCTGGTGATTGGTGACTATATCCCTCTTGTCATTGGCTTATCAGATTTGTTCAGCTATGTCCCAGTAATGCAGTGTTGCTATGGTGCTGACTTTTTGCAAGCACTGAAGGGGTTACAAATGTAGGCGTAGTTTCCATTGAGGTGGTAAACTTTGGAAACTGGTTGGAACATAAAAATGTTCCATAGACTTTAAATAGGACCTCAATGGGAAGTAGGCCATAGATACTTGCAAGAATCATTGCAATAATAAAATCCTATAACACATTTTCATTTTACATGTTTATGTCCTAAAGTGCCATAAAAAAGATAAAGCGCACTGATAATTTACGTGTAGAAACCTGAGGTAATTTTATTATAATAGTATAGCTTCAAACATTCTACCCTGTGAAACAGAGGCTTGGGGTTAATCATGTTATTGTTTTATAGTTTGTGGGTAGAATTTAGCAGTCTGGGCAACATAGAGCTAGCAGTATTTGGTTATCATGGGTGTGGTCTGTTTGTCTGGGGTATAGCTTGGTTTTCAGGGTGGGGCTTACAAAAAATGATGTATAATGAAAAAAAAAAAAAGAAAAAATTGACTTGTGGTATTTACATTTAATTATTCTTTTGTCTAAAATATTGGAAGTAAAATCAAATTAAAGTGAAACTGAAACTAATAAGGCAGAATAGGTTGTATTAAAGTTCATTGGCTAACAGGAACTTCCTCCTAAAGCTCATTGGCTAATATTTACTTACTACTAATTTGACAGCCATTATTAGAAAGAAGCAATTATACTGCTATATTAGTTTCAGGTTACACACCTTTTACATAACATTTTTTTTATATATAAACATAACAAAATCAAAATTTTCAATGCTCCCCACTTTATATGGATAAAACCAGTTGTTTTTTTATATGTGGTTTTCATTTTAGTCTAAGGCCCTTTTCATTTTAAAACAAATTTGTTATCTCTATTAACCCCTTAGTTTCTAGAGGGGATCATAACACATTACGTAGAAATATCTTCCAGTCCTCTCTGACTGCTGAAACATTAAATAAATGGTGTGTGGTTATCAGATCAAAATGCCAGCTGAATCACCTAATGTTACTTTCAGTTAATGAATAATTATGTAGGTTACAGGGGATTATTACAAATAGGCACTATAGATGTGAAGCAAATGTGTTCCGGTCTTCATTAACCAATAATTAGAAACTAATATAATAAAACTAATATAATTAAATATGCATTACTATTTGACTGTCAGTTTGTCTTCTTTACACATTTTTTATTGATGTAGAATGTTCACAACAAGGATTATTTATAGCCATAGACATCCATGGAGTCCACGAGGTTACAAATGCTTTCCCTAAATTTTGCACATCTGTCATCAGATACCTGGGAATAGCTAGCTCAAAACACACAATTCTGCAATGTTGTAATCTAAAGGAACATTAAAGGTCATCGGACACTCTGTATGTCAGCTAGTTAATGTCATAACCTATCATACAAACAGTTTGTAAAAATAAATATGGGAGAATTGTGAAACTAAACCACTCTTATCCAATAAGGCATCTCACGCTAAATAGAAAGATATCTTCCTTTAAAAGGGGGTCATACAACTATCAACCCAATAGTCAATGTAAAAATGCAAATACTTGAAGTGCAAAAGGGAAATACCCCAAATCTATTAGAGCATTTTGTTATTGCATTTTTGCTTATGTATAAATGTGTTTAAACCCTGCAAAGGACATCATTAAACACCTCAAGATATTAATATAAATTGTTTAATTACATGTACTTAACCACTTTGCAATATACTTTATTTATATATAATATATTTATGTATATATGTGTATATACAGTATATATATATATATATATATATATATATATATACTGTATATAAATATAAATGTTGGTTGGTAACCTGCTGTGGCTTGAAATGGAGAACATCATAGAGAAGACTGCCAATGAGTGTTCTTTGCCAGCTCAGCTAGGGGCAACAACTCAGACCAGTTGGTATGGAGAGAATTAACAAAAGTTCTGAGATAGGCTTCGAGATCTTGATTCACTGTCTCAGTCAGCCCATTAGTCTGAGGATGGTAGCCGGACGACAAGGAGCCGGTGGTTCTGATCGACTTGCAAAAGGCTCTCCAAAAGGCAGAGATGAATTGTGGACCTCTGTTGGAAACAATATTCACGGCAATGCCATAAAGTCATACCACAGGTAACAGAAAAAGAGACGATAACTCTTAGGCAGATGGCAGTTTCTTTAAGGGTACAAAATGAGCCAGTCTGGAAAATCGATCTACCACAACCCAGATAACCATATGATGGTCAGAAGGAGGGTGGTCCACAATGAAATCCATTGCTATGTGTGTCCAAGATTGTTTGGGAATGGACAACGGTTGGAGTAAGCCAGGAGGCAATGATCGGGGAGTCTTATTGGCAGCATAAGTCGTGCAGGCTTTCACATAATCCTGAGCATCAGACTTCATGGTAAGCCACCATACATGTTGGGAAAGAAGATAAAAGTTATTGTTAAACCAGGATTTCCTGAAATTTTACTATCATGAGCCCAGGATAGCACAGGGGTGCATAGGTTCAGAGGTACCAAGAAGATATCGGGAGCCGCGGGTGCTTCAGGAGGTTTTCTAGACTGGGCTGGTTGCAGTCTTTGAAGAAGAAAGGTGTTAAGTTGAGCAACTACACAGGAGGGGGTATGATGTGTTCAGTAGGAGCGTCAGAGGAATCACTTGACTGAGGAAACTGATGGGAAAGCCTTTTTATTCTTGGTCCCAGGAAGATAAGAGACCGCAAAGTTAAAACAGAAAGAACAAGGCCCACCTGGTCTGTCGAGGATTGAGTCTATGAGCAGTCTCAAGGTACATCAGATTCTTGTGGTCAGTGAGAATCTGAATGGGATTGGCGGTACCCTCTAGCAAATGACGCCATTCAGTTAGAGCCATCTTAATGGCTAAGAGTTCATGATTACTCACGTCATAGTTCTTCTCTGCAGGAATAAAGCGCTTGGAGAAAAAGGCTACAGGGTGCAACTTGGAGGATAAAGGATCCCTTTGGGTTAGGACTGCTCCAGCTCCAATCTCAGAGGCATCCACCTCTAAAGTGAACTGCAGGTCTATTTGGGGAGAAGTTTTTTATAAACTTGCAGTAATAATTAGAGAACCCCAAGAATCTCTGTAGATCCTTTAATGAGGTGGGTTGAGGCCATTCCAGGACTGCTTAGAAGGATCCATGGCAAAACCCTCCTTCGAGATAACATAGCCAAGGAACTGGATCTGAACTTAAGTCAAATTCCCATTTCTCCAGTTTGGCTACCAGGGAATTGTTTCTGAGGTGAAGAAGTACCTGTTTCACATGTTCATGATGCTCCTCAAGGGTGGAGGAGAAAATAAGGATGTCATCCAGATAGATGATGACAGTGCGATTGAGGAGTTCACGAAAGATATCGTTGACAAATGCCTGGAAGACAGCAGGGATATTACACAGCCCAAAAGGTATTACAAGGTATTCATAATGCCCTGATCTTGTGTTGAAGGCAGTCTTCCATTCATGCCCTGCAAATATATGAACAAGATTATATGCCCCACGTAGATCCAACTTAGTGAAGTAGCGAGCATTCTGGAGCGAATCATAAAGTTCAGTGATTAACGGAATAGGATAGTGATTCTTGATAGTGCTGTTGTTAAGGGCTCTGTAGTCGATACAGGGTCTGAGCCCACCATCCTTCTTACTGACAAAAAAGAAGCCAGCCCCTGCAGGAGAAGAGGAAAGGCGAATAAAACCTTTAGCTAGGTTCTCTTGAATACACTCCTCCATGTCCTTGGTTTCAGCTTTGGAGAGTGGATAAGTCCTCCCTTTAGGAAGTGGGGCTCCAGGAAAGAGATCAATCTTGCAGTCGTAAGGGCGGTGGGGTGGAAGCACACCAGCTGCTTTCTTTTCAAACGCATCAGTAAAATCCACGTAAATTGAGGGAAGGCTTGAAGAGGTCTGTAGGCTGGCAATGGGGATGTGGTGTAATGGAGTAACTTTAGCCAGACAGGAGTGGAAGCAGGATGTACCCCAGGAGGCCAACTGTCCCTCAGTCCAGTCGAACTGTGGATTGTGTATACGGAGCCAAGGAAGACCAAAGATTACTGTTTGTGCTGGAGAATGAATGACATTGAACTGCAATTGTTTGGTATGAAGGACTCCCACAGTCATGATTAGGGGTGCAGATTCAAAATGGATTAAACCTGATCCAAGGGAAGTTCCATTCAGAGCAGTTATTTCAAGAAAGTGTTTTTTTCTGCAGAAGAGTTCTGAGTTCTGTCTCTCTCAGCTTGTCTCTCCTGAAAGCGAGAGTCCAGAGTAATACAAAGTGCTATGAATTCATCCAGGGAAGTAGGAACATCTTGATAGGTAAGTTTGTCCTTGATGCGTTCATGCAAAACTCTCCTAAAGGCCGCCTTTAGAACACTGCCATCCCAACTGGTCTTGAGTGCCAAAGTGCAAAACTTGATAGTGTATTATGCCACAGTTCTATTACTCTGGCGGATATCCAAGAGTGAGTACTCTGCAGCAGCAGCCCGGCCAAAGGTCCTGAATACAGAAGATAATGCAGAAGTTAAGGCATCAGCATCGTTCAGGAGTTGAGCGCTCTGTTCCAGAAGAGGAGAGACCCAGGCTAGGGCCTTGTCTTTCAGTAAGGAAATAATAAAAGTGACCTTTGACTGATGAGACTTGAAGGTGTGGGGGTCATTGCGAAAGTGCAGCCTGCACTGATTCAGGAAACCCCTATAGTCGGTAGTACCATCATACTTGTCAGGCAATGGTATCCAGGGTATACTTCCAGAAGCAGGGGTAGGAGCTGCGGCACTAGCAGCAGGTACTAGCTGTGTAACAACAGGAGTAGCATTATTTTCAGCAACCAGTTAGGAGGGCAAAGCGGCTATAGCCTGTAGTTTTAAATCCACACTCTGCAATTGTGCGGTATGTGTTCCCAGCATCAGACCCTGACGAGTAACTGCATTTGCTACCTCATTTGGGTCCATGACCCAAGTATAATGTTACTGCTTGTGCTCCTGGGTGCTGTATATCTGTATGCTGAATTGCTGGACTGCTTAACTGTTGATGAACTCTGCCTGTTTGAGTAGGCCGCTTGCCTTAACCCCTGAAATGCTGGATTGCTTTACCGTTGATGAACTCTGCCTGTTTTGACTACTCTGCTTGCCTTAACCCCTGAATTGCTGGACTGCTTTACTGTTGATGAACTCTGCCTAATTTGACTACTCTCCTTGCCTTAACCTCTGCATTGCTGGGTTGCTTAACTGTTGATGAACTCTGCCTGTCTGACCATTCTATTGGTTTACCCCTGAACTGCTGGAAATCCTTTTGTTGCTGACTCCTGCCTGTTCCCGGCCCTTCTATTGGTTTACCCCTGAACTGCCATACTGCTGGATTACCTTCCTTTTGCCACTGAGTACAGCCCTGCCTTCTGTGAGTACAGCTTACCTCATTTTACAAACATATCTATATCTGCTGTTAAAGAGAAAAAAAAACAAGTTTTAAATAAACAAAAGTTTTTCTTTCTTTTTGTATTATCCATATCTATATTGATATAATTATGGTTGGAATATTTTATATGCTTGATATAGAGTTTTATTTATTATGCGACTATGGAAGCCTGCTCTCATGAGTGCAATTGCACCTCACTTGTAATACCAGCGCACATTTGCGTGCACTAGTATAACTCAGTGGAGCGCAAATATCGCTTTCACGTAAGCAATATTTTGCGCTCATCTCGTAATCTGGCCCATAATTGTGGTTGGATTATTTTTTTATATTTGCTTACCCTCCTGGAAAAAAATATGTTGATGTCCATTTGCATTTAATTGTCATCCTTCGGAACATAAAACCCTAATGTCAATCACAGCATAATGACCCCAAATTGTCTTACACTCATCAGATCAAAACCAAATGAAATAGCAAACACACATTGATTTTTAGGCATAGTGTAATTTGTGTGCACACAATTTTTGACAGCTTGTTATATTTTAAATAAATTCATAGTTTTCCATGGATCTGAACTTCAGCTACATAAACAACACATAATAATCAGTAGACATGATGTGTCCTATCTGATTTACTGTGTGGTTGCTAAACAGCATGTTTAAAATCATTTAGATAAGGCACAATGAAAATAGTCTGTTATACTTCAAGCTTGTCAGTTTCAATTTTGTTATTTGTTTGCAATGTTTTGATATTGTGTCCCTGCTGTGTTATCTGTGTCTTGGTTAAAAAATCTAAACTGAGCCGCAGGTCTTCCCTTTGGGCAGGGCGAGAGGGGTAAGCTTTGGGGAGCCCTACAATGTCAAGGGTGAAGGTATGAGAAAGTACGAAGTACACCCTGTGTTTAGTTTATGAAGAAGTGTTTATGATATCAGGAGTTGTAATAGATAGTGTTATTCATTATATATGTAACGCTGAATGTTGGGACAGAGGTGGGCCATACAGGGAGTAGAGTATAAGGCTCTGTTTGGGCTGAAGAACCCCTCAAACTTGTCTTGCCCAGGGCCCCAAAATAGCTAAAACAGACAAGAGCAAAGAAACTGTGTAATTTATATAAATGATTTTAAAGGGGCCTTTTGTGCAAATTGCAAGCATTACAAAAGGATACACGCAAAATACATTTAAAAATGTTCTTTCAACTGCACAACCAGTGAAAAACCTCTTAAAGTGAATGTAAATTTTGATGATAAAGTTCCCGTTTTTAAAAAAAATCCGATTATAAACAGGGGCACTTTAATTCATCAAAATTTACAGTTCACTTGTGTTGTGAAAATACCTTTTAATCTTGACAGCCGCTGCATTGCTTCCCCCGCCCATCGCAAAGCCTCTTCCCGGGTCTAAAATGAGGAACCTGGCTTCCTCCAATCACAGTGTTGAATCAGACACTGATTCCCCCGGGGGGGAAGCCGTGATTGTAGGATGACCGATCCATCATTTATGAGGTATGAAGAGGCTTGCAACGACCGGGAGAATCGCTGGAGAGGCTGCTGTCAAGATTAAAAGGTAAGTATTTTCACAGCACGAGTGAAATGTACATTTTGATGAATTAAAGTGCCCCTGTTTTTAATCGGATTTTAAAAAACGAGCACATATCATCTAAATTTACATTCACTTTAAGTATGTTTATCTTATTTCCTTTGTCGTGATCATCGATGGATAGATATAAATTAGTTTCTGTAGTGATCAAAGGATCACTGTGTAGAATGTTGCAAGCCAGAGTTCAGAATCCTAGAAGATCAACTTCAGCCTTTTCATTTTCAAAATCAAATTTCATGGAAATCAGGTCTAGCAAAGTGTTTTCTTTTAACATAAATACAATATTTTATAGGAGGTTTAATGTCCCTTTATAGTTTCATGACAACTAATCCTGACTGTGCTACAGTTTCATAGCTTCTGTTTAAACAGTAGAACTGTGATATGTTTCAGCCAAATTAACAGTGTTCCTCTACAATAACGGTAAATTTGGAATTGGATGTGGTGGTATCCTTTATTTCATATTTTTAATGTGAACACTAGTTTGTTTTAATTTGTGTGTTGTATTCCACTCCAACCAAGGGGTTAAATCATTTTACAAGTGGAATAGAATGTATGTCATTAAAATAACCTTACCAATAAGGTTTGTGACAAAAAACAAAAGCCATATTAACTTTACTATGTCTGATTTAATAAAGTAAAAAAACACACAGATATGTCTTAATGTCACTTAAAAAAAGACAATTAAAAAGCAGTTTCTTGTTTCATAAAGAAATATCGGACAGAGCTTTTTCACAGATAGTGATACAAAATAGCATTTAGGTTTCTTTGAAGTTTCTATTCTTTACAATTACTTGCAGACCTGTGAAGCGAATGTTAGTAACTGTGTGAAAAGTGCAGGAGGGCATTGAATAATTGGGATTTCAGTTGCTGCTGTCACAGTATAAAAATGTGTCACCTGCATGATTGCTCTTGTCAGGGAACGATAATAGACTTCAGCCGCCACTTAACAGCCAAATAACTGAAACATAAGAATTAAATGTACAGTTCACCTCTCTCAAAGCTGACACAATGAAGTGTTGTACTGTTGTATGTTGTGTTCATACAATTCCAACAATTATGTCATATGCTCATTGTAAAGCATCAGAGGAGAAACAAATTCTGTGGACTACGTTCATCCTTCTGGATCCACAACACTACCTTTACAACACTCTACCCAGTGATTGCTTGATTAGATCTTTCATTAGCTGGCCATGGTAGAGGAGATAAGATAAACAATAAACGTAAGACTTTTCAAAGAAACTGAAACGCTTGCCAGCCGGGTGCCTCTATGAAGTAGCCGGGTGAGGGCAGTATAGGTAAGCTTTTAATGCATGTGGGTTAGCTGATGATTTTTTTCCCTTACATATATATATATATATATATATATATATATATATATATATATATATATATATATATATATATATTTTAATATATATATATATATATATATATATATATATATATATATATATATATATATATATATATATATATATATATATATATATATATATATATATATATATATATATATATATATATATATATATATACATACATATACAAACAAAAAACTTGCACTCTCTGGTCTTTTCAAAAGTACTCTCTTTGTCCCCGAAATGTCACTGTTCACAGTAAAGGAATACTTTTGAAAAGACCAGAGAGTGCAAGTTTTTTTGTTTGTTTGTATTGAAGTTCACTAGCACCCTGGCAGTTGTTTGAATATATATATATATATATATGTATAAAAATACAAATAACATTTTCTTCTAAATGAAGAACATTGGAATGTAAAATATTTATAATAAAATCACAGTGAAACACTTTATAACACATTAAAGTTTAATAAAAATATATATCAAGTTTAAAGGTATTTAACTCGAAAGGAATCCAGAATGTGTGCCCTTTTACTCTCTACTTGTAATATGCGCACTAGTTAATGCGGTCGCGATATTGCTTATCGCACCCTTCGCTAACATTAGTGCGCGACTTGTAATCTAGCCCATAGTTGCTCCAGGGCAGCAATGCACTACTGTAACCTAGCTAAACACATCTGATGAGCCAATGACAAGAGACAAATGTATGTAGCTAAACACAGTTATCTCCCAGTATTGCAATGCTACTCCTTAGCCAACTTGGCATTCCTGCTTTGCAGGATGTGTATAGATGCATTACACCAAAGGATAGCAAAAGAACAAAGCACATTGATAATAGAAGTGAAAGTGTCTTAATTTGAAGGCTCTATCTGAATTGTAAAAATGTTATTGTGTCTTTCATATCCCTTTTAAGTTCCTAATCAAACATAAAAAGCATAACAGTCCATATGAGAGCTCTCACCACTAAATCGAAATTCTTCGTAGAAAGCAATAAAGCTGGATGTCTGTTGGCCAAATCCCTTAAAAAGCAACATAACAGCGCGTCTATTAGATCCCTCACGCATTCCTCAGCAAACTCATTACTAAGAATGAAGACATTGCAGATGCCTTGGTTTCTTTCTATACTAAATTAAATAATCTGGACCCTAACATACCACAAGATAAACTCAAAAGTATAGATTCATACTTAGCGACACTAAATAACATTACAAGAAATCAAAACCACAATAAAAGTATTACCATCAGGAAATTCCCCTGGCCCTGATAGTATCACAGGTACGTTTTATCAGTTACTCCAGAACCAACTCTGTCCACAGTTGTATAATCTTTTTGCCTCCATTGACCAAGGCAATGCCTTCTCTTAATCATTACTTGAGGCCCTAATCACGGTTATTCCAAAAGCAGATAAATCCAGAGATCAAGTAAGGAACTATAGGCCTATATCCCTTATAAACATTGACATGAAGATAAATGCTAAAATACTTGCGACTAGAATTAATATAGTCTTACCAAAGATCATACATGCAGATCAAGTAGGGTTTGTGAAAGGAAGGGAAGCTAAAGATAACACAATTAGAGTTATTCACTCCTTACAGAAAGCTTTAGATGATAACACTCCCCTTACCCTTCTCTCCACAGATGCGAAGAAAACTTTCAACAGGGTGGACTGGCATTTTATGTGTAAAACCCTGTTGAAATTTGGCTTTTCAAACACTTTTTTAACCAGAATTCAAGCATTATACAATGGCCCGAGTGCTAAGATCAAAGTTAATAACAATATTTCACAATGATTTCCCATATCAAATGGCACGCGTCAAGGCTGCCCTCTATCACCTTTACTCTTTGCCCTCACTGTCAAAATTTTAGCAACACAAATTAGGAAAAATCCAAATATTCAAGGCAAACAGTATGGAAATCTTACCCAAAAATGCCTTTTGTTCGCGGGTGAGGTAATCCTTATGTTTCAATCCCCTTCCACATCGTTGCCTGCATTAATAAATATCCTGGACAACTACAAACAAGTCTCTAATTTCTCTATAAATATGGGGAAATCTGGACTCATGCTGATCAACTTACCACTGCAGGACCTAGAATTTGTAGCTCAAAGTACTAAATTTGCCATTACCAATAAACTCAAATACTTAGGCCTGATACTCCCCAAGACGTACAGGATTTATTTCAAGACAACTACATTCATCTTCAAACTACTATAACAAACCTATTGGATTCTTGGCATAAACATGGCCATTTGTCCTGGTTAGGAAGAATTAATACTATTAAAATGATGGTTGTACCTAAATACCTGTACCTCTTCCAAACATTACCAATAGCTTTACCTCACTCTTATCTTAAACCCTAACGAAAAATAATAAATGTACAAAATCCAGAATAGCTCAATACTCTATACCTTAGCAAAGAGGATGGAGGACTTAATGTCCCTAACATAACAAATTATTATAGAGCAGCACATTTAACTAGAGTAATAGCCTGGAATCACGCATGCCCCTCCAACCTTTGGATTCAGATTGAAGCTTTTCTATCTAACACTGAATGCATGAGAGACATATCTTGGCTCCCTAAATCAGCCAGAGTGGTCACTTTATTAAATAATAGATATATTAAAGCTACACTGGAGATTTGGGATTATGTCGTTTCCCACATGAAAGGAATATCTACTCCAATATCTCCTTTAACGTCGTTATTGCACAATTGTCTATTCCTACAACATAGTTCCTTCACCCATACAAACAAGGTTGAGAACTTTCAGAATCTTCCTATATATCTAATTTCCAATTCCGGCCATGTTAAAGACAGGACCTTATTAAATGAAGAACTAGGATCTCCGTTTCATAACTGGTTTTCCTATTTACAAATCAGACATGCAATAAATAACAGTCCATACAAACAAGATGTTTTGAGACCTCTTACAAATTTTGAAAAAAAATTTGCACCAATATTACTTTTAAAAAGGCACATCTTTCCATGATATATAAAATGCTTAGAGGCTCATTTCCTGAGAATAAGCCTGTATACTTGAGGAAATGGAATGAAGAGTTACTATCCAACTTAGAGGATGATGAATGGAAACATTGTTTTAGATCAACCCACTCCTCGTCTGTCTCCTTAACTATGGCCGAACTAAACTACAAAATAATTGCTCATTGGTATCTTACGCCTCAGCACATACGACATATTTACCTCAATACTTCCTCCAGCTGTTGGAGAAGATGTGGGGAATAAGTAACTACATATCTGGTGGTCATGTCCTAACATTACAAACTTCCGGTCACAGATAGAGCAAAGCATTAACCAAACTTTAGGCATGGATATTTCTTTTAACCCGCATATTATTTTACTTAACCACATACCACATACCAATTGCGCCTATCACAAAAAATTGTTTCTTATAATGCTAGCTTGCACCAAAAGATTAATTCCAAGGTTTGGGAAATCACAACACATATCCTCACACACTTGAGAAGATGCATTATTGCTACATAGGCAAAAGGGAATTCGTAGCTGATATAATATTTTTGTGGAAGCAAAGGTTAGGTTATACCACAAAGTATGGCTAAGAAACGGTCTCATGATGAGTGTCAGCTTTACCCTTTGAATGTCTATCTCTTAGTATCGTATAGGATATTCCCCTATCCCCATGTCATCTCCCTCTTCCCTCTCTATTTTTTACGTACCCTTCCCACTCCCCTCTTCTCCCCACTCCCCTCTTCTCCCCACTCCAATACGCATTTTTTCTGTTTGTATATGCACATTAATTTAATTTAAAATGTGGGTCCCTTTTGGTACTATATTATATTCTTGCTGTAAACTAGATTGTTGAATGTACTATACTGTGGATTATTGTACAAGTTTATTACCCAATAATAAAAAATTGGAACACAAAAAGCATAACAGTCTTTTTTTTTAAATTCCCATTTAAATAAATTTGATATTTATATTTGAGTAGTTGACATTTTTTTGTTTCTGACCTAGGTTAGTGGACCTTGTTTAAAAGTGAGAGCATACTGCCAGGGGAAGGGATGTGTATACCCGGCCCTTTGCCTTGTTTTATATGTATTTAGTAGAGAGGACACATCTAACTAGACCCTTCCTCACAAGCAAGCTGTATTAAAAGCCAATATGGAAGAGAAGACTACTGCAGGGAATGATAAGAGGAACTCGAACTTAACATATCTTGGCTAATATCTTTATCTAATCTTCTATTGTATGCATTTATGTATTAAAGGGACAGTCTACAATATAATTTTTTATTGTTTTAAAAGATAGATAATCCCTTTATTACCAATTCCCCAGTTTTGCATAACAAACAGTTATATTAATATACTTTTTACCTCTGTGATTACCTTGTATCTAAGCCTCTTCTGACAGCCCCCTAATCACATCACTTTTTATTTATTATCTATTGACTTGCATTTAGTACTGTGTTTTGCTAAATCTTAAATAACTCCTCAGGTGTGAACACAATGTTATCCATATGGCCCACATGAACTAGCAGTCTCCTCTTGGGAAAATCTAATAAAAAAGCATGTGACAAAAGGCTGTCTATAGTGGCTTAGAAACAGGCAGAAATTTAGAGGTTTAACCCCTTAAGGACCACAGCACTTTTCCATTTTCTGACCGTTTGGGACCAGGGCTATTTTTACATTTCTGCAGTGTTTGTCTTTAGCTGTAATTTTCCTCTTACTCATTTACTGTACCCACACATATTATATACCGTTTTTCTCGCCATTAAATTGACTTTCTAAAAATACCATTATTTTCATCATATTTTATAATTTACTATAATTTTTTTTTATAAAATATGACAAAAAAAATGGAAAAAAAACATACTTTTTCTAACTTTGACCCCCAAAATCTACAACCACCAAAAAACTGCCATGCTAAATAGTTTCTAAATTTTGTCCGGAGTTTAGAAATACCCAATGTTTTTTTTATAATCAAAGTTTTTTATTGAGGTAATATCAAATATACAAAACATCAAACAGTATACATTCAGCGTCTTGCTACAATACATAGTACATATGTTATTAATAAAACATTGGCTGTAAATACGAAATACAACTTTTACATTCTGAGTTTACCTCTTTTCTATTTCGTTTCCTATGTCATAACACAAAAAAGAATCTTTCAGTAATTCAAGCATCCTGAATAACTTATACATCCGATAGAGTGATAGACTAAACATAATATAAAAGTGTATTTATTATCTAAGACTATACATAATATAGGAAAACATAATATGTTGCTCCTATTTGATAAATACGGTAGGTAAACAGATTATGAAATATGTAACAAACTGTCATCAGATTCTAGATAAATAAGGAAAAAGAATAGGAGCAACTTATGACAATAGAATAACGACAGTGGATAAATACCGCTGATTTGTTCACAAAGAATAGGGGTGAACAATAGCCAAGTAGCTGAACTTTATATAGTAATACAGCATTCATTACACAACAACATATATATTCACCATAACCTGGTGGGGGGGGGGGGGGGGTGGTACAAATATACACTGTGCAGAACAATTACCAACTTCTTCCTATAGTGACATTAGATATAAGTATGTTATACATTGCATAGAAACCATTAAACCTTATGACCTTTAAAATAGGCTTATATAGGTGGTCTTTCTTAGCTAGATAATTTGATGATGATCTAGTGATGGGCCCCATCTAGGGCTTGAACTGTCAATTACGAAAGCACGCCAGTAATATGCATTACTCAAGTGAAGGAGTCACACCTAAAACTAAAGTTAGGAGTCAAGCTAAAAATATCAGTATATGTGATAAATTAAAATAAAGGATCTAGTGTTAGCATCTCTCTATATGGTGTCAAAGGCTGAATATAAAAGGGAAAAAGTTTGTGCTTGTCCACTCTATTTAAATCTGACTGCAGGCATTATCTGTAGGTGATCTTGACAAAGAGTGTTAATATACCTGTAATTAGTTAGGTTGAGAGAAAATGGAGCTATGTCTTCTGTGAAGAGTCTGTATATGGCAACCTGCAAAGGGTCAAATTATTCAAGTGATAATTAGCTATCTATATGTCTCTAGAAGACTTGTGTAATTGGGACAAAGTAGCTATGTATAGAAATTAATATAAACACATTTAACTGAACCTTAGCAAAAGTAGTGAGGCCAGTTTATCTGTCTAACATGCTGAGCTGGGAGATAAGTCTAGGGTCTGACAAGATGGCACCTGTCTGTGAAAATAAAAGTTGTTAATCTATCCCAATTCGTCCAAAGTGCCTGGATTAGTGACTATTAGGTTTCTCTAGTTAGTAAATTTAAATCTCTATGGAGGAACATACTGTAGCATAGAATACAATATATAAAAAAGTAGAGTAAGTGGCAATCAATATTACATGCGGAACAATCATATATGACATGCTTCAGGATATATTATAATTAAGAAAACAATATAAGAAGAGAACCAATGAATGCCTTATAATGAGTTAAATAGCCCATGTCAGGAGGGGGGGGGGTATATGGGGGTGAGGTTCCCACTCTCAAGGCAAAGATCAGTGTAAGTAATAGGACCTGGAAAGGAAAACATTCACTAGTGTTTAGGACCTCTAATCATGGGGATAAATCAAATGACCCTGCTGTACTCTAATCGTTAAACATAAGATTATCTAAGAGGGAGCTAAACATCAGGATATAAACCTGACTATATATGCAAAAACTTCAGCAAGATAAAATGAACCCTACTATGGGAAGAATGAGTAGTTACCTCCATGTATGTATCAGTATAAACAAGCAGTGAGTACACCTGGGGAGTAGTGTAGCTGGTCTAACTCGTAGGGATATGCCCCAGTAACACAAAGAATATCAGAGTTAAAGGGACAGTATACTGTAAAATTGTTTTTCCCTTAATGTGTTTACAATTACTCTTTTTACCAACTGCAGTGGAAAAAATTTATGAAAATTAGCTTTTTAAGGCTTATTTGTGTATATTAAAGCTCTGATTTTGTGTTTTGAAGCCACAACCTAATAAAATGGGTTGAGCTTGTAGGTATAATCAGATCTCATTACTGTATCACATTGTGCAAATATACCTGCTACTTTATCTTATATCTGTCCTTAAAACAATCACCAGTACTTTGAGAGAACAATGGAAAATCAACATTGTATTACCTTATCTCTGCTATATCCGACTGGGAGTGCAATTTCTTTTGCTGGCTGTGTTTACAAAGCTTATCTATAGCTGGTACGCGCGGCCACAAACTTTCAGAATAGGTGGGGATACCACATGCTAAAACAACTATTTCAAATGCCAATATAAGGGTAAAGGAGCTACTTGTAAACAATTTAATACACTCCAGCAGGTAAAGTGGATCATTGGGAACAAATTAAAGGGGAGAAAATTTTTGAGTAAACTGTCCCTTTAACTATCAAGTGATGTAGACCTTGGCTGTTGTGGAACATAAAGTACATAAAAAGCCTATATAGATTGCATATGGGGCTGCTAGATTGTGCATAATAGTGTATAAAAAACCAATACAAATAGTATATAAGAATGCTGAGTAGTAAAAAATAATAATGTGAAAAAGGCTCTCTAATTTAGACCTTAAGGAAGGGAGATCTACACCGCACAAGCATATTAACACTATTTCTAAGGATGCAGTGTTATAGTAAATAATAATAAGCCATATCTAGGGTACATATGCCTACTCAAAAGCTTGTTCAGGGCTAAAACATCACATGAAACATCACAATTTAAAACTAGAGGTAATAGGATTAAAGAGCTAACACTTATGAGCAATGCGGTGCTTAGGCCCTTAAACAGTGTAGTTTTAAATAGCTAAGGGTATAGGCATAATTTACATTGCACCAAGTAAAGCACGTGTACTAAAAAACAGCTATATACCTAGAGAGACCCGAATGGGACAATTCAAAAGATTATCATGGTTCTGGTTAGTACTTATAAATGAGAATGGGGATTGAGAATCCTCACTACCTAACTTAATCAGGATAGCTAAGGGAATGCATCCCAATATAATCACTCTATGTTCACTATAAAGGCAGTAACTAAGGTGGAGTAATATAACATCTGGAGCATATAGAGGAGGAATTCAAAAGTACTCCTACCTCAGAAACTTAAGGGGCTGGACATTAATAGGGACATCGCAGAGCAGGACATTAACAAACTATCTGTAATAATCTCCCCCCTAGTCTGCTAGGAAAAACAAGGTATAATATTAATTAGGAGTGGGGAAAGTATTAAAACCGGACATATCCTGCCCTTATATGAACAGTAAGTTAGAGCGGGGCAAATTTAAACCTTTAAAATACTGAAATATTCTGCATTTGAAGAACAGGCATGTGTTAATGTGACCCAAAATAGTAGAAACATGTACTAAGAGTCATGTAATAAGAGTCTCCAGGGTGATTCATCTTATGGTGGCCATGGGAGTTAATCAAAAGGTTATCCGGTTAAGCCCTTAGATCCATCCTGTAACACTAGAGACCTCAGCCGATGCCTTCACTTACATGCAAGCTTTGCAGGACAGGGCAAACAGATGTATCAAGGTACCGACTTAACTGGAAATCATTGCGCTGTACAAAAAGAACAATCCAGTCCCATCTATAAGAAAGTACTCCATGGAGCCGAGAGAGTCTTGTACTCTGAGTTAGAGCTTCCACGTGTGCTGGTGGTGTATCTAACAGAGCTGACTGCTTGTTAGAACCCGATAATGTATACGGGAGAAGTGATTCTGCACGCTCATAAGGTTCTTCCCAGTGTTCCATGGGTTCCTTGAGTTGAACAGACGTAGAGACCGGTAATACTGTTATCTCCAACTCTGTTGCGCTTTCACCCCCTTTATACACTGGAAGCATCCGCACATCTTCTGCCAGGGTCTTGTCAAAAAATGGAATATTCCGGGGCTTTGTGGGCAGCGAGCTGAACCTCTCGAGCATATGAATCCTCTGTTCCTCAGGATGCGTAGTGTTGCGCTGTGCCTGACCCACTGTATCACAACAGAGCCTTGGAGTGTTAAATCGCTCAGTCACTACCCTCTCACTTTCTAACTCAGGTCTCAGCTCCTCCAAGTTTAATGCGAACGATGCAGCAGGATTCTGAAGTTTACTTTTGTGCCGGTGTATTGCGACACCGTCATGCTCCTCAGCCTCTTCTAATAAATCCCTTGTTGGCGTCATATGCAGTATTGGGCTCCTAGTAGCTCCCAGTTCAGCAACAAGGTCATGCTGATGTATATCCATAGAGCGCATTAACTCCCGCAAAGCAGTAAGAATTAGTTTTCCCATTAGTGTGCCGAAGAGACAGCCACAGAACATAAATCCCCTGCTTCTCAGCTTAGGTAGTGCGTAGGTAAAATGGAGTATTCCTCACAGTGATCTCGGTTAGCGAGTGGGCCACTTTGCTTTTTCTATGTCTCATATACTTTAACTTAGTCCCAAATCAAGTGTTCTGTGTCCCATGATATATTAGGAGCCAGAAATTAGAAAAGTAAGTCCACAAAGTGCCATAAATTAGTATCTTAAAAGTTGAGTTTCAGGAGCTCTGCAAAAGCACATCCTGTCTCAGAAATACCCAATGTTTATATGTTCTTTGCTTTTTTTTGCAAGCTATAGGGCAATAAATACAAGTAGCACTTTGCTATTTCCAAACCATTTGTTTTTCAAAATTAGCGATAGCTACGTTGTAACACTGATATCTGTCAGGAATCCCTGAATACCCCTTGACATATACAGTATATATATATATATATATATATATATATATTTTAGTAGAAAACCCAAAGTATTGATCTAGGCCCATTTTGGTATATTTCATGCCACCATTTCCCCGCCAAATGCGATCAAATAAAAAAAAACGTAACATTTTTCACAATTTTAGATTTCTCTGGGATCCACTTTGTTCAGAAATAGCAGACATATATGGCTTTGGCGTTGTTTTTTTGTAATTAGAAGGCCACTAAATTCCGCTGCGCACCACACTTGTATTATGCCCAGCATTGAAGTGGTTAATTAGATAGCGTGTAGGGTTAATTTTAGCTTTAGTGTAGAGATCAGCCTCCCACCTGGCATATCCCACCCCCTGAACCCTTCCTGACCCCCCTCAAACAGCTCTATTCCCTCCCCCACCTCACAATTGTCACCGCCATCTTAAGTACTGGCAGAAAGACTGCCAGTACTAAAAAATAAAGCATTTTAAAAAAATGTTAAATTCCCCCCCCCAATTGATTCTGCGGTGTTGGATCCCCTCTTAGCCCCCAACCTCCCTGATCCCCCATACAGCTCTCTAACCCTCTCCCCTCTATCTAATTGCCCCCCAAAAATGTGTATATTTTTTATTACAAACACATTTTCTGTAGTGTAGCTGCCCCCCCCCCGATATCCTACCTCCCAGATCCCTTCCCCAAAGTCCTTAATTTCACCACCATCAGTGCAAAACAACATTTATTTTTTTTTCAAATGACAAGAAATAACGTCAGCTGCTGCTCCCACCCACCAACGATCAGAGCCATCAATGCCCGATGCAGAGAGGGCCACAGAGTGGCTCTCTCTGCATCAGTGTCCTAAACAAGGTATTAAAGTGATGCCTCAATACCGAGGCATCACTGTGACACCTTGAAAGCGGTTGGAAGCAATCAGAATTGCTTCCACCACTTGAAACCCCTGAGGACGTACAGGGTACGTCCTTGGTCACTAACTGACATTTTTTGTAGAGCGTACTCTATACGTCCTTGGTCCTTAAAGGGACACTGTACCCAAATTTGTTCTTTTGTAATTCAGAAAGAGCATGCCATTTTAAGCAACTTTCTAATTTACTCCTATTATCAATTTTTCTTCGTTCTCTTGCTATCATTATTTGAAAAAGAAGGCATCTAAGCTGTTTTTTTTATTTCAGTACTCTGGACAGCACTTTTTTATTGGTGGATGGATTTATCCACCAATCAGCAAGGACAACCCAGGTTGTTCATCAAAAATGGGCTGGCATCTAAACTTACATTCTTGCATTTCAAATAAAGATACCAAGATAATGAAGGAAATTTGATAATAGGAGTAAATTAGAAAGTTGCTTAAAATTTCATGCTCAATCTGAATTACGAAAGAAAAATTTTGGGTACAGTGTCCCTTTAAGGGGTTAAATGTTATAAAGTATATTAAAAAAGTATATTAATATAATAGTAAAGACATTATCTATATTTTTAAACAATAACAATTTTAGTGTAGACTGTCCCTTTAAAGTGACATGAAAGTAAAAAGTAACATGGAAACATAGATATTAACGCCAGATAAGAGCCATAGGCCCAGCAAGTCTGCCCGATATTTCCTAAAAGTATAAACTTATCTAGTTTGTAGGATAGCGTTATGCTTATCCCAGGCATTCTTAAAGTCACCCATTGTCGGTGTCATTACCAACTCTTGTGGAAGTTTAGTCCATGAATCAATCACCCTTTCTGTAAAGAAGCTTCCTCAAATTACTCCTGAATAAACTACCCTTCAGCTTGAGATCATGACCCCTTGTTCTTGAATGTTTCTTTTTATGTAAAATACTCCCAGCCTCAGCTTTACTAAGCCCTTTAATATATTTGAAAGTTGTTATCATATCACCTCTTTCCCTTCTCTCCTCTAAGCTACACATATTTAGGTCATGGAGCCCCCCCTGGTACATTTTATTTTTTATACCGTGTAAGTTAGTTTTGGTGATTCAAATAGAGCACACTTTTTTTTTTTTAAATCCAATTTACGTCCAATAATTTATGCAGTCTTTTTATGTTCACACTTTCTGAGACACCAGCTCCTACTGAGCATGTGCAAGACTTTGTGGGATATATGTATATTAGTTAGCCTGTGATTGGCTAATAGCCTTATGATACAGGGGACAGGAAAAAGAAAATACATTTTTTTTGGTCAGAATAAATCTTCTGCTCATCTGAAATTCAAACTGCTATTGCAGTGTCTTTTTATTATGTATGTGTTGTTTATGCAATTTCACTGTATTTAATATTCCTTTAAGAGATGAAGTGAAAGCACTATGCATATATATTTTATTATTATTATTTTAAACTGTAGGCATATAAGTGTTTGCTTATGAATTATAATGTATTAACTTTTGGTGGTTTGTGTTTTTACAGATTCATTTTCCTTTCAATTAAATAACTGCAAAAGTATAATGTGACTGTAAAGAGAAAAATCCCTAACACAAACAGAGGTCATCAAACTATTGTTAGAGACAGACCATGGAAATGTACTGAAAATATTTCCTGCTGTATACAATTGAATAAGCTGCCACTGTGGTAATCTGGGGATATGCAGAAGGCTGCGCTATTACTGTACAGAATATAAAACTTTGCATTTTGTTTTGAAAATGAGTTTGTATTCATAATGCAAACATCTGTGTTAACCTTCAGCTATTCCTTTTGTTATTGTGCAGCTTAGAATGCAGATTTGCAGAGAGAGTCAGTGTTTTAGCAGTGAGACTAAAAGAAAAAACAGGAACTGTTAGATACACTAAAAGAGTATTGATAACACACTATTAGGGGCAGTTTTTTTTAAAGGGTACAAAACCCAGCCAATGAAAACACTGCATTTTTAAAAGGGATATTAAATTGTTTGTATAACTACTATAAAATGGTTACAACTGCAATGTTGTTTTGCTTCATGTTCATAGAGCTCTTTTTAACGTCATTCTCTTATTTTAATGGCTGTGGCAAATTAGGGACAGTTCTAATTAAGTCACTAGAGTGTGCAGCCAATAGCTGTGTGGAATATTACAGTGTTCTGCACTTTCATTTCTAACAGGAACTGAAAACCTCACAATTTCAGAATGGAATTACAGGAAAAGGGGACAAAATAAATAATGAAAGTATATTGTAGAGGTTTTTTTATATATATACATTTTATCATTTTATATTACCATCTCATAGTGTTTAATGTCCCTTTAAAGTTACATTAAAATATTTTTAATATATAAATAGAATTATTCACAAGTAAGCAAATTGTCTGCATTCAACATAAGCACATAAAGATGTCATTTTGTTAGAAAAAAATTCATTGTTTGCTGTATAAAAGAAGATAATTGACAGACCCCTTGAGTATGTTTATCTTATCTCTGTTACTGTAGCAAAGTATTGACAAATTAATATGAGCACTGACCAAGCAATCAGTATGTAGAATGCTGCATGGTTGAAGTTCTAAATTTGACAGAATATGCTCCACCGCCTCTGAGTGCAGCAGAACACTCATATTTCTGAGCTAAATTACAGCCTCCTTTCAGTGTAAGGCTTACAAGAGGAGTCTGGGAAGCCAGTAAGTTAGCATCACAAAGGGGGGGGTTCAAGCGTTGTTCGTTCCTGGTAGAGCGCTTCTCTCTTTTTATGCAAATTATTATGACCCTTGGGAAGTCTCCCTATGGGTGATGGGGGAAACCAGACGTGGACTCCTTGCCCAGTGTGTTTAGAGGAATGTGGCCCATAGGAGGCCGAAACGATTGTCTGGGGTTGTCATGTTCCTTGTTCAGAGGAGAATTGCCTGGTATTTCGGGGCTGGACTGACCTTACTTGGCAGGATCAGACTGATATACTTCAGGAAAGTTTTCTTCTGTGAAAAGCACACTGGTCTAAAAGAGGCTGCTTCCGGGTGGTAAATCGCCATAGAACAAGCAACTGAGCTGTTGTTCGTTCCTGGTAGAGCGCTTCTCTCTTTTTATGCAAATTATTATGACCCTTGGGAAGTCTCCCTATGGGTGATGGGGGAAACCAGACGTGGACTCCTTGCCCAGTGTGCTTAGAGGAATGAGGCTGCACCTCACTGACGAGGCCCATAGGAGGCTGAAACGATTGTCTGGGGTTGTCATGTTCCTTGTTCAGAGGAGAATTGCCTGGTATTTCGGGGCTGGACTGACCTTACTTGGCAGGATCAGACTGATATACTTCAGGAAAGTTTTCTTCTGTGAAAAGCACACTGGTCTAAAAGAGGCTGCTTCCGGGTGGTAAATCGCCATAGAACAAGCCACTGAGCTGTTGTTCGTTCCTGGTAGAGCGCTTCTCTCTTTTTATGCAAATTATTATGACCTTTGGGAAGTCTCCCTATGGGTGATGGGGGAAACCAGACGTGGACTCCTTGCCCAGTGTGCTTAGAGGAATGTGGCTGCACCTCACTGACGAGGCCCATAGGAGGCCGAAACGATCGTCTGGGGTTGTCATGTTCCTTGTTCAGAGGAGAATTGCCTGGTATTTCGGGGCTGGACTGACCTTACTTGGCAGGATCAGACTGATATACTTCAGGAAAGTTTTCTTCTGTGAAAAGCACACTGGTCTAAAAGAGGCTGCTTCCGGGTGGTAAATCGCCATAGAACAAGCCACTGAGCTGTTGTTCGTTCCTGGTAGAGCGCTTCTCTCTTTATATGCAAATTATTATGACCCTTGGGAAGTCTCCCTATGGGTGATGGGGGAAACCAGACGTGGACTCCTTGCCCAGTGTGCTTAGAGGAATGTGGCTGCACCTCACTGACGAGGCCCATAGGAGGCCGAAACGATCGTCTGGGGTTGTCATGTTCCTTGTTCAGAGGTGAATTGCCTGGTATTTCGGGGCTGGACTGACCTTACTTGGCAGGATCAGACTGATATACTTCAGGAAAGTTTTCTTCTGTGAAAAGCACACTGGTCTAAAAGAGGCTGCTTCAGGGTGGTAAATCGCCATAGAACAAGCCACTGAGCTGTTGTTTGTTCCTGGCAGAGCGCTTCTCTCTTTTTATGCAGCTTACAAGAGGAGTCTGGGAAGCCAGTAAGTTAGCATCACAAAGTGGGGGGGGGGGGGGTTTCAAGCGGCACAGGATTTAGCTGACTCATTTGAAGATGTGGTCAAGCTAGAGATCACCGGGTAATGAAATTACCTGGAACATTAATCTATAAAAGACTAGGATATACATGCAGGAGAGCTTAACAATGGAAGAACTCTTTGTCATTCTCTTTTAATGATAGGGTTAAATCTTGGCTGATTGTAAAGTTATTAACCCTAGAACAGCAGTTTTTTTCAAAGGAACATTTTAAATGGTGTGCTCCTGTGTGCTCCTCTGAATAGTCTATTTGTTTCTGCACCATTTTGGTGGCATCACCTAACAGGTTTAAATACCAACAAATCTCTTGCTTGCTTTATGCAACAATTTATATTTCTTATGACCCCAAATGTACTTAGTGGTCCAGATGTATATTCTCAGATTCCTAAGCTACAGTCACATAATTACCCAACAAATAAAAAAAGAAAAGGAAAAAACACAAGATGGGCAAAATTACTTGAATGAAGTCCTTGATACTAAAGACATCATTTTATTTTCACTGTGTAAAGCCCCACGGTGGGCATTGGATGTCCTTAAGGTAGGAGTGGACAAACCCAGTAGCCAGGAAGTCACTGGCTCCTAACACTCCATATATCTATATAAAAATGCAATTGTCTGGCTCCTAAAAGTTGTAAAGATCTCCTGTTATAGAATGCACAGAACTCATGAATGAACCATTGTTCAACTTCAAGAACTTTTTATTAACTGAAGATAACACACCCATTTCACTGTTATACATCATGCTTGTGCCTAGTGTTAGAATATATGAACAGCAACAAATATAAACAGCAACAACTGGAAGAAACCATTATGATATATTCATTACATCTCCCTTCTTAAAAAAAAAAAAATAATATATATATTAGATATAAAGAATTATACTTTAAAAAAACAAACAAAAAACAAAGAACACAGTTATGCAGTGCCATAATATTCCTAGTACTTTGGCTTGATTCTCCATATCTTGAGAATCTACTGGGTGGCTCAACTTGTGCTGTTTCTGTCATGCTAGGAAGAATCACATTGGAGTTGTGATTAGATAGTTGTGCGGTTGGTGTTGTACTCAGTAATTTTCCCTCCTGTATGTCCACATGTGAAGCATCAGTTAGGCTTAGAGTCTCATTTATATCACTATGTGACATCCTTGGTGGTACATAAAGCACTGCATCTGGAATATTTGTAACTCCTGTATTTGTACTTCTGTTATGACGCAGATGTACTCTGTTGCGCCGGTAATCTTTGCCATTCTCGGTGCGAACAATGTATGAGCGTAGTGCACTTGTTACTTTGGTTACCACTGCAGGTTTCCACCTTCCTTCAAGATTTTGCATCCTTATCCTATTGCCAAGCTCACAAGGTTTTAGAAATTGAGACCCACTATCATAGTACTGTTTCTGCCTGTTTTTTAATGATTCCACTATCTGTTTAACCATTGCAGGATTCTGTACTTTGGAGGCAAGTTGTGTAGGTGTTGAAGACAAAACTGATTTCAAACGTCTACTTATTAGTAATTGTGAAGGTGATACAATTCCATCTATTGGGGTGTTACTGTAGTTTAGAATACACAGGTATGGATCTTGATTAGTTTGGGCTGCTTTTTCCAAAATGTTCTTTGCAATTTGTACGTATTTTTCAGCTAAGCCATTTGACTGTGGGTAATGTGAGCTGGACAATGTGTGTTTGAAACCCCATTATTTTGCAAAGTTTGCGAATTCCATTGAGGAGTACTGAGGACCATTATCTGATATTAACTCATCACATGTGCCATGTCTTGCCAAGATAGATTTAATTACATTTATTACTGCACTAGACATAGTGTCTTAGTTGAACTATTTCAAAGTAATGACTGTAGTAGTCTACCATTATAAGATAGCTGTTATGGTTCCATGTAAATAGGCCTGGTGCAATTATTTGCCAAGCTCTCTCTGGCTGTACTCTTGTTACCATTGGCTCCTTTTGGTTTGCTCTTTGATTTTCTTGACATGTTGCACAATTATTGACCATGTCTTCAATCTGTGAAATCATTCCAGGCCAATATAAGAGATCCCTAGCAGGTCTTTTACACAAGGCTATTCCAAAATGCCCTATATGCAGTTTTCTTATTATTTCTTTCCTGAGCTCTGGGGGAACCACAATTCTCTCCCCTTTAAAAACAATCCCATTGACAGTTCTTTTTTTACATTCCAGTAAGGTTTTAAGTCAACTTTCACTTTGGCTTTTGAGTATGGCTATCCTTGCCTTATTATTGTGATCATATTGGTCATAGTTGCATTCCTTTCTGTTGCTAGCTGTATTTCTTTAAGTTTCTCATTAGTAGCAGGTAATTGTGAAAGTACAGAGTGCACATGCTCTTCCAAGTCCCTTTCCTCTCTTTCGTCTTGTCCAGGCTTAAATGTCCTTGAAAGCATATCAGCTACTGGAATTCTGTTGCCAGGTACATATACTACATACATATCATATTTTTGTATTCTTAGGATCATTCTTTGCAGCCTTGGTGGAGCGGACACAAGTGGTTTTTCCATGATGCTCATAAGTGGTTTATGATCAGTCTCAACTGTGACTTTCTGCCTATAGATGTATTTATGAAACTTTTCAAAACCAATTACAATGGCCAACATTTCGTTTTCTATTTGTGCAAAGCCTGTAGGGAGCACCATCACTGATGTAAACTCTACTGGTTCACTGACCCCTTTTTGGTTTGTGGTTTTGTTAGAGCACTCAATTGCCAACACCTATAGTTAATACATGTGTAAATGTTTATAGATATATTTGCAAGTTATTGCTGAACCAAATTGATGCCCATAATGAGGTGTTATTGTCATGTATGTATAACCAGGTGATTATTGTGGTGACAGTGATCGATGTTTAAAGGCACTGGGGGGGGGGGTGCATGTTCAGATGGAGGGGTGGTAAGTTTGACTTCTGTTGATGGAAATAATGAGAAGATAAGAGAAGGTTAAATTATTTTGCCCCTTTTAATAAGGACTGCCTGTAAGTGACTTGCAATTAAAAGAAAAGGTATTACCTCTTGGTCAATATTCCAGCTATATCAATCCACTTTTATCTAAAGCCTTAGGATAATACTTCTCTGCTTGTAGTTACCCTTTAAGTAGAAACATATTTAACCTCTTGTATTCCAGAGGATACAGTTTTACACTGTGATATATCTGTTTTTGACTATCAAGCGTTAATTGCTTATCATCTGTGCAATATCTGTGCAGTTTTATACATAACTGAACCTATAACAAAATCTTCACATTTCTCATGTAACTAAATGTTTTTCTCTTAGCTTGAGTTTTAAGATAGTTTATTGATTTCAATTTTGGATGTCATTCCTATTTTAATCCATGGTATTAAGGAGTCAGATAAGGGAAATACAGAAGATTATGACATCAGCAAATGATTAAAGCTTTTCCTAAGGTTCTGTCCTGCACACTCTTTCCACAGAATACAGTTATCAGCCCTGTAGCTTTTTTATTTTTGTCCCTTAATCTTTAAAACTGTCTCAGCTCATGCTATATTTTTTTTGAGAACAAACAATTTTTTTTTCTTATATATATCAGTCAGTTTGTGATGAGATGAAATGAGACATAGTGATTTGTTCTGTATCAGTAAAATATAATGTTATATAATAAACAGAAAGAACAGAAATGAGAATAATACATAAAGTTATTTGATTTGTAGGCATGAATACTTAGAGTTAGAATTGATGTTAAACTCAGTATTTGAAATGTGTATGACACTATAACAGTATTGGTGATGTCACTGATAATATGTGATGTAACAGGTGAACTTTATCAGACATGTATGTCATGAAAACCCAGTGGGAGTCAAAGTTTAATTTCACAATTACCTGGTTTTTGTGTTTTAAATAGGAACAAAAAAAAATCTACTTATACATTGAATGAGAACTTAAATAGACAATAACAACATTTAAACATTTTTAAGATCAATTATATATATATATATATATATATATATATATATTGTGCATATATGTATATATTTATGTATGTGTATTAAACAAAAAAAAGAGGACATCATTCACTGTATTTTAGCAAAAAAATATAAACAATAAGTTAAATTACATTACCGTGACGTTTCGGGGGCCAAAATCCCCTTCCTCAGATCAAACAGTTTTTTGAACCAAGAATGTCACCGTAATGTAATAACATTATTGTTTATTTCTCTTGTTAAGTGTATCCAGTCCACGGATCATCCATTACTTATGGGATATTAACTCCTCCCCAACAGGAAGTGCAAGAGGATTCACCCAGCAGAGCTGCTATATAGCTCCTCCCCTAACTGCCATTACCAGTCATTCTCTTGCACCCAACCAATAGATAGGATGTGTGAGAGGACTGTGGTGATTATACTTAGTTTCATACCTTCAATCAAAAGTTTGTTATTTTATAATAGCACCGGAGTGTGTTATTCCTTCTCTGGTAGAATTTGAAGAAGAATCTACCTGAGTTTTTCTATGATTTTAGCCGGAGTAGTTAAGATCATATTGCTGTTTCTCGGCCATCTGAGGAGAGGTAAACTTCAGATCAGGGGACAGCGGGCAGATTAATCTGCAAAGAGGTATGTAGCAGCTTATTATTTTCTGACAATGGAATTGATGAGAAAATTCTGCCATACCGAAATAATGTAAACTCAGCCTTAAATGCAGTAGCAGCAACTGGTATCAGGCTGTCATGTATGTATATTTTACACTTCAGTATTCTGGGGAATGGCACTTCACTGGAATTATACTGTATGCATAAAACTTTTGCCTATTTTGCAGGGACTAGCAACAGGCTTTTTAATAACACTCAATTTATTAATGTTAAACGTTTTTTGCTGGCATGTAAAATCGTTTAATTTTCTGAGGTACTGGGTGAAAAAATGTTTTGGGCACTATTTTTTTTTTTCCACTTGGCAGTCGTTTTATTTAATTTATGACAGTTTACTGATCTCTCTCACTGTTATGTGTGAGGGGGAGATTCAGTCAGAAGTTTATTGTCTTCCCTGCATGATCCGGTTCATCTCTACAGAACTCAGGGGTCTTCAAAACTTGTTTTGAGGGAGGTAATCACTCACAGCAGAGCTGTGAGATTGTAGTTGACTGTGATAAAAAAAACGTTTATTTCTGTATTTATTTTTTTATTTTTTTTTTCTGCTATCAGGGTTAGTTATCCTTTGCTAATGGGAGCAATCCTTTGCTAAAATTGTGTTTTTTACAAAGATTTGATGCTATAACTTTTCAGTTTATTAATTTTCAACTGTCATAACTTTTTCTGTGCTTCTTATAGGCACAGTACGTTTTCATATTATAGTAAATTACTTGAAAAGTATTTCCAAGTTGCTAGTTTATTTGCTAGTGTGTTAAACATGTCTGATTCAGAGGAAGATATCTGTGCTATATGTGCTAAAGCCAAAGTGGAGCCCAATAGAAATTTATGTACTAACTGTATTGATGCTACTTTAAATAAAAGTCAATCTGTACAAATTGAACATATTTCACCAAACAACGAGGGGAGAGTTATGCCGACTAACTCGCCTCACGTGTCAGTACCTGCATCTCCCGCTCGGGAGGTGCGTGATCTTGTAGCGCCGAGTACATCTGGGCGGCCATTACAAATCACATTACAGGATATGGCTACTGTTATGACTGAAGTTTTGGCTAAATTACCAGAACTAAGAGGTAAGCGTGATCACTCTGGGGTGAGAACAGAGTGCGCTGATAATATTAGGGCCATGTCAGACACTGCGTCACAATTTGCAGAACATGAGGACGGAGAACTTCATTCTGCGGGTGACGGTTCTGATCCAAACAAACTGGATTCAGATATTTCAAATTTTAAATTTAAGCTGGAAAACCTCCGTGTATTACTAGGGGAGGTGTTAGCGGCTCTGAATGATTGTAACACAGTTGCAATACCAGAGAAAATGTGTAGGTTGGATAAATATTTTGCGGTACCGGCTAGTACTGACGTTTTTCCTATACCTAAGAGACTTACTGAAATTGTTACTAAGGAGTGGGATAGACCCGGTGTGCCGTTCTCACCCCCTCCGATATTTAGAAAGATGTTTCCAATAGACGCCACCACACGGGACTTATGGCAAACGGTCCCTAAGGTGGAGGGAGCAGTTTCTACTTTAGCTAAGCGTACCACTATCCCGGTGGAGGATAGCTGTGCCTTTTCAGATCCAATGGATAAAAAGTTAGAGGGTTACCTTAAGAAAATGTTTGTTCAACAAGGTTTTATATTGCAACCTCTTGCATGCATTGCGCCTGTCACGGCTGCAGCAGCATTTTGGTTTGAGTCTCTGGAAGAGACACTTGAATCAGCTCCATTAGATGAGATTACACACAAGCTTAAAGCCCTTAAGTTAGCTAACTCATTTATTTCAGATGTCGTAGTACATTTAACTAAACTTACGGCTAAGAATTCCGGATTCGCCATTCAGGCACGCAGAGCACTGTGGCTAAAATCCTGGTCAGCTGACGTTACTTCTAAATCTAAATTGCTTAATATACCTTTCAAAGGGCAGACCTTATTCGGGCCCGGGTTGAAAGAAATTATCGCTGACATTACAGGAGGTAAAGGCCATGCCCTGCCTCAAGACAGAGCCAAACCTAAGGCTAGACAGTCTAATTTTCGTTCCTTTCGTAATTTCAAAGCAGGAGCAGCATCAACTTCCTCTGCACCAAAACAGGAAGGAGCTGTTGCTCGCTACAGACAAGGCTGGAGACCTAACCAGTCCTGGAACAAGGGCAAGCAGGCCAGGAAACCTGCTGCTGCCCCTAAGACAGCATGAATCGAGGGCCCCCGATCCGGGAACGGATCTAGTGGGGGGCAGACTTTCTCTCTTCGCCCAGGCTTGGGCAAGAGATGTCCAGGATCCCTGGGCGTTAGAGATCATATCTCAGGGATACCTTCTAGACTTCAAATTCTCTCCCCCAAGAGGGAGATTTCATCTGTCAAGGTTGTCAACAAACCAAATAAAGAAAGAGGCGTTTCTACGCTGCGTACAAGATATTTTATTAATGGGAGTGATCCATCCGGTTCCGCGGTCGGAACAAGGACAAGGGTTTTACTCAAATCTGTTTGTGGTTCCCAAAAAAGAGGGAACTTTCAGGCCAATCTTGGATTTAAAGATCCTAAACAAATTCCTAAGAGTTCCATCGTTCAAAATGGAAACTATTCGGACAATTTTACCCATGATCCAAAAGGGTCAGTACATGACCACAGTGGATTTAAAGGATGCTTACCTTCACATACCGATTCACAAAGATCATTACCGGTATCTAAGGTTTGCCTTTCTAGACAGGCATTACCAGTTTGTAGCTCTTCCATTCGGATTGGCTACGGCTCAGAGAATCTTCACAAAGGTTCTGGGTGCTCTTCTGGCGGTACTAAGACCGCGAGGAATTGCGGTAGCTCCGTACCTAGACGACATTCTGATACAAGCTTCAAGCTTTCAAACTGCCAAGTCTCATACAGAGTTAGTACTGGCATTTCTAAGGTCGCATGGATGGAAGGTGAACGAAAAGAAGAGTTCTCTCTTTCCACTCACAAGAGTTCCCTTCTTGGGGACTCTTATAGATTCTGTAGAAATGAAGATTTACCTGACAGAAGACAGGTTAACAAAGCTTCAAAATGCATGCCGTGTCCTTCATTCCATTCAACACCCTTCAGTAGCTCAATGCATGGAGGTGATCGGCTTAATGGTAGCAGCAATAGACATAGTACCCTTTGCATGCCTACATCTCAGACCGCTGCAATTGTGCATGCTAAGTCAGTAGAATGGGGATTACTCAGACTTGTCCCCTACTCTGAATCTGGATCAAGAGACCAGAAATTCTCTTCTATGGTGGCTTTCTCTGCCACATCTGTCCAGGGGGATGCCATTCAGCAGGCCGGACTGGACAATTGTAACAACAGACGCCAGCCTACTAGGTTGGGGCGCTGTCTGGAATTCTCTGAAGGCTCAGGGACAATGGAATCAGGAGGAGAGTCTCCTACCAATAAACATTCTGGAATTGAGAGCAGTTCTCAATGCCCTTCTGGCTTGGCCCCAGTTAACAACTCGGGGGTTCATCAGGTTTCAGTCGGACAACATCACGACTGTAGCTTACATCAACCATCAGGGAGGGACAAGAAGCTCCCTAGCAATGATGGAAGTATCAAAGATAATTCGCTGGGCAGAGTCTCACTCTTGCCACCTGTCAGCAATCCACATCCCGGGAGTGGAGAACTGGGAGGCGGATTTCTTAAGTCGTCAGACTTTTCATCCGGGGGAGTGGGAACTTCATCCGGAGGTCTTTGCCCAAATACTTCGACGTTGGGGCAAACCAGAGATAGATCTCATGGCGTCTCGACAGAACGCCAAGCTTCCTCGTTACAGGTCCAGATCCAGGGATCCGGGAGCGGTTCTGATAGATGCTTTGACAGCACCTTGGACCTTCGGGATGGCTTATGTGTTTCCACCCTTCCCGATGCTTTCTCGATTGATTGCCAGAATCAAACAGGAGAGAGCATCAGTGATTCTAATAGCGCCTGCATGGCCACGCAGGACTTGGTATGCAGATCTAGTGGACATGTCATCCTGTCCACCTTGGTCGCTACCTCTGAAACAGGACCTTCTGATCCAGGGTCCCTTCAAACATCAAAATCTAATTTCTCTGAAGCTGACTTTGAACGCTTGATTTTATCAAAACGTGGTTTTTCTGAGTCAGTTATTGATACCTTAATACAGGCTAGGAAGCCTGTTACCAGAAAGATTTACCATAAGATATGGCGCAAATACTTATATTGGTGCGAATCCAAGAGTTACTCATGGAGTAAGGTTAGGATTCCGAGGATATTGTCTTTTCTACAAGAAGGTTTAGAAAAGGGTTTATCCGCTAGTTCCTTAAAGGGACAGATTTCAGCTCTGTCCATTCTTTTACACAAACGTCTGTCAGAAGTTCCGGACGTTCAAGCTTTTTGTCAGGCTTTAGCTAGGATCAAGCCTGTGTTTAAAACTGTTGCTCCACCATGGAGTTTGAACTTAGTTCTTAATGTTTTACAGGGGGTTCCGTTTGAACCCCTTCATTCCATTGATATCAAGTTGTTATCTTGGAAAGTTCTGTTTTTAATGGCGATTTCCTCGGCTCGAAGAGTCTCTGAGTTATCTGCCTTACATTGTGATTCTCCTTATCTGATTTTTCATTCAGACAAGGTAGTTCTGCGTACTAAACCTGGGTTCCTACCTAAGGTGGTCACTAACAGGAATATCAATCAAGAGATTGTGGTTCCATCTTTGTGTCCTAATCCTTCTTCGAAAAAGGAACCTCTGCTACACAATCTAGATGTAGTCCGTGCCCTGAAATTTTATCTACAGGCAACTAAGGATTTTCGACAAACGTCTTCCCTGTTTGTCGTTTATTCTGGTCAGAGGAGAGGTCAAAAAGCTTCGGCTACCTCTCTCTCCTTTTGGCTTCGTAGCATAATACGGTTAGCCTATGAGACTGCTGGACAGCAGCCTCCTGAAAGAATTACAGCACATTCTACTAGAGCTGTGGCTTCCACTTGGGCCTTTAAGAATGAGGCTTCTGTTGAACAGATTTGCAAGGCTGCAACTTGGTCTTCTCTTCATACTTTTTCCAAATTTTACAAATTTGACACTTTTGCTTCTTCGGAGGCTGTTTTTTTGGGAGAAAGGTTCTTCAGGCAGTGGTTCCTTCCGTATAAAGAGCCTGCCTGTCCCTCCCGTCATCCGTGTACTTTAGCTTTGGTATTGGTATCCCATAAGTAATGGATGATCCGTGGACTGGATACACTTAACAAGAGAAAACATAATTTATGCTTACCTGATAAATTTATTTCTCTTGTAGTGTATCCAGTCCACGGCCTGCCCTGTCACTTTAAGGCAGGTAATTTTTCCATTAAACTACAGTCACCACTGCACCCTATGGTTTTCCTTTCTCTGCATGTTTTCGGTCGAATGACTGGTAATGGCAGTTAGGGGAGGAGCTATATAGCAGCTCTGCTGGGTGAATCCTCTTGCACTTCCTGTTGGGGAGGAGTTAATATCCCATAAGTAATGGATGATCCGTGGACTGGATACACTACAAGAGAAATAAATTTATCAGGTAAGCATAAATTATGTTATTTTGTTTGTTAAAATTCAGTGAGTGTAGTCCTCTTTTTTGTTTAATATTTTCTAATTGATCTGGCACCCTGATTGCTGACTTGCTTAAAGTGGGAGTGCAGATACTCTGGGACATTTGTGTGTGTGTGTGTGTGTGTATATATATATATATATATATATATATATATATATATATATATATATATATATATATATATATATATATATATATATACATACACTTGGATGACAAAGAAACCTTCAAGCAGGGAATGAGCAAATAGGTTGTTGATCACCAAAAACATAAGCCTCCCAACACCCATAAAACAAGAAACCCCTGAAGTATGTTTTATCCTTCGGTTGACCTCATCAATAAGGTGTAGCCTTATCTGTTTGTACCCAATTGGCATTGAATACATGTGTGATTTACCTCCATCACCCTTAGTCCTCAAAAGACCAAAACAACAATCTAGGTTTGGCATAATTCTTCATGTTAATTCCCTGGTTGAGTGCTTGTCTTACTATGTCAGCTAGTCAATCATCTTCCTGTATTGGATATATGTCAGCTAGTCAATCATCATCCTGTACAGGAATTCTAATTGATCTGGCACCCTGATTGCTGACTTGCTTAAAGTGGGAGTGCAGATACTCTGGGACATTTGTGTGTGTGTGTGTGTGTGTATATATATATATATATATATATATATATATATATATATATATATATATATATATATATATATATATATATATATATATATATATACATACACTTGGATGACAAAGAAACCTTCAAGCAGGGAATGAGCAAATAGGTTGTTGATCACCAAAAACATAAGCCTCCCAACACCCATAAAACAAGAAACCCCTGAAGTATGTTTTATCCTTCGGTTGACCTCATCAATAAGGTGTAGCCTTATCTGTTTGTACCCAATGGGCATTGAATACATGTGTGATTTACCTCCATCACCCTTAGTCCTCAAAAGACCAAAACAACAATCTAGGTTTGGCATAATTCTTCATGTTAATTCCCTGGTTGAGTGCTTGTCTTACTATGTCAGCTAGTCAATCATCTTCCTGTATTGGATAAAATGCGAATTAATTAGTTTGCGTTGGTGCAGACTCAATGGCACTTACTCCCTTATACTAACATGCAAGTTCTTTTTTCAGGTTTTGTCAGGTCTGTTTACATTGTACAACAATTCTAAACATTTAAAAAATATATAGATATGGTGTGTGGAAGCACACCAATCCTCAAGGGGGCACTCTCAATGAAAACAAATGTAACACAATGTAATAAGAACAATAATAATGTATACAACAACACTCTAAAAATAAACAGCAGAATACCAGAGGGGGGAAAAATATATATATATAACCTTGTGACTGGAAACACAATAAATGTCCAATAGCTCCAGATGATTGCAAAGGTCAGCTCTCTGTCGTAGGGGGTCAAAATCCTGATGATAAGAGATGGTCTAAAAAAAGAAACACAGAGGAGCTCAATGGCCTAATACCACAATACCAAGGGACAAGCGAAATATGTAAGACTAATACTCACAAACGAATAGCACCAAAAAGTGCAAGGAAGCAGGCTGGAACTTTACAGTTGCCCAGCAAACTGAACAGACGCAGAGATAATTCTGTATTTCTTCTTCACCAGTGAGGTCCTCCTGGTTCCTAAATGGAAGGATATAGAGCCAACATAGCCCAGTACAGTTTGTACAAATATATGTGTATCCAGGGAATATGCACACTTACATAGATACACATATATTTGTACAAACTGTACTGGGCTATGTTGGCTCTATATCCTTCCCTTTAGGAACCAGGAGGACCTCACTGGTGAAGAAGTACTACAGAATTATTCACCTGTTCAGTTTGCTGGGCAACTGTGAGGTTCCAGTCTGCTTCCTTGCACTTTTTGGTGCTATTCGTTTGTGAGTATTAGTCTTACATAATTCGCTTGACCCTTGGTATTGTGGTATTAGACCATTGGGCGCCTCTGTGTTTCTTTTTTCAACTCTAAACATTTAAATGTGTCAGCCGCTTTGGAATCAGTCCGGGATGCAACCCAACTGCTAGCGTGAATAGAAAGCACACGCTAGCACACTGAGAAATATCCAGGACGTGACCCACTCAGGAAACAGATGAGAAAGATTACAAAAAATAATAGTTGCTCCAGAATGCAGGGAAACCACAAAGGAAAAAAACGTCCCTTTAAGCAGGTCAAAGAATATAAAGGAAATGCTCTTATTTGCAGCTTAGAAAAAAGGTCCTCATTAGCAGGCTTGTAACAAAGTTCCCTTTTGCAGCTTTGAAAAAGTAAATGTCCCTTTAAGCAGGCTTATAACAAAACAGAAAGTCAAAGTTCTCCTTTGCAACTTGTAAAAGTAAATGTCCCTTTAAGCAGGTTTATAACAAAACAGAAAGTCAAAGTTCTCCTTTGCAGTTTGTAAAAGAAAATGTCCCTTTAAGCAGGTTTATAACAAAACAGAAAGTCAAAGTTCTCCTTTGTAGTTTGTAAAAGAAAATGTCCTTTTAAGCAGGTTTTATTAATCAAAGAAAAGATTGTGGAATAAGGCAAAAGCAAGGTCAGACAGGCAGAAGTCGGTATCCAAATATCAGCAAAAGGGTTAAGGCAAAAGGCTTGGTCAGACAGACAGAAGTCGGTATCCAAATATCAGCAAAAGGGTTAAGGCAAAAGGCTTGGTCAGGCAGGCAGAAGTCGGTATCAGGAAAACAGATTTCGACAAGGTACTCACAAACTCCAAGGGAAACAAACAAACGGGCCCCGATTCAGATCTCCCGCCGTGGTTTAAAGGCAGGAGCGGCAACGTCATCAGAGGGGTGTGTCGAGAAAGCGTCACGTTGCTAAGCAACGTGACGTCAGTCACACAGAGGAGATCCGGGAGCCGCGGCGACACGGCAATGAACGGAAGAAATCATGACAGCACCCCCCTCCTCAAGGACCCCTCCGGGGGACAGGACCAGGCCTATCAGGATGAGTCTTGTGGAAGGTCTTGATCAAAGTAGGAGCATTTACTTGATGAGCCGGTTCCCAAGAACGTTCCGTGACTGGATAACCTTTCCAATGAATGAGATAATACAATTTCTTGCCACGCAACTTGGAATCTAGAATATGGCTGATCTCAAACTCAGGGTGTCCATGCACAAATAACGGTGGAGGTTTAGAAAAAGGCTTAGAATACCTGTTAGTCATCACAGGTTTTAAAAGAGAAACATGGAATACCGGATGGACTTTGAGAGTCTTGGGTAAAGCCACCCGATAAGCAGTAGAACACACCTGACCCAGTATTCGGAAAGGACCCACGTATCGTGGTCCCAATTTGTTAGAAGGTTGTTTCAGGCGAAGAAATCGAGAGGAAATCCAAACTTTATCACCAGGGCGATATTTGGGAGCTTTCTTCCGTCGAAGGTCTGAAAAGAACTTGTAACGTCTAGAAGTTACAGAAAGAATACGATGTATTTTCTGCCAATGTCGAGTTAATCTTCGGGCTGTAAGATCAGAAGCAGGATTCACTGTGGAGGAAGTATGCAAAGGGAATGTTCTGGGCTGATATCCGTAAGCTGCATGAAAAGGAGAAGTCTGAAGGGAGGAATTGTACCTGGCATTATGAGCCAATTCAGCCAAAGGAAGGTAAGAAGTCCAGTTAGAGTGATAATGATCCACATAATGTCTAAGATATGTTTCAAGACACTGGTTTACTCTTTCAGTCTGGCCATTCGATTGTGGGTGGTGAGAAGTAGAGAGAGATATAGTAGTTCCAAAATGTTTACAAAGTGACCTCCAAAATCGAGAAACAAACTGTACCCCTCTATCTGAAACAATATCTAGAGGAAATCCATGGATTCTTACAATATGTGAAATAAAAAGTTCAGAGAGTCTTTTGGCAGATGGTAATCCTGGTAAGGGTACAAAATGGGCAGTCTTAGTGAACCTGTCGACCACCACCCAGATAGTATTGTTTCCAGCGGACAAGGGAAGGTCGGTAATGAAGTCCATGGATACATGAGTCCAAGGCTGGTGAGGTATAGGCAATGGTTGGAGCAATCCTGAAGGAAGTTGGCGTGGAGTTTTGTTCATGGCACATTGTGTGCATACTGAGACGTAATCCTTCACATCTTGAGAGAGAGTAGGCCACCAGACATGTTGTTTGAGGTTTCGAGTGGTAATACTGATGCCAGGATGTCCAGAAAGGGGACTATCATGAGCCCAAAATAAAATCTTGGAACGAAGGCGTTCAGGAACAAAGAGTAAACCATCGGGAGGTTTACAGGACAAAGGAAGATTCCCTTGAGCAGACTGTAATTCTTGTAACCAGGAAGTTGTTAACTGGGCTATGACTTCATGAGGTTGGAGAATGGTACCAGACTCAGGAACTGGGGAATCTTGAAATTGTCTGGAAAGGGCGTCTGCTTTAATATTTTTTGAACCAGGTATGTAAGACAAATTATAGTGAAACCGGGAGAAGAATAATGACCAGCGTGCTTGCCTGGAATTCAATCGTTTGGCTGTTTGGAGATACAGAAGGTTCTTATGATCAGTGAGTATAGTAAAAGGCAAAGAAGTACCTTCCAGCCAATGTCTCCATTCATCCAATGCCATTTTGATGGCAAGCAACTCTTTATTCCCTACGTCATAGTTAAATTCAGAAGGAGTGATTTTTTTAGAGAAGAAAGCAACAGGATGAATCTTTCCAGTCTCTGGTATTCGTTGAGACAGAACAGCTCCAGCAGCAACAGAGGAAGCATCAACTTCCAGGATAAATTGAAACTCAGGATTTGGATGACGGAGAATAGGTGCAGAGGAAAAAGCTTCTTTGAGAGACTCAAAAGCTTCTATAGCCTCAGGAGGCCATTTTTTACAGTTTTGTCCTTTTCTAGTGAGAGCAGTAAGAGGAGAAGTAATAGTAGCAAAATTCTTGATGAACTTCCTGTAGTAGTTGGCGAAGCCTAGAAAACGTTGTAAAGCCTTCAAAGAATCAGGTCTAGGCCAATCCAAAATGGCAGAAAGTTTAGTAGGGTCCATTTCAAATCCAGATGCCGATATTACATAACCCAGAAAGGGTATGGATTTTTGATGGAAAGAACATTTCTCCAATTTAGCAAACAGATGGAATTCTCTTAAACGTTGAAGTACTTTCTTGACGTGGTGCACATGATCTTTGTGATTCTGAGAAAAAATTAAGATGTCGTCAAGGTATATGATGACAAAGATATTCAAAAAATCACGAAAGATCTCGTTTACAAAATGTTGAAAAACCGCCGGAGCATTGCATAGCCCGAAGGGCATGACCAAATATTCATAATGCCCAAATCGAGTGTTAAAGGCAGTCTTCCACTCATCTCCTTTGCGTATAAGGATCAGATTGTATGCACCCCGTAGGTCGAGTTTGGTGAATATGGTGGCTCCCTGAAGATAAGTAAAAAGTTCAGGAATAAGGGGTAGAGGATAACTGTTCTTGATGGTAATCTGATTTAATCCTCGATAATCAATACAGGGTCTTAATCCGCCATCCTTTTTTCCTACAAAAAAGAAACCAGCCCCTACAGGGGAAGAGGAGAGTCGAATAAATCCTCTAGCCAGATTGTCTTTAATATATTCTTCCAAAGCCATGTTTTCTGGTTTAGAAAGTGGATATGTCTTGCCTCGAGGATAGGCAGCCCCGGGAAGGAGATCAATGGGACAATCAAAAGGGCGGTGAGGAGGAAGACGTTCAGCTTCTTTTTTGGAGAAAACATCCACAAAGTCATGATAAGGCATAGGTAAGGAGTCCGGAGTTTCAACTGTGAGAGCAATAGTGAGTGGTAACTTGGTAATCTTTTGAAGACATTTAGTCTGGCATGTAGATCCCCAGGAAGTGAGTTCACCGAAAGTCCAAGAAAAAATGGGATTGTGAATTTGGAGCCAGGGTAATCCCAAGATAATGGGAAATTGTGGAGTGGGGATGACATCAAAACAAATTGTCTCGGAATGAAGTATTCCTACGGTGAGGAGTAAGGGTTGAGTAGAAAACTGAATATATCCAGAACCCAAAGGATCTCCACTGACCGTAGAGACTGAAATGGAATACTCCTTCTTTAGTAAGGGTATAGAGTGAGTAGAGACGAATGTAGAGTCAATGAACACTCCTCCAGCACCAGAATCAATTAGAGCTTGGGTATAAATCTTCTTATGTCCAATTAGAAGGGTTACTGGAACAAAGAGTTTTTGTATAGGGAATGACAACTGTTTTGGCTTAACTCAGTTCCCTGGACTAGAGTTAAGCCCTGGCTTTTACTGGCCTAGTAGGACAATCCCTTAATAAATGCCCTTTAAGGCCACAGTACAGACATAAGCCAAGAGTCCGTCTTCTCAAGCGTTCAGTCTCAGTTAATTTTATACTTCCCACTTCCATGGGTTCAGCCTGATCAGTAGTAGGAGAGACTGGAGTGACTGGATTAGAAAAACGAGGAGCCAAACGAAAAGGAGTTCGAGTTGAAGACCTCTGTGTTCTATCCTTTTCTTGTTGGCGTTCACGAAACCTGGCGTCGAGACTGATACAGAGATTTATTAAGGCTTCTAAGGACTCTGGAAGTTCACGATACACCAATTCATCCTTGAGACGCTCAGAAAGTCCTTTACGGAATGCGGCTCTGAGTGCTCCCTGATTCCAAGTGGTTTCAGAGGCAAGGGTGCGGAACTCAATAGCGTATTGAGAGACTGGTTGATTACCTTGACGTAAATCCAGGAGATTGGCTTCAGCAGCGGATGACCTTCCAGGTTTATCGAATACATTTGAGAACATAGATAGAAATGTATCAACATCCAAAAGTATAGGATCATTCTTTTCTAGCAAAGGTGATACCCAAGCCAAGGCTTTTCCTTTCATTAAGGAAATAAGAAATGTGATTCTAGAAGAGGGAGTAGCAAAAAGAGTAGGGCTATTTCGGAAATGAAGACGGCATTGATTCAGAAAGCCTCTACATTCTTCAGGATTCCCATCATATTTATCCGGAAGAGGTATCCTGGGACTTAGTTGTACCTGAGACTGATTGTTAGGAATCGAAGGAGGTAATGCCTCAATAGGATTAGGATTGGGATTAGGATTGGGAGGTGCGGTAGCAACCAAATTTTGTAATAGAGCAGTTATTTGATCAAGTTTAGTGTCCAGAGACTGCAAGTGAGTGGCATGAGATCCCAAAAGCTGTCCCTGGTGAGCCACGGCCATGGATAATTCAGTGGGGTCCATTATTATGGCCCGTTTGTAATGTCAGCCGCTTTGGAATCAGTCCGGGATGCAACCCAACTGCTAGCGTGAATAGAAAGCACACGCTAGCACACTGAGAAATATCCAGGACGTGACCCACTCAGGAAACAGATGAGAAAGATTACAAAAAATAATAGTTGCTCCAGAATGCAGGGAAACCACAAAGGAAAAAACGTCCCTTTAAGCAGGTCAAAGAATATAAAGGAAATGCTCTTATTTGCAGCTTAGAAAAAAGGTCCTCATTAGCAGGCTTGTAACAGCTTTGAAAAAGTAAATGTCCCTTTAAGCAGGTTTATAACAAAACAGAAAGTCAAAGTTCTCCTTTGCAGTTTGTAAAAGAAAATGTCCCTTTAAGCAGGTTTATAACAAAATAGAAAGTCAAAGTTCTCCTTTGTAGTTTGTAAAAGAAAATGTCCTTTTAAGCAGGTTTTATTAATCAAAGAAAAGATTGTGGAATAAGGCAAAAGCAAGGTCAGACAGGCAGAAGTCGGTATCCAAATATCAGCAAAAGGGTTAAGGCAAAAGGCTTGGTCAGACAGACAGAAGTCGGTATCCAAATATCAGCAAAAGGGTTAAGGCAAAAGGCTTGGTCAGGCAGGCAGAAGTCGGTATCAGGAAAACAGATTTTGACAAGGTACTCACAAACTCCAAGGGAAACAAACAAACGGGCCCCGATTCAGATCTCCCGCCGTGGTTTAAAGGCAGGAGCGGCAACGTCATCAGAGGGGTGTGTCGAGAAAGCGTCACGTTGCTAAGCAACGTGACGTCAGTCACACAGAGGAGATCCGGGAGCCGCGGCGACATGGCAATGAACGGACGAAATCATGACAAAATGTTTTTTTTTTCACAGAAGTATGTTTACTTTGTGCTACGGGATATATATATATATATATATATATATATATATATATATATATATATATATATATATATATATATATATATATATATATATATATATATATATATATTATTTGTAGTTGCTGCTTTAGCTGCCAACCATGTAGCATATTGAATAATGGCAAAACCTCTGAAGGCTGATTTTCCTGCAAAAGAAAAAACAAAGCAACATATAATGCAACCTGCATGCTGATTCTCTTATGTCAGAGATTTAAAAAGGTTTATGAAAAAAATATGGCCATATATACCTGGAAATGTACTATAAATGCCATAAAAATCAAGGCCATAAATGGCAGGCTGATGTGTCAAAATCAGACCTCAAAGTAGAATTGTTTATAACTTCTAGACTGAAATGCACAGTGTGAATGCAAATTTTCATCATTAGATTTGTTTTACTTTACTACAACTGAAAAAGTATGTTTCCTTTATTGTCATAGCAAAAGTTATTATAGAGTAGAAAATTTATTATTACCAACAATTGTAAAAAAATAATAATATGTTTATCTATCAATCTATCTATGCTAATAATAGTTGTAATACATTTTTGATAACAGAGAAAAATAAGTCTACCTTGCTTTGTATACATTTAATTACATGCTAAATAGAACACTATTTGAGACACATTAAACATCTGAGACACATTAAACTATTTGAGACACATTAAACATAGGGAAAAGCCGAGGCCCAGACGCAGTCAGTTCAAATTATTATAAAATATTTTCTGATATTTTGGCCCCTAAACTCCTGCTTTTCTTTAACTCTCTTGGCACAGATTCTTTCTTTGCAAAAAGAAATGTTAGAAGCTAGGATCATAGTGTTACCTAATCCAGGTAAAGATATACCAGCAAATTATAGACCAATCTCGCTTCTGAATAATGATGCGAAAATATATGCTAAACTTATATCTAATAGAATAAATAAAATACTACCTGATATTATAAATATTGATCAAGTAGGATTTGTACCTAGAAAAGAAGCTAGAGATAACACCATCAAAGTATTACATATAATAAAATATGCCAAACTATATAAAAAAAACCTAGTAACACTTTCATTAGATGCAGAAAAGGCATTTGACCGGCTTGACTGGTCATTTTTACAATTAACATTTAAAAAATTTGGTTTTGGGGAAAAAATTATACAACGTATATTCCATCTGTATACATCGCCTTCTGCTAAAGTGAAAGTTAATGGAGTGTTCTCAGACTCGTTTATAATTTACAATGGAACAAGACAGGGTTGTCCCCTGTCCCCCTTGCTATGTGTTAGTTCCATGGAGATATTAGCAGCAAAAATCTGTTCTAACATAAATATTAAAGGCATAAAAATAGGGAAACAAGAACATAAGATTTCATTGTATACTGATGATGTTTTGTTAACAATAACGGACCCAGTTAGGTCTATTCAAAACTTAGAACCTATCTTCCAGGAATTTGGAAATTACTCATATTTTCTTATCAATAAGAGTAAATCGGAAGCAATTAAGATTTCGTTATCATCTAGGGAAAACCAAGAATGTAAATTACACAGCTCATATACCTGGAAAGAAACCTCTTTAAAATATCTGGGGGATACAATTATCGGCAGATGATATACAACTTTTTCTCTGATAATTACTCTAAATTTTTCACTAATCTTCAATTGGATCTCAAAGCTTGGAAATTGAAAACTTTATCTTGGTTGGGCTGAATACACACTGTAAAAATGAATATCCTTCCACGCATTCTATATATACTCCAGACAATACCTATTAATATTCCTTATATTTATTGCATTAAACTCCAGAAAATCATTAACTCATTTATCTGGAATCAAACTAAACCTAGAATCAAAGCTTCTATTCTTTACATGACAAGGAAAAAAGGAGGTCTGGGAGTCCCAAATATTAAGAACTATTATAGAGCAATAACATTACAAAGGATATTAGACTGGCATATTAATCATAATAATAAAGCATGGATATCTTTAGAAAACAACTTAGTGACACAACAATCAATAAATAAACTTACATGGACGCCTACAGAAGGATGGCCCTCAAGTATTAAACAGTTTCCGATGATTTATCATACTCTTAAAAATTGGGGAAAAATGATACTAGAGTTCCCCAACATTTCAACTATCCCTTCCCCATTACTCCCGATTATAATTAACGCTGAATTTCAAGGGGGTCTTATCTCCACCTACTATAATCAACAAAAACCATACCAAACCATACCACTAACTCATTTTATAGAAAATGGTAGGCTTAAACCACAACAGGACCTATTGTATCTTGCCAAAGGAACTTATTGTAAATGGTTAAAATACTTACAATTGCATAACTTTCTGGAACATCATCCAGAAAAAGCAAAATTAACCCGGAAATTAACCATTTTTGAAAAAGTATGTTATAATGAGACCCCTATGAAAAGTACCATTTCATTTAGTTATAAACTCCTTACTATACCAGAAGATTATATAAAACATAGATATATACAAAAATGGGAAAATGAGACAGGGTTGCAACTAGAAGACTCAGAATGGCTGTATATATTCTCAAATACAGCTAGATCTTCTTCCTTTTCTAATATTCAAGAATTAAACTGTAAAATCATTACTAGATGGTACCTAACACCGGCTAGATTACATAGTATATATCCAAATGCTTCTAACCAATGCTGGAGAGGATGTGGAATGATAGGTAATATGCAACATATATGGTGGGATTGCCCCATAGTCAAAAATGCATGGGAAGAAATTTCTAGATGCATCCAACAGATAAGTGGGAAGGAAGATCTCCAATTGGATATATATATATACTGCTTTATTAAACAAACCCATTAAAGGTATTTGTAAAATAAGAGCCAAACTGATAATGTATGTACTAAATGGGATAAAATCCATATTAGCAAGAAATTGGAAAAAAAAACATGTGTCCCTGATAAACAAATGTTATTCTCAAGAATTAATGAACTTTTAACACTTGAAGAATATGCTTATTTAAGATCTAAGAGAGAACATGTCTTTCAGTTGATCCGTTTTCATTGGGAAGAATTTATACACAAAAATTGAGTACAGGAATCTAAAAGCTGGATGTTTACTGGAGGTGAGAGAGGGGAGGATTGGGGCGTGGTTGTGTGGGGGTTTTTTTTCTTTCTTTTTCCTCTCTTTTTCTTGTTAAGTTTAAATCATAAGACTTTTATAGAGAGTGTTAGCCTAAACGGCAATACACCTGTATATTAGAATATGTAATCTTGTATAAGGAATTGTGTATATAAAATATGTGAATGCATATTTATTTTGATTCTAATAAAAATCTATAAATAAATAAAAATTAAAAAAAAAAAAACATCTGTGTAACCAAAATGTTATGCATTAAAAACTTGTAGATATTTTTTTTTAACTGTATATAAATATATATATATATATATATATATATATATATATATATATATATATATATATATATATATATATATATATATATATATATATATATATATATATATATACACACATATATATAATACTGTATATGTATATGTTTATACTCTAAATACACCCCAGATATGAAAATAAGAGGACAGGAGGAGGGCAAAATTAAATCAATAAATTAATGAGACCCGTAATGTAAAAAAGGAGAGAATCCTCTTTCAAATGAGGAGTAGTACCATGACTCTATCAATGTAATGTGGTTGTTAAAAAAAGGTATCCAGTTCTGTATTTTGTTTTGCCATATGCATTGGGTAATTTGCTGACCATTAAATCCCCATCAGTTTTAACTCATATATTTCTCACAATACAAAGCTAGGGACACATGAATGGGTCTTAACCACCAGTGGATTATTATGGGTCATTTATTTGTAATAAATAAATAATACTTTAAACAATAAGAGAGCATAAGGAGGGGTGCATTAGAACTACCCCTATAAATGTTCTGCCCCTCTATATCCAACTGCCATAGGCCTAGAAGAGAATACTATCTGTAAATATCAGAGTAATAAAATACATAAAACTGTTCCTCTCTCTCTATCGAACATAAACGATCACACAGATGAGTCCCAACATTATAAAGAACTGAGTCTATTTTCTGCAAATTATGGGTCATGTGATGTATCACATGACTATTAACATATCATGTAATTACCTAGCTAGATGCTTGATTTTGAGATTAAAAAGTTTGGTGTATATAAAGTATTTGCCTTTCTAAATTAACATAATGGGATGCATGAACAAAAGGGCAGGAGTCCACCCCACTTGGAAGTGACTAAGTAGTGGGCACTGTACATCTGCTACCTGGATGTACCATTACACAAGCACTTGGTTGTGCAATGCTGCCCCCTTGCGAGAGAAGGGCATGTCAATCACTACAAGCTAATGTGTTTTGGGTATTTTATTTCAACAGAGAGGGTAAAAAGCATCAGTCATGTGACTGTTGTTTCTTACATTGCAGAAATCAGGCTTGCATGTGTGACTAGGGTTGCCACCTCGGCCATGTCTTCCTGGACACTTATGAGTTACACATGCTGCAGGGTGTGCAGGGAGGAACATGAATAGTACTGTCCAGGGTCACTATTTGTGTGCTGTCCAGGTGCACAATGCATATTGCCTTCTGCACATCGTGCAGCATGTGTAAGTCATAAGTGTCCAGGAAAACATGGCCGAGGTGGCAACCCTATGTGCGACCCTGTCCAACAGATCTCAAAAGCAGCATCCGTTGCTTTGGATATCAAGCCAATTTATTTTTTTGCCCCGGTCTGGGAAGAATGGAGCGGCTGTTAGTGAATTTATCTCACTGACTTTTCCTTTGAATTGATTCTCGAAAGCTTGTCACTCAGGGAGATTATCTAAAAAGATCTGTCAGTACAGCAATGCCAGTCACGGGTATGAGAAAAGGGAATCTTTAGAATCTCATCACTACGTTTCTTGTTGTGAAGGAGACAAATGCGTTACAGTATAGCACTCAGGGAAATTGTTTTATTACATTTTGTCATTTAATCTGTTTAGATTTTTACATAGTGTATAGCAGCAACTTTAATCAGATTTTTCAGTATATCATACAAATTAGAATTGCACTTTTAGGTATGTTTCGGCCAGATTACGAGTTTTGCGTTAGAGGCTATGCAGTGCTAACAAGTAGTTTTCTCTCACCGCTCACTTACCTGCAGCGCTGGTATTACAGGTTTTTACAAACCCGGTGTTAAAAGGCAAGAAGTGAGCGTTGAGCAAAATTGTTCTCCTTATCGCACTCCAATACCAGCGCTGCTTAAATCAGCAGTGAGCTGGTCATACGTGCTCATGCACAATTTCCCCATAGACATCAATGGGGAGAGCCGGCTGAGAAAAAGTCTAACACCTGCAAAAAAGCAGCGTAAAACTCAGTAATGCAGCCCCATTGATTCCTATGGGGAAACACATTTTATGTTTAAACCTAACACCCTAACATGAACCCCGAGTCTAAACACCCCTAATCTTATACTTATTAACCCCTAATCTGCCACCCCCAACATCGCCGACACCTGCATTATATTTTTGAACCCCTAATCTGCCGCTCCGGACACCGCCGCCACCTACATTATACTTGAACCCTTAATCTGCTGCCCCTACATTATATTTATTAACCCCTAATATGCCGCCTCAATGTCGCCGCAACCTACCTACACTTATTAACCCCTAATCTGTTGCCCCCAACGTCGCCGCCACTATAATAAACATATTAATCCCTAAACCGCCGCACTCCCACCTCTCAAACATTAGTTAAATATTATTAACCCCTAATCTGCCGTCCCTAACATTGCCGCCACCTACCTACATTTATTAACCCCTAATCTGCCGCTCCTAACGTTGCCGCCACTATACTAAATGTATTAACCCCTAAACCTTAGTCTAACCTTAACCCTAACACCCCCTAACTTAAATATAATTACAATAAATCTAAATAAATATTAATATTATTACCTAAATAATTCCTATTTAAAACTAAATACTTACCTATAAAAACTGAACTAGCTACAATATAACTAATAGTTACATTGTAGCTATTTTAGGGTTTATTTTTATTTTACAGTCAAGTTTGTATTTATTTTAACTAGGTAGAATAGTTATTAAATAGTTATTAATAGTTATTAACTATTTAATAACTACCTAGCTAAAATAAATACAAAAGTACCTGTAAAATAAAACCTAACCTAAGTTACAATAACACCCAACACTACACTATAATTAAATAAATGAACTAAATTAACAACAATTTGCTAAATTAAATTAAATTAGCTAAAGTACAACGCAGTAAAATAATAAACAAATTACAGATCCTTAAACTAATTACACCTAATCTAATAGCCCTATCAAAATAAAAAAGCCCCCCCCAAAATAAAAAAACCCTAGCCTAAACTAAACTATCAATAGCCCTTAAAAGGGCCTTTTGTGGGGCATTACCCCAAAGTAATCAGCTCTTTTACCTGTAAAAAAAAAAATACAAACAACCCCCCCAACAGTAAAACCCACCACCCACACAACCAACCCCCCAAATAAAATACTAACTAAAAAAAAACTAATCTCCCCATTGCCCTGAAAAGGGCATTTGGATGGGCATTGCCCTTAAAAGGGCAGTTAGCTCTTTTGCGGCCCAAACCCTAATCTAAAAAATAATACCCACCCAATAAACCTATCACTAACCCCTTGAAGATCGACTTACTGTTCTGAAGACCGGACATCCATCCTCAAGGAAGCGGCAGAAGTCTTCATCCAACCGGGCTGAAGTCCTCAACAAAGCCGGGAGAAATCTTCATCCAAGCCAGGTGAAGTGGTCCTCCAGACGGGCAGAAGTATTCATCCAGAAGGCATCTTCTATCTTCATCCATCCGACGCGGAGCGGGTCCATCTTCAAGACATCCGACGCGGAGCATCCTCTTCAAACGAAGTCTTCTTACTGAATGACGGTTCCTGTAAGTGACGTCATCTAAGATGACGTCCCTTAGATTCCGATTGGCTGATAGAATTATATCAGCCAATCGGAATTAAGGTAGAAAAAATCCTATTGGCTGATGCAATCAGCCAATAGGATTGAAGTTCAATCCTATTGGCTGATCCAATCAGCCAATAGGATTGAGTTTGCATTCTATTGACTGTTCCAATCAGATTCAATAACACCCATTAGTGAAAGTAAAAAAAAATTTGCACCCAGAGCTCATCACTGCTGTATGTGGCAATAACCTCTCCATTGTAATCAATGGATCTGCATCTTGTAACTGTTCCCTTCTGCAGACATAGGGGCATATTTATCAAGCTCTGTACGGAGCTTGATCAACCGTGTTTCCTGTATAAGCAGGCATGTGTACACTTGTATAAGGGGTACTACATTATTACCTGTGCACATGTACAAACAAATCCCAGATACAGTAAGTACTCATGTCTGCACAAAACAGGTATTGTACATAAGCTCACCTATGTGCACCTGTACAAATGGTTTCTTATTAAGTGCATCCATTTGCACATGTATGAAGAAGAGATCTTAATTAAAGGGACATGCTACCCAAATGTTAAATCATTTGAAAGTGATGCAGCATATCCATAACAAGATGACTAGAAAATATCAGATAAATATCTCTATGTAAACAAATGTCCTCAGTGGCCACACCTGATTGTTTAGGGACTTTAAGCATCCAATCATAATGTATGTCCTGGGACTCACAAGGGAGCCTTCTTCTGTAGTAAGTTTAAAGAAGTTTAGTCTAGGGAAGTCTCACAAGATTATGGTAAAATCCCCCTACATAAGAACACACATGTACACATGTATAAGGGGAACCTACATAACTGCATACGAGTACTCTTGTATAAAAAGATCCTACAAAAATGCATGCATGTACTTATGTATAAGGGGATCCTACATAAATGCATGCATGTACACATGAATAAGGGGATCATACATAAATGCATGAGTGTACACATGTATAAGGGGATCATACATAAATGCATGCATGTACACATGAGTAAGGGGATCCTACATAAATGCATGCATGTACACATGAATAAGGGGATCATACATAAATGCATGAGTGTACACATGTATAAGGGGATCATACATAAATGCATGAGTGTACACATGTATAAGGGGATCATACATAAATGCATGAGTGTACACATGAGTAAGGGGATCCTACATAAATGCATGAGTGTACACATGTATAAGGGGATCATACATAAATGCATGAGTGTACACATGTATAAGGGGATCATACATAAATGCATGCATGTACACATGAGTAAGGGGATCCTACATAAATGCATGAGTGTACACATGTATAAGGGGATCATACATAAATGCATGCATGTACACATGAGTAAGGGGATCCTACATAAATGCATGAGTGTACACATGTATAAGGGGATCATACATAAATACATGCATGTACACATGAGTAAGGGGATCCTACATAAATGCATGAGTGTACACATGAGTAAGTGGATCCTACATAAATGCATGAGTGTACACATGAGTAAGGGGATCCTACATAAATGCATGAGTGTACACATGAGTAAGGGGATCCTACATAAATGCATGCATGTACACATGAGTAAGGGGATCCTACATAAATGCATGAGTGTACACATGTATAAGGGGATCATACATAAATGCATGCATGTACACATGAGTAAGGGGATCCTACATACATGCATGAGTGTACACATGAGTAAGGGGATCCTACATAAATGCATGAGTGTACACATGAGTAAGGGGATCCTACATAAATGCATGAGTGTACACATGTATAAGGGGATCATACATAAATGCATGAGTGTACACATGTATAAGGGGATCATACATAAATGCATGAGTGTACACATGAGTAAGGGGATCCTACATAAATGCATGAGTGTACACATGAGTAAGGGGATCCTACATAAATGCATGAGTGTACACATGAGTAAGGGGATCCTACATAAATGCATGAGTGTACACATGAGTAAGGGGATCCTACATAAATGCATGAGTGTACACATGTATAAGGGGATCCTACATAAATGCATGAGTGTACACATGTATAAGGGGATCATACATAAATGCATGAGTGTACACATGAGTAAGGGGATCCTACATAAATGCATGAGTGTACACATGTATAAGGGGATCCTACATAAATGCATGAGTGTACACATGAGTAAGGGGATCCTACATAAATGCATGAGTGTACACATGAGTAAGGGGATCCTACATAAATGCATGAGTGTACACATGTATAAGGGGATCATACATAAATGCATGAGTGTACACATGAGTAAGGGGATCCTACATAAATGCATGCATGTACACATGAGTAAGGGGATCCTACATACATGCATGAGTGTACACATGAGTAAGGGGATCCTACATAAATGCATGAGTGTACACATGAGTAAGGGGATCCTACATAAATGCATGAGTGTACACATGTATAAGGGGATCATACATAAATGCATGAGTGTACACATGTATAAGGGGATCATACATAAATGCATGAGTGTACACATGAGTAAGGGGATCCTACATAAATGCATGAGTGTACACATGAGTAAGGGGATCCTACATAAATGCATGAGTGTACACATGAGTAAGGGGATCCTACATAAATGCATGAGTGTACACATGAGTAAGGGGATCCTACATAAATGCATGAGTGTACACATGTATAAGGGGATCCTACATAAATGCATGAGTGTACACATGTATAAGGGGATCATACATAAATGCATGAGTGTACACATGAGTAAGGGGATCCTACATAAATGCATGAGTGTACACATGTATAAGGGGATCCTACATAAATGCATGAGTGTACACATGAGTAAGGGGATCCTACATAAATGCATGAGTGTACACATGAGTAAGGGGATCCTACATAAATGCATGAGTGTACACATGTATAAGGGGATCATACATAAATGCATGAGTGTACACATGAGTAAGGGGATCCTACATAAATGCATGCATGTACACATGAGTAAGGGGATCCTACATACATGCATGAGTGTACACATGAGTAAGGGGATCCTACATAAATGCATGAGTGTACACATGTATAAGGGGATCCTACATAAATGCATGAGTGTACACATGTATAAGGGGATCCTACATAAATGCATGCATGTACACATGAGTAAGGGGATCCTACATAAATGCATGAGTGTACACATGAGTAAGGGGATCCTACATAAATGCATGAGTGTACACATGAGTAAGGGGAACATTCCGACAGACCGTCGGGCTGCGATGCCAACGAGGCAATCCCAATGGTCTGTCGATGTTTTGAACATCGGGCCTTAGTTTGAACTTCAAATGATTAGTACATTTTTTTCTGACAAATTTCAAAGTTATGTCTATTTCCACTCCTCCTGTATCACATGTCAGTCATCAGCCAATCACAAATGCATATATGAATATTCTGAGGATTCTTGCACATGCTCAGTAGGAGCTGGTGACACAAAAGGTGTAAATATAAAAAGACTGTGCACATTTTGTTAATGGAAGTAAATTGGAAAGTTGTTTTAATCTGAGTGCTCTATCTGAATCATAAAATTTAAATTTTGACTTGACTGTCCCTTTAAGATACTGCTCACATGTAAGTCCTACTGTAGGTCATCTTTCAGCGAGAAACCCACACCTATAATATATTGTCAGTGTTAGTCTTCTATGTACTGCATTCCAAATATACTCCAGCCTCAGTGTGTGTGTGTGTGTGTGGGGGGGGGGGGGAGTACTACATTTTTCAGAAACAAATTGCAGGAAAAATAGGCAAAATAAATAAAGCACATTATTATTAATTTTATGGAAATAGTATCTCCTTCTAAAGGAACAATACTATCAATGTTTTTAATAAATACATCAGTGTTCTTTTACCAATTATGGGCTAGAATAGAATTAGCATGCTATTTAGCGCTCCTGCTCGAGCATAAACTTCTCTAGAAGTAATTGTTTAATGCCCCGACGAGTGCTAAACAAGGGGCTTCATGATATCACAACCTCACTAACTTCTTTTCCCAATGCAATTAATGGAGAGCACAGAAGAAAAAAACGAACGCCTATTGCTCGTGCGCTAACCGAACAGGAGTTATGAATATTTCACATTCCAATTTTTTTTACTTACAGAACAATGTAATTTTTATTGTACATACATATTTACCTATATCTATATAAATCCATAAATGACTCAGGGAATCTTAAAGGGACAGTACACTGTAAAATTGTTTTTCCATAAATGTATTTTAAATGACTTGTTATACCAACTGCAGAGTATAAAATATTTGAGAAATTGCATTTTCGGGGTTATTTGTGTATCTGAAGTAGCTGGTTTTATGCTTTGAAACCACAGCCTATTACAATGGGTTGAGCTTCAGGTAATATCAGATCTCATTATGTTATCACTTTCATGTACACAGACTTGCTTCCTTATCTTATATTTGTCTGGAACACCAAAGCTCAATACATAGAGAGAACAATGGAAAATTATCATTTTATTACTTAACTATCATGCCCCCACTGAGGATTTAATCTCTTCTGCTGGCTGTGTTTACTTAGGCTTGTCAATAGCATATACGCCAGTATCAAAACTTTCAGTATAGGTTGGGAAACCACAAGCTAAATCAGCTATTTCAAATGCTGAAATATGAGTAAAGGAGCTACTTGCAACCAATTTTTAATACATTTATTATAGCCAACGTTTTGGCCCTTACATGGGCATTTGTCAAACTATACATATGTATTCTATGGATTAATTATAATTTTTTTAAATATCTATAATAATTTTTAATAAGAATATTTTTTTTATATATATATATATATTTAATATTTCAATCATGCAATGTAAAATTAGCAATTCTACACGTGCACTAACCGAACACCGAGTTAAACCTAAAGCACAAACCACATATTTTCCATTCTTATGTTCTTGACATTTCTCTATATATCTGATAATATTAATGTAAAATTGATATCTATGCCTATATATCTATAGGAATAGAGATACAGGTATTGGTATATACAGACATATATTGAAATATGTATTAACAATAAAAATTACTTTGTCCTGTATGTGAAGAACATTGAAATGGGAAATATGTACACTAAATATACAGTAAAACACATACAGTATATGTATATAATATATATATATATATATATATATATATATATATATATATATATATATATATATATATATATATATATATAAATATATATTTATACAGTATATACACATACATACACATATTTAGACATGTATTTATGTATATATACATTATAACCCTTTGCAGTCAAAAACGTTTTATACCATATATCTTTTAACCATTATAACTTTTTTTTAAAAATATTTATACAACATTTTTTTATCAGATAGTGTTTTATATGAGTAAAACTATGTATATATATATATTTTTAAATAATTTTTTTATTGAGGCATAAATACATGACAACAGATAAATAACATAAAGGTAGATAAATTACAGCAATTGCTATGTCCTCTTATAAAGTTCAATGTGTTGCATATTGAAAATAGTAAACATAGATTAAAATAAGCCTCAAGTTTTCCATTTTTGTAGCTAATAAACTAGAACATTTTCAAACAATATTTTGAGTCAAAACAATTTGAGTAATATAGGCTTGTTATATACAGCGCGTATTTAACAACAAAACTACCCTTGAGATTCATTTGTACATTATGTGATCTGCTTACACTCATATTACTACATTTTTCACATGTCTCACAAAGTAAATTCTCTGTGTAACTTTTGAATAAAAACTAGTGAAGTATACTTATGTACTTATAAAAGGTACGTCTCAAACCAAGGGTAATAATAGTGTATGTTTAGTACTCTGTTTTATGGAACCTTACACTGCTGTGAAAAAATATATGAATATAAAAAAGGAAATATAGAGCTTAAGTATTATAAAGTATATTGTTATTAAATGCAGTCTTTCTCGAGGGAAACCGCCAAGTAAGTGCCTGGTCTAAATCATAGAGAACCAGAACACTATATAGGGGTGGGGGGGTAGGAGACCAACCAATTTATACATTGTAAATATTCTTGTAAGATCGGGGGGGGGGGAGTTTAGGGGTAAAGTCGCAGGAGGTGAGACTCTAGTGAAAAAAAAGGAGAAATATAAGCTCAAGAACGGGTTGGTAAGAAAATATATCACCATTGAAACCATATGTTAAGCGGGCTCATGCAGTATCTCCCCTCAGGGATTGTTGTCACCTCTGGACACAGACGGGTAAGGGATAGTGTATATGACCCACTCACAAATGGAGAACGGGAAAGGATGAGGGGAGACACAATTGGCGGAGAAATGTTCTGAGAACTGATGACCCTATAGACTCTCAAACAGGGGATATTGTATTAAATACGAACCTATATATAGGTATAAACATAACACACACATACTTGGAATTGTCCCACGGAACCATGTTACAACTAAGTCAGCACCAAATCTTATCGCTTGGGTATGGGCCCTATACCCAAAAGTCTTATTGTTTACTTTTACAAGAAAGCAATGAATAGGAGATTTCAAACATACTATTCATGGTTAAATTAGAGTAGAGTCCTGGACACGCATAGCTTATTTTGGATAGGTACGATAATAGCATCTAAATAAATTTGTGGAAATAACCTTTCAAAACTAAGCAAAAGTCTTCTATGACCGCTATCTTCAACATAGGGGTAAAATATCCTTAGAGGGGTCCTAAGCTATATACCTCAAACACCAAGAGTGTGCTAATATGTATACAAGAGTATAATTAAGAAAGGTAGTTGCAGAAAAGCCAGCATATTATTTACAGAGCTAACTAGATTTGGTAGGTTGTGTCGAGTGAGATTAAGTGGTTGCTGTGTTTAAACTGGGTATATGTAGTTAAAGCCATCCTGTAGGATCTAGCCATCTTAAGATAAAATATGCTGAAAACTACACATCATATCTACATACAATCATCAAATAAAAATTGGATAGCATAACAATTACCACAAGTAAGCAGCTTCATCTCCACTAATATATTTATGAATAGCACTTGGCCACTATATAGACTCATTAAAATATCTGTACTTCCTAAAAAGCTGGACTATAGGAACTGCTACATATCCATACCTCTAGAAGAGGACTAAACTGTAGATATAACATATTCCATAAGAGCTGCCAGTGATGACTCAATTCGGATTTAACCCCTCAAATAAGCTTTCAAATAGTGGGTATATAGACATATTAACAGCCCTATGAAACATTTTAATCAGCAGTCAAAGGAGACACTTCTGCATATATATATGTGTGTTAGAAAAAAATAAAATAAAGTAGCTTTTCCATCTGACTTTCACAGCACTATGGTGAAATATATAGTAGCACAGCATAAAAAATTATAAAAAAATAAATAAAAAAAATATGTATGAAACATAATACACATCATATGCTTCTAACAGTTAAATCCTAAATTATAGACGGGTGCCCCTTTCATGGTAAAATCTCAGGTCTGCACAGATAGCTTGCTTCAATAAAGAGATGCATTTTATAGGACTTCACTGGTAGACTGGAGCATTATCCAATTCCTGGAGCTTTGGGAACTTGCTGACTCAAGGGAATTTTAATGTCCGTGTGGTATCACCAACTCTTAATCCCAAGGAATGTAGTATAGAGAGGTAGTGTCTATGAAGTCTAACAGAAGCTATAAGTCCCCACTATAACGTATCAAACTTTAGTGTCCTCATTAGCATTAGTGGGTCATATAGGGCACATAACAAGGGACTTTTTAGATGAGTTTAAGATCATCGGCCCAGTCACCCAATCCCAGACCGAGGAGCTAAGCAGAGTATAACATATTTCCACTGCCAGACAAGTGATACTATGGTGCTGGTCATCTGGGCAGGCCATGCCAGAAGAGCTGAAGATAGCGTCTCCAGAAGTAGAGTTGTGCACTCAGGCTGACCCCGGGCTCTGAACATTTCAGACCTTTACACTTGTAATTTGAAATGATACAACCCGGTGCCAAGCAAGCTGCGCCGACAGGGTACTCACTGGTGGTGTCTATATCGTCTGTAGCTGCAATAAAAGTCTCCTGGGTGAGCTCTTTAGCTACTGGGGACAGCTGACTTGATTCTCGGGCACCATATGTTCCCAGGTATGCGTTTGTAGGTGGCTCGCGAATTTGCGAGAATAGGCATTTGCAGGTCTCGTCAATCAGGCTTTTAAGTTCCCTGAAGTGATTGTCAAAGACTTGGAGTAGACGTAACTCCCAACGATCTAGGGAAAGCATGGCCAGGATTCATAAAGCGGTTAGGTTCTCTAAGCACCTTCGGTTGCTGTGTAAATGTGGGATGTAAGTAGAGTTGAATACATGCTGGCTTTCCACTTGCTTAGATCGTTACAGGCTCATTGGTAGTGTGCAATTGAATCTCATTCCAGAAAGACTTCACAGTACAATGGCGTGTAATCTTGATGCGTCACTTCTTATGAATCAGCTGCACCACGTTTTTCTACATCACTGACAAGTATATTCATAACTTAGGGGTACCCCCTTATTTATATCATCATTTAATGCGATATAGAGGTCTCAAGCTAGTGTTGTGTCCTATATTACCAAGGCTGTTTGCAGAGGTTCATGAAAGTACGGCCATCTCGCTCCCTAGCTGGCTCCGCCCCCGTAAAAATATATTTTAAAATGTATTTATGTTTTGTTTAGTGCAACTTTTTATAACGCACTACCCTTTACGTGAGGGTTTCAGTTGCACTAACCCAACAAGCGTAAAATGCAATTGTGTTCTCGAGATCACGTTTTTTTTCAACTTGTAAAACGTACACTATTTTGCGTCACTTGTAACCTAGCCCTTTATTAATTGCAATTAGCAACTGCATACAATTTTGTGTGATTTATAATTACCATTTTTCCTAATGTTCTAACACATCAATGCAATCATACACGTTCTCATCTGAGTATAAATTCATGATTTAAAAGTGGAATTATAGCAATGTTTACTATAAAAATTGTCTATTAGCAGCTAAAAGAAAACGCACAAAATCTTTATTATTATTTAAAAAAAATGTGTAAGGACACAAAATATGTCACTTTAATCATGCAAAATGGCTTTTAAAGAGGTCTACGCTTTAGAATTTTTAAAGGTCCAGAACTTAAGGAAAAAGTTGCTGAGTTTTCTGGTAAATTGGAATATCACTACCCCGTTGTTTTCATGCAAGGTAAAGTAGGTAGTAATCTGTCTCTAATGCATTTGAAAATCTTGTGTTAAAGGTGTAATCCCCAGATGTTTTGAATTTATAGTAATGATTTTCTAAGTTTGAAAAGCCTAGAGAAAATCTTTATGATTTTAACGGGGGTCTACATGTTAAACCACTTCAAAGAGTTTATCATAACATTAAAATCATGCACTGGAACACCAAATGAGAATGCATCAGCGGTTAACCAACATTGAAAAGGGATTATTATATATATTAAATACCCTGGCAATAGCACAGATTTTTTTTTTGTCTATCCTAAAATGTGTTTTTAAAGTTACCTTGAGGAAAGTGTGTATTAAAAAGTTTTTACATTATTTTCTGCCTTCACTTGTCTTTGCTGCGTAGCATGTACCTCAGTACTGATTTTATTAGTCAGCCTATCACAGTTGATGAATTCGACATAGACAAAGAGATTGCCAGATAAGAAGCAATGTTGATGTGACTTTGAGAAGCACTGGAAAATTAGATCACAAGCTGCCTATGCTATGTGTTCAGTTCTTAAAAAAAACAAAAACAAGAAAATGTAATCTTCAGTTTTTTTTTCCTCTTTGAAAATATCATAATATTAAAAAAATCTATTTTTTCCTGAAAGAGTGGATTAAAATGTACAATATTATGATTTTACAGTACAAACATAAATTGAACAGCTGTATCTGATTAGTAATCACTTTTGTCAAGAGCTTGTGGTGTGGCAGTATAATCAATCCAAAATAACGGAGTGCCCAGACAGACTGTTTGGATTTGTTCCAGAGGACATTTTTAAATCATTCAGAGCAAATCAATCACATTTTAAGGTACAGCCGCTGGATTAATGCTGCAAATATGTCATCAATTACATCCATTTGTAAAACTTCTGAGCTAAATATTACTATTTATGAAATAGCTTCTCTAAAAGTTTTAATTATTTTTTCCAGTAGTATATTTGTATTAGTTTTCCTTTGGTCTAGAAAAAAATAGATCAGGACACAAATATATTTTGAGATATATTTCCTAAATTAAAGGGACACAAAAACACATTTTTTTTCTTTCATGATTTAGCCACCAATCAGCAAGAGCTACCTGGGTGCTGAACCAATAATGAGACGGCTCCTAAGCTTATATTCTTGCTTTTTCAAGTAAAGATACCAAGAGAACAAATACAAATTTGTAATAGGAGTAAATTAGAAAGTTGCTTAAAATTGCATGCTCTGTCTGAATCACGAAAGACCATGAGATCTAGGATCTGTTCAATTTTTTTTTTTTTTTAATCTTGTGGTATACTGTATTTTTATTTATTTCACAGGGCCAGTGAGAACATTTTGGTATAACCAATAAGCATTCAAAAATGGTAATTCTCTAGCAAGGTATATATAAAGCTCACAACCGTACTACATTTTATGGGATTGTCACTGGTTGGGCTACAGTATCTGCTTTTCGTCCTTTTGCTCCCATAAATTGAATCCAGGAACAAGCCAATCCCAGAAAGGGACCACCCTGAATCTTATCTAGCCCCCCAGCCATGCCCAAGGAATCCTCTTACTCTACTACAAATGACACAGCACAGCCCATGAATTGCAAACCATCTCTGTGCCCAGGACTAAACTACACTGCTTGGTCATACTAACTCTGCCCCCATTACACCAAGTTATTCTCCAGACCTCTCTATTCCACCAGTACTCCACATCACGTAAGCCTCCTGGTCTGGGATTTAGATTTATAGATGTTATGTATTGGCAATTCAAACCTGAAAGTGTGGTTTTTGTTATCTGTTTTATTTAGAGACCTTTTATCAAAACATTGCCATCATGGTGAATTTGTTTTTGAGCATTATATTGTACAATGTATTGTAATATCTGTTTTACATCTATAACCTTGCATAGTTAGGTAAAGAACTCTCAAACTAAAATATACCTAGGTAAAATTCTTTGAGGGACCTTACAAAACTTCTTAGATAATCTCACCTACCCAAAAAGCTTCAGAGAATATGGCCCATAGTGAAAAAATGGCATTCATGCACTAAGAAAATTATCTAATGAATACATTTTCGTTATCTTTTTTTTAAACTTTTTTTTGTAATGGGGCAGAATAGTTTGCAAGTCTTGTAGTTTTGCTTCATTGGATACCACATTTCAGTCAGGTATTTTTCAGTCATTGATACTTAGGGGTAGAGTTACCAATGTCTGTCCGACATGATACGCTGTAGTTTATCATGTCTGACAGACATCGCTGAATGCCGACAGCATATGCTGTGGGCATTTATCATTGCTTGTGTAATGCCTCCCCCTGCAGATTTGCGGCCAATCAGCCACTAGCAGGGGGTGTCAATCAACCTAATCGTATAGGATCGGGCTGATTAAAGACCGCAGCGTGGAAAACAGCGTGGAAAACAAGGGAAACAAGGGCCATTCGGCCCTTGTTAAATCTACCCCTGAGTCTCCATCTGAAAGATCATTTACTCTGCATGCAGCTGAAAAGTGTAGAACAACTTTCTGTAGAATGAAGCAGGGATTTAGATGATTTACCATATATAACAATGAGCTGTAAGCATGAGCATAACAAGAAACTACTAGACCCTGGGGTACATTAGTATTTATTCACATGTAGTATACATGCAAGCATGGAAATGTACTTATAAAAAGAATGAAAATGGTTGATATTAAGGGGGGGAATAGAAAAAGATATGTATACCTACCTACTTATATAATTCCAGAAGTTACCCCCTAATGCTGTGTGCCCATTGGAAATGGCAAACCTTGCACCCAATTGTAGTTGTCACTATATTACTATATTTTTGGTTGTATTTATAACCAGAATTAAAGGAGGGCAAACTTATTGGCCTTGGTGTGGGCCAATGCCCCAGGGCAACAGTCCTGATGAGTTATGGATACAGTTAATACTACCTGGTCCACGGTCAGACATCTCATTGCTGTGGTTGGGCAGCCATGAGAGTGGCTGACCATTTATGGGCAGGTTTTAGCTTGACCCCAATTTTATCAAACTTCTGTAATGATATCTGCACCATCCTTTACTGTTGACACCAAGCTCTGATCCTCAAATGAAAATTAATAATAGGTGCTTTTTAGCGTATTAGTTTGCTAAATGTCAGATGTGGCCCTAAGTCATCTTTATAATTTTTGCAATTGTATACATCTGAAAAGAAACATTGCTTGAATCTTAATGTCTTCTCTGCAGGGTTAGTAAGTCATTTATGATGTATCAAAGGTTGATTTAGCGCTTACTAAACATGAACTGAATCTTTATTTAAATGGATTCTTTGTTCCTTTGTCTTTAGATGAAACACACATGAAGCCATGGTATGTTGAATTAGGATACAAATAAATATAACAAAACCGGATTTCTGTCAGACGTCTGCAGTCAAGCAATTAATATCATCTATTGTTCTATGTCTTCACAATTGCTCTGCAAATAAAAAAATGCAACAAAAGAATATTTAACAATTAGACAATACCTATTTTCACAGTATGTTAGTAATGAGATAAAAACACCAATTGCTGTTCCCCGATTCCCCAATTAGAGCAAATAAATATCAGACTACAAAGCATACAACTTTAAGAAGAAAAATAACAATGTTATTTTTGTTAAATGGGCATTATCATTAATATGCATAACAATTAAAGGGATAGGAAAGTCAAAATTAAAATTGAATGATTCAGATAAAATATGTAATTTTATGGCACTTTTAAATTCACTTCTATTTTCAAATGTGCTTTGTTCTTCTGGTATCTCTTGTTGAAAAAGAATACGCACATATCCTACACTAGTGGGGGCAAGCTGCTGATTGGTGTCTGCACACATTTGTCTCTTGTGATTGGCTAACTACATGTGTTCAGCTAGCTGCCAGTAGTGCAATGCTGTTCCTTCAGCAAAGGATAACAAGATAATGGAGCAAATTTGATAATAGATGTAAATTGGACAGTTGTTTAAAATGGTATGTTCTATCCAAATCATGAAATAAAAGTTTGGGGTTTCTTGTCCCTTTAGAGAGATACAGCTGGATAGAACTACAGTAGTAGGGTTACTACTCACCATGCTATTATTCTTTCCTCCTGTACCTGCTGTTCTTTTTCGATCCATGCTCTTATTTTAACCCATTACAGAAGCTAGCTGGTGCAGCTCTGCATCTTTATACTGGGCACCACCATCTTGTAACATGTAGATTGTTGCATTCAGTGATGTTACTGGCTTTTTAACAGCTGTAGTTCACACTTTGGATTAAGGGAGTGTTCTGGTACACGGTCAAAGACTCCAGACAGTGCAGCCGGACAAAAAAACAACTACTGCTGCCCAAACATACCCGGAGAGCCTTAGCGGACGGTGGATCAGACTGGAGAACAGTAAGGTAGAGGCACAAATTGCAGGCTCTGCTCAGTGAGTGTAAAGTTGAAAAAATAAACTTTATTGTTTCCAGTATAAAAATAAAGTGATCCCAAACAAAGGACATACACAGAAAGGACTGTCTTAAGCGTTTCACTCCCCCTAGTGGCGCTTAATCATGTCTATGAAGAAGGGAGCCCATTGGCTCAGATTTTTACAAGAGAAATTGTTGCCCTCTAACCCTTTATAGTTGGGATCCCCTCAGCTGTCACTGTGTACAGATGATGGCATGTATCCCATGTGGTACATGGTAGATGAGTTCATTTATAACTCCAAGTATGAGTGATTACATATTGTGAAGTTGTGTTTATTTATTGCGTGACAATATGACATTTCTGAGAAGGTTAAGAAGTATTCACTCCTGATTGGTTCAGTAGCTGAACCAAAAGTGTGTTGTGTTGGTTAAACACATTGGGCTCCATTTATTAAGCAGCAGATGCTGCTTCGGGGCCCCATAATTGCAGGCTCGCCTGAAATAGAAGTTAAGAAGCAGCGGTCATAATTTGTGCTTCTCCTTAATTAGGTGGCGGATTGAAATTATCCCAATCGGGATTACTGACAGCTCCTGCTATCGGCCGATTGGCTGCCAGTGAGCAGAGTCCGGCATTGCACAAGCATTGCACCAGAAATGAGGTAGAGCGGACATGATGTCTGTTCAACTTTTAATAAATCTACCCCATGGTCTGTTTAACCAATAGTGCAATAACAGACAAAATGTTCCAGCACATCAGACATTAGAACTTACTACTATTGTTAACAAAAGCTTACATTACATAACATTGGAAAGTATGCACTAATATACATTTACAGTTTATTATTATAAATAAAATATTATATAAATATATTATTTATTGAAATAGAATTCATGGGCTGATTGATCTGTTTATTAAACAAGTTAGAATAAATAGCATTTTGTACTCTGTTCTTCCTGACCGTTATTCTACTGCTGCTTATACAGATTTCACCATGGGGCATATTTATCAAGCTCTGTACGGAGCTTGATGCCCCGTGTTTCCGGGGCACCATAGTAAATATGCCCCCATATCTTTATGTTTTCTAAATGTTGACATTTTATATTGCATTAAATAAAGAACAGCCTTGGATTCAAGGGAAAAAAAATGTAATATGAGTTATGTAACAACTTGACTTAACAAACTGTTCTGCAGGAATCTTTGTAGGCTGGTGTTAGGGGATAATTGGCAATTTTAGTACTATGCTGTCAAGTGAAATTTATAAAGCTGGACTTTTTTTTATTCCTATCTACAACTGTGTGCAACCTTTACAAGAAAAAAAAAATCAGTACCTTAAAGCTATCCTGCAAAATTACAAACCTTGTTCCTCTCCCTCTGTATATCTCTTGTCTCTCTCTCTTTTAAAGGGACAGTCTTCTCCAGAATTTTTATTGTTTAAAAAGATAGCTAATCCCTTTATTAACCCATTCTCCAGTTTTGCATAACCTGTTATATTAATATAATTTTTACCTCTGTGATTACCTTGTATGTAAGCCTTTGCAGATTCACCCCTTATTTCAGTTCTTTTGACCGACTTGCATTTTAAAGGGCTACTAAACCCAAATTTTTAATTTTATTTTTTGAAGAAAAGTTTTTTTTATTGAGGAACAGATTCAAGCATACATAGTTACATTGCAGTGAAAATGAGATTGTACATACATAGTAATACATTATACAATGGGTGCTAGTTAATGATCCGAGGATGATACCTGTTACAAACTATTTTGGGCACAGTAAACGATATACAAAACTTTAGTGCAAAATTTCTCTTTAGTATAGAACCTTGAACCTCAAGTTTTTTCAAATAACTTAAATTCTGAGATTTCCTGTACAGCTATATCTGATAGGTACAAGTTCCCAAAGAACCAGTGATGTGTATAATTACTATTGATATAGTGGGCAGTCTGGGAGGGTGAGAGAAGGGGGGGGGAGAGAGAGGAAAAGAGAGAGAGAAAAAAAAGGGAAGGAAGGCAAAGAGGATACAGTTGTTGTGATCATATGTCAGGATTAATCTGGAAATCTCTCTGCCCAGGGAGACCAGGTCTTATGATGGAAGTCTACCTTATCAAGAACCCTGTGAGAGTACAATTCCATCTGTTTAATGTACTGTACTGTAGAGAGGATTTGTGTAATGGGGGGTGGATCTTTAGTCTTCCACATTCTTACTAAAGTTAGTTTGGTAGCCATGAGGAGGTATATTGCGAGAGCTTCCCTGACTGGGGTCAAATTTGGAAATCGTATATGGAGAAGGGATACCTCCGGCCTAAAGGGTAGGGTAATGTTTAGCTGACCAAGAATCCTATATAGCCTTCGCTAGAGAGGTTGAATTTTGGGGCAAGACCACCACACATGTAGGGTGGTGCCTAAATGTCTGCAGTCATGCCAACACATAGGGGACCAAATTTTTTCTTTAATGATTCACATAGAGCATGCAATTGTAAGCAACTTTCAAATTTACTCCTATTATCAATTTCTCTTGCTATCTTTATTTAAATAGCAGGAATGTAAAGCTTAGGAGTCAGACTATTTTTGGTTCAGAACCTGGGTTACGCTTGCTTATTGGTGGCTAAATCTAGCCACCAATAAGCAAGCGCTATCCAGGGTGCTGAACCTAAAGTGGGCCGGCTCCTACTTCAAAGCTTCACGTTCCTTTGAGTGTCTCTCTATGAATTACCTCACACATCCTGTGGATGTAAAATGGCAGGCTATTGTATTTGTTTGACAGCGCTTCTTTAACCGTTGGTCACACAATTAAATAAAAGGATAAACTTGCAGTGGCATCGCTTAGATTTTCAGTTATGTCCCTGAATGGCTTGAGGACCGTCACTATCTGCCCTATTACTGTCGACCCAAAGTAAGTACTGATTCAAATAATAATCAAATAACTTGTGCAGAAACATTTGTTTGATAAAATGTATCCAACAATATGTTCTCAAATATGTTTACGAAAGTGCTGTCTTTTTCTTTCTGAAGAAACACTTATCTCAGAAAACTAAGTACAGCAAAACAGTGAAATACAATTTAAATGTTTTATAATAAGATAACTCCCAGACAATTTTGTACTCACATTCTCTAGAGCTCAGACCAGCGTTAGCTGCTATGCAGTGTCTGTTTTTACTGCCACAGCACAGATCTGAGGTTGTAACTTCTTTAGTGGTTTGCTCAAAAAGAAATAGAAGCCAAATATAGTTAAGTACAGTAAGTACAGTAAGTGCAGTGAGTACAGTGAGTGCAGTAAGTACAGTAAGTGCAGTAAGTGCAGTAAGTACAATAAGTGCAGTAAGTGCAGTGAGTACAGTGAGTGCAGTGAGTACAGTGAGTACAGTGAGTACAGTAAGTGTAGTGAGTGCAGTGAGTACAGTAAGTGCAGTGAGTACAGTGAGTGCAGTAAGTACAGTAAGTGCAGTAAGTACAGTAAGTGCAGTGGGTACAGTAAGTGCAGTAAGTGCAGTAAGTACAGTGAGTACAGTAAGTACAGTGAGTGCAGTAAGTACAGTAAGTGCAGTGAGTACAGTAAGTGCAGTAAGTGCAGTGAGTGCAGTGAGTACAGTGAGTACAGTAAGTGCAGTAAGTACAGTGAGTGCAGTGAGTGCAGTAAGTAGAGTAAGTGCAGTGAGTACAGTGAGTACAGTAAGTACAGTGAGTGCAGTAAGTGTGGTAAGTACGGTAAGTACAGTAAGTGCAGTAAGTACACTGAGTGCAGTAAGTACAGTGAGTACAGTAAGTGCAGTAAGTGCAGTAAGTACAGTAAATACAGTAAGTACAGTAAGTGCAGTAAGTGCAGAAAGTGCAGTAAGTGCAGTGAGTAAAGTAAAGTGAGTGCAGTGAGTGCAGTGAGTGCAGTAAGTGCAGTAAGTACAGTAAGTGCTGTAAGTACAGTAAGTGCTGTAAGTACAGTGAGTGCAGTAAGTGCAGTGAGTACAGTGAGTGCAGTGAGTACAGTAAGTGCAGTAAGTACAGTAAGTGCAGTGAGTGCAGTAAGTACAGTAAGTGCAGTAAGTACAGTAAGTGCAACATTACAGTAAGTGCAGTAAGTGCCATGAGTACAGTAAGTACAGTAAGTGCAGTGAGTACAGTAAGTACAGTAAGTTCAGTGAGTGCAGTGAATGCAGTAAGTGCAGTCAGTAAAGTAAGTGCAGTAAGTACAGTGAGTGCAGTAAGTGCAGCGAGTGCAGTGAGTACAGTGAGTACAATAAGTGCAGTAAGTACAGTGAGTGCAGTGAGTGCAATAAGTAGAGTAAGTGCAGTGAGTACAGTGAGTACAGTAAGTACAGTGAGTGCAGTAAGTACGGTAAGTACAGTAAGTGCAGTAAGTGCAGTGAGTACAGTGAGTGCAGTAAGTACAGTGAGTGCAGTAAGTACAGTAAGTGCAGTAAGTGCAGAAAGTGCAGTAAATGCAGTGAGTAAAGTAAGTACAGTGAGTGCAGTGAGTGCAGTAAGTGCAGTGAGTACAGTAAGTGCTGTAAGTACAGTAAGTGCTGTAAGTACAGTGAGTGCAGTAAGTGCAGTGAGTACAGTAAGTACAGTAAGTAGAGTAAGTGCAGTGAGTGCAGTAAGTAGAGTAAGTGCAGTGAGTACAGTAAGTACAGAGAGTGCAGTAAGTGTGGTAAGTACAGTAAGTGCAGTAAGTGCAGTGAGTGCAGTGAGTGCAGAAAGTGCAGTGAGTACAGTAAGTGCTGTAAGTACAGTGGGTGCAGTGAGTACAGTAAGTGCTGTAAGTACAGTGGGTGCAGTGAGTACAGTAAGTACATTAAGTGCAGTTAGTGCAGTAAGTACAGTAAGTGCAGTGAGTGCAGTAGTGCAGTAAGTGCAGTGAGTGCAGTGAGTGCAGTAAGTACATTAAGTGCAGTTAGTGCAGTAAGTACAGTAAGTGCAGTGAGTGCATTAAGTGCAGTAAATTCTCACAAGAGAAACTTTCAGTCAGCAGTGTACTCACATTTTTAGGCGCTAACTACAGCTACTTGCAGTGCCTGGTAACACACAGTCTAGTTAAAATTAAACTTTCATGACTCAGATAGGGCATGCAATTTTAATCAACTTAAACAATTTACTTTTATCATCAAATTTATAATCAAATTTGCTTTGTTCTGTTGGTATTCTTTTTTGAAAGTTAAACCTAGGTAGACTCAAACTGATTCTTAAACCATTTAAGCCGTCTCTTATCTAAGTGCATTTTGACTGTTCTGTCACAGTTAGACAGTGTTAGTTCATGTGTGCCATATAGATATCATTGTGCTCTCTCCCGTGGAGTTATTTATGAGTCAGCACTGAATGGCACTGAATGGCTAAAATGCAAGTCTGTCAAAAGAAATGAAATAAGGGGGCAGTCTGCAGAGGCTTAGAAAGTATATTAATAAAACTGTATTGGTTTTGAAAAACTGGGGGATGGGTAATAAAAGGATTATTTATCTTTTTAAACAATAAACAGTTCAAGTAGACTGTCCCTTTAACTGACAAGCTTCAATGACTGAAATAAACCCCTGCAGGATCTCTAATTAGTAGCCTTTAATATCTTATGAAATTGTGATTGCAAATATTGCAAATAAGGTGCCTTGACAAAGTTGTCTGTGCAGCGACACATGCATTGGAGTCATTTGTTAGATGTACTTATATCAGAAAGAAGGGAGACAATTTGCCTGTTTTTATGCTGCCCTTAGCAATCCATTTTAATTGTACATTTTAGAGGCCTGTATTTGAACATAAATGATAATATTGGACATTTACCATGAGTGACTATACATCTGGCACATTATTTTAATAGATTTTATGGTGTAATTACATTTTTATAAGATATTAAAGAATAATGTTCAGAGATTCTGTGGAGGTTGATTTCAGTATAGATAGCCAAATCAGTTCTAGCCAGATACAAGGTTCTCAATGTTCTTTGGCCATTCTTCAGAATGTAATGTGTTTGAGACTACCTGTCTATTGTTCTGGAGCAGAACAAGTAATTCTTTATTTTAGCATATAAAACTTTATTAAACATTACATTTTTACAGACAACCTATTCTGAGTCACCTCTCCTACAAGCGGCAAATATACTCAAATACAAAATGTACAGCACTTGTTTGATATTACAATTGTTCAAACTGAGTTTGAGTCTATGGGCCGATGATCCAAAGGTCTCTTGGCTGGCGATATAAATATATATATAAAGCATTTTCAGATGGGAAGGAGATGCATATATTACCAAAGTTCACAATGAAAATCAATTCAATTTATATTTAAATTGCACAGGAATAATTTGTGTTAAATATGCACAGTATAAATTGTAATTTATGTGCAAAAAAACACATACAAATAAAACACTTATAAGTACAAAAATGAAAGCGTAATTGCTGTTTTATCCTCACATGGGCTGAACATGGGCACTGCATGGGCAGGTATGAAATTGTCTCTCAAATCCCAGAGTAATTATCTAAACATTTCCACCCTACAGATCTCACTATTTTTTCTTGCAAATTAAAAGGTGGTGAAAGGCAAACATATGAATATGATAAAAACAAATAATTTAAGGCATAGGGGCCTATTTAACAAAGGGCTGTCGGACCTGATCCAAAAGTGCGGATCATGTCCGACAGACCTCGCTGAATGCGGAGAGCAATACGCTCTCCGTATTCAGCATTGCACCAGCAGCCCTTGCGAGCTGCTGGTGCAATGCCGCCCCCTGCAGATTCGCGGGCAAACGGCCGCCAGCAGGGAGGTGTCAATCAACCCGATCGTACTCAATCGGGTTGAATTGTGGAGATGTCTGGAGCAGTGGTCTTTTTTTAAACACGGGGCTACAAGCTCCATATGGAGTTTTATAGATATGCCCCATAGTGTACCGAAAACAGCTTTTTTAAAAATGTATATTAGGCATAATATTAAAGTTAAAACATACACTGGTTTTTCCTATGTGCTTTGTCCTCCACTGGAAACTTATACATAGCAGAGAGCTCATTATTTCTATGGGAAATATATCGCCACTCGCAGGACCAACCTATTTTCTTTAATTATAGCATGGAGGCAGCTGTGAGGCTAAACCTGTTTTTCACGTTTTTCCTTGCAAGCTTTTTTTGTTCATCGGTCCCTATATATTTATATATATCTTTGCAAGAAATTAATATTGTTTTCAAAACAAATGTTACTTTTAGCTATATTAAGGGTAACATTCCAATGTCAAATTCAACATTCAAATAAAAAAATATATTTTGAAATTTTGAAATATCAAAATTCACATTCAAATGTTGGTTCTCCTACACTTGCATAAAAGTGTATTAGAATTAACATAATATTTAATGTTGATGTTTAATTGAATAATTAGTTTGTAACATTCATTTACAATGTAGAATTTCAGCGAACATTCATTTATATTGAGCTTGGCCGGCATTCATTATTTTTAACAAATGCGCTGAAACACTCACCCACCCCTACCAACCAGCCATGTGAAGATATATTATGCTGGCATTTCAGATTTAATATGACTTTATGCACTTTCTTCTAATTTAGAATTGTCATTCCTCTTAGTTCATTTCATGGAACTTATTTAACAGACTCACACTTTTCTGCAAACAAGCTCACAGACCACAGATATTCTGAAAGGAATCGACCACCTTCTCACCTAATTTCATTGTTTTTCCAGTACCACAATACTATAATTAACAGCTATTTATGACTTGCACATGTGTAGGTTATTAAAGTCAACAGCGGTCTGGCAGCAAGCCAATACACCTGCTATAACTGGAATTAAGCCCTCCTCAAAATCCTCAATCCATTATAAAGTTATAAAAATAGAATAGAAATAGCTACCTTTTACTGTAATACTTATTTTTTTTAACTCATTTATGCTTCATTGTTTACACTCTGGTCTATTTCCATCTACTGGAAGAGATGTGGGGAGTGTTCCCTAGGGGTTTCTGTCAGGGTTTAAACGTAGTGTTTTGAGTGCACAAGAATATTTATTTCTCTTGTTAAGTGTATCCAGTCCACGGATCATCCATTACTTATGGGATATTAACTCCTCCCCAACAGGAAGTGCAAGAGGATTCACCCAGCAGAGCTGCTATATAGCTCCTCCCCTAACTTCCATTCCCAGTCATTCTCTTGCACCCAACGAATAGATAGGATGTGTGAGAGGACTGTGGTGATTATACTTAGTTTCATACCTTCAATCAAAAGTTTGTTATTTTATAATAGCACCGGAGTGTGTTATTCCTTCTCTGGTAGAATTTGAAGAAGAATCTACCTGAGTTTTTCTATGATTTTAGCCGGAGTAGTTAAGATCATATTGCTGTTTCTCGGCCATCTGAGGAGAGGTAAACTTCAGATCAGGGGACAGCGGGCAGATTAATCTGCAAAGAGGTATGTAGCAGCTTATTATTTTCTGACAATGGAATTGATGAGAAAATTCTGCCATACCGATATAATGTAAACTCAGCCTTAAATGCAGTAGCAGCAACTGGTATCAGGCTGTCATGTATGTATATTTTACACTTCAGTATTCTGGGGAATGGCACTTCACTGGAATTATACTGTATGCATAAAACTTTAGCCTAATTTGCAGGGACTAGCAACAGGCTTTTTAATAACACTCAATTTATTAATGTTAAACGTTTTTTGCTGGCATGTAAAATCGTTTAATTTTCTGAGGTACTGGGTGAAAAAATGTTTTGGGCACTATTTTTTTCCACTTGGCAGTCGTTTTATTTAATTTATGACAGTTTACTGATCTCTCTCACTGTTATGTGTGAGGGGGAGAGGCCTTTTTTGGTGCTTTTGCTACGCATCAAAAAATTCAGTCAGAAGTTTATTGTCTTCCCTGCATGATCCGGTTCATCTCTACAGAACTCAGGGGTCTTCAAAACTTGTTTTGAGGGAGGTAATCACTCACAGCAGAGCTGTGAGATTGTAGTTGACTGTGATAAAAAAAAAAAAAACGTTTATTTCTGTATTTTTTTTTTTTTTTTTTCTGCTATCAGGGTTAGTTATCCTTTGCTAATGGGAGCAATCCTTTGCTAAAATTGTGTTTTTTACAAAGATTTGATGCTATAACTTTTCAGTTTATTAATTTTCAACTGTCATAACTTTTTCTGTGCTTCTTATAGGCACAGTACGTTTTCATATTATAGTAAATTACTTGAAAAGTATTTCCAAGTTGCTAGTTTATTTGCTAATGTGTTAAACATGTCTGATTCAGAGGAAGATATCTGTGCTATATGTGCTAAAGCCAAAGTGGAGCCCAATAGAAATTTATGTACTAACTGTATTGATGCTACTTTAAATAAAAGTCAATCTGTACAAATTGAACATATTTCACCAAACAACGAGGGGAGAGTTATGCCGACTAACTCGCCTCACGTGTCAGTACCTGCATCTCCCGCTCGGGAGGTGCGTGATATTGTAGCGCCGAGTACATCTGGGCGGCCATTACAAATCACATTACAGGATATGGCTACTGTTATGACTGAAGTTTTGGCTAAATTACCAGAACTAAGAGGTAAGCGTGATCACTCTGGGGTGAGAACAGAGTGCGCTGATAATATTAGGGCCATGTCAGACACTGCGTCACAATTTGCAGAACATGAGGACGGAGAGCTTCATTCTGCGGGTGACGGTTCGGATCCAAACAAACTGGATTCAGATATTTCAAATTTTAAATTTAAGCTGGAAAACCTCCGTGTATTACTAGGGGAGGTGTTAGCGGCTCTGAATGATTGTAACACAGTTGCAATACCAGAGAAAATGTGTAGGTTGGATAAATATTTTGCGGTACCGGCGAGTACTGACGTTTTTCCTATACCTAAGAGACTTACTGAAATTGTTACTAAGGAGTGGGATAGACCCGGTGTGCCGTTCTCACCCCCTCCGATATTTAGAAAGATGTTTCCAATAGACGCCACCACACGGGACTTATGGCAAACGGTCCCTAAGGTGGAGGGAGCAGTTTCTACTTTAGCTAAGCGTACCACTATCCCGGTGGAGGATAGCTGTGCCTTTTCAGATCCAATGGATAAAAAGTTAGAGGGTTACCTAAAGAAAATGTTTGTTCAACAAGGTTTTATATTGCAACCTCTTGCATGCATTGCGCCTGTCACGGCTGCAGCAGCATTTTGGTTTGAGTCTCTGGAAGAGACACTTGAATCAGCTCCATTAGATGAGATTACACACAAGCTTAAAGCCCTTAAGTTAGCTAACTCATTTATTTCAGATGCCGTAGTACATTTAACTAAACTTACGGCTAAGAATTCCGGATTCGCCATTCAGGCACGCAGAGCACTGTGGCTAAAATCCTGGTCAGCTGACGTTACTTCTAAATCTAAATTGCTTAATATACCTTTCAAAGGGCAGACCTTATTCGGGCCCGGGTTGAAAGAAATTATCGCTGACATTACAGGAGGTAAAGGCCATGCCCTGCCTCAAGACAGAGCCAAACCTAAGGCTAGACAGTCTAATTTTCGTTCCTTTCGTAATTTCAAAGCAGGAGCAGCATCAACTTCCTCTGCACCAAAACAGGAAGGAGCTGTTGCTCGCTACAGACAAGGCTGGAGACCTAACCAGTCCTGGAACAAGGGCAAGCAGGCCAGGAAACCTGCTGCTGCCCCTAAGACAGCATGAATCGAGGGCCCCCGATCCGGGAACGGATCTAGTGGGGGGCAGACTTTCTCTCTTCGCCCAGGCTTGGGCAAGAGATGTCCAGGATCCCTGGGCATTAGAGATCATATCTCAGGGATACCTTCTAGACTTCAAATTCTCTCCCCCAAGAGGGAGATTTCATCTGTCAAGGTTGTCAACAAACCAAATAAAGAAAGAGGCGTTTCTACGCTGCGTACAAGATCTTTTATTAATGGGAGTGATCCATCCGGTTCCGCGGTCGGAACAAGGACAAGGGTTTTACTCAAATCTGTTTGTGGTTCCCAAAAAAGAGGGAACTTTCAGGCCAATCTTGGATTTAAAGATCCTAAACAAATTCCTAAGAGTTCCATCGTTCAAAATGGAAACTATTCGGACAATTTTACCCATGATCCAAAAGGGTCAGTACATGACCACAGTGGATTTAAAGGATGCTTACCTTCACATACCGATTCACAAAGATCATTACCGGTATCTAAGGTTTGCCTTTCTAGACAGGCATTACCAGTTTGTAGCTCTTCCATTCGGATTGGCTACGGCTCCGAGAATCTTCACAAAGGTTCTGGGTGCTCTTCTGGCGGTACTAAGATGGCGAGGAATTGCGGTAGCTCCGTACCTAGACGACATTCTGATACAAGCTTCAAGCTTTCAAACTGCCAAGTCTCATACAGAGTTAGTACTGGCATTTCTAAGGTCGCATGGATGGAAGGTGAACGAAAAGGATTGTGGTTACATCTTTGTGTCCTAATCCTTCTTCGAAAAAGGAACGTCTGCTACACAATCTAGATGTAGTCCGTGCCCTGAAATTTTATCTACAGGCAACTAAGGATTTTCGACAAACGTCTTCCCTGTTTGTCGTTTATTCTGGTCAGAGGAGAGGTCAAAAAGCTTCGGCTACCTCTCTCTCCTTTTGGCTTCGTAGCATAATACGGTTAGCCTATGAGACTGCTGGACAGCAGCCTCCTGAAAGAATTACAGCACATTCTACTAGAGCTGTGGCTTCCACTTGGGCCTTTAAGAATGAGGCTTCTGTTGAACAGATTTGCAAGGCTGCAACTTGGTCTTCTCTTCATACTTTTTCCAAATTTTACAAATTTGACACTTTTGCTTCTTCGGAGGCTGTTTTTGGGAGAAAGGTTCTTCAGGCAGTGGTTCCTTCAGTATAAAGAGCCTGCCTGTCCCTCCCGTCATCCGTGTACTTTAGCTTTGGTATTGGTATCCCATAAGTAATGGATGATCCGTGGACTGGATACACTTAACAAGAGAAAACATAATTTATGCTTACCTGATAAATTTATTTCTCTTGTAGTGTATCCAGTCCACGGCCCGCCCTGTCACTTTAAGGCAGGTAATTTTTCCATTAAACTACAGTCACCACTGTACCCTATGGTTTTCCTTTCTCTGCATGTTTTCGGTCGAATGACTGGTAATGGCAGTTAGGGGAGGAGCTATATAGCAGCTCTGCTGGGTGAATCCTCTTGCACTTCCTGTTGGGGAGGAGTTAATATCCCATAAGTAATGGATGATCCGTGGACTGGATACACTACAAGAGAAATAAATTTATCAGGTAAGCATAAATTATGTTTTTCATATAATTTTGTTATTAATATGAAAGCCAAAATATTTATTTTATCACTCAGAGCATGCAATTTTAAACAACTTTCCAATTTAGTTCTATGTTCTAAATTGCTTCATTCCCTTGCTATACTTTATTGAAAAGAATACCTAGGTGGGCTCAGGAGCAGCAAAGCACTACTGGGAGCTAGTTGTTGATTGATGGTTGCACATGTATGCCTCTTGTCATTGGTTTACTTGACGTGTTCAGCTAGCTACCACTAGTGCATTACTGATCCTTCAACAAAGGATACCAAGAGAACAAAGCAACTTTGATAATAGGAGTAAAGGGAAAAGTCATTTCCAATTCTCTGATCTATCTGAATAATGAAAGAAAAAAATGGGGTTTCATATCCCTTTAACACCTTTACCCAAAAAAATACATATTTATACATCATGTGTAACTTTGTTCCTCGTACTGCATAAGGTATATATACATCCGAGCTGCAGGAAGCTCCAGCAGTCTCGACTGTAAAGTTACAGCCAAGAGCTGGATGTCCTGAGCTCCAGGCATCTGTCTGCATATGGAACGATTAGTACTCCGGTTCCATTTGAAGGTTCCATTTGAAGGCAGATGCCTGATCGCTATAGACAGTGAAACTTCATACATTTTTTTTACATCAAGTGACCAGCTGATGAACCAATGAGCTCAGGTCACGTATTGGCATGATGGGGAACAAATGGGTTGGATTTCTGTGGACATTTAAACCCGGGATTTTTTTTTTTAATTATACTATATTTATGAAGCGCCAACATATTCTGCATCGCTGTCCATGGATACAATTAATTTCAATAAAACAATTATATAAAACTTGTAAGAGACAGGACAAAATTTACAAACACATACAGGAGGAATTGAGGGCCCTATTCCCGTGGGAACTTACAATCTAGAAGGGTAGGTAGTTGAGAAACAGGAGGTGAGGACTGCAAGATCGAGAAATATGTTAATGCAGAGTTAGATTAGGGAAATGTTTTTAGGTAAGTGAAATTAATTTATTATTGAGTTGGGTGGTAGGCTTCTCTGAACAAAAAAAAATATTGAGGGAGCATTTAAAGGAAGAAAGATTAGGGCAATGCCTGACAGCACGAGGGAGAGTGTTTCAGAAGGTAGGTTCTGCACGACAGAAGTCCTGCAGTCTAGCATGAGAAGAGGTGATAGTTGCGGATGCAAGGAGCAGGTCATTGTTGGATCTTAGTGGGCAGGCTGGAGTATACTTGTTTATTAGAGAGGATAGGTAGAGGGGAGCAGCATTGGTGAGAGCTTTGTATGTAAGGGTGAGAATTTTAAATTTAATTCTGCTGTGAATGGGGAGCTAATGAAGGGACTCGCAGAGAAGTGCAGCAGATACAGAGCGACGGGAAAGGTGGATTAGCCTGGCAGAGGCATTTAGGATGGATTGAAGGGGGAGAAGTGGGAAAGAAGAAGGCCAGTAAATAGGTTATTGCAGTAGTCAAGTTGGGAAATAACAAGGGAGTGGATTATTTGCTTTGTGGTGTTAGCGCTCAGAAAAGCACAAACCTTGGAAATATTGCATAGATGGTTGCAGCAGGATGTAGAAAGTGTTTGGATGTGGGGGACGAAGGATAGATTTGAGTCAACTGTAACTCCAAGGCAGGGGGCTTGGGGCGATTGGGAAATTGTGATGCCGTCAACAGGGATAGAGAAGTCAGAAATCAGCGTAGAGTTTGAGGAGGGATAAGAAGGAGCTCAGTCTTGGACATGTTAATCTTTAGGTGGTGAGAGGACATCCAGGAAGAAATACCAGATAAGTAGTTGCTGACATGAGAAAAGACAGAGGGAGAGAGAGCAGGGGTGGAGAGGTAGATCTGGGCGTCATCAGCATAGAGGTGATATTTGAAGCCATAACTGTTGATAAGTTTACTCAGTGAAGAAGTATAAATGGAGAAGAGTAGTGGACCCAGAACAGATCCGTGAGGTACTCCAACAGAGGCGTGGAGAGGAGGAGTTGCCGGCAAATGACACAGAAAAAGACCTGTGATAAAGATAGGAGTGAATCCAGAAAAGAGCTGTGTCACAGAGGCCAAAAGAGCTAAGGGTCTGTAGGAGGAGGGGGTGGTCAAGTGTGTTGAAGGCAGCTGAGAGGTCAAGTAAGATCATTAGTAACCTTGGTAAGGGCAGTCTCAGTTGAGTGTTTAGGGAGGAATCCATATTGCAGGTGGTCAAGCAAGGAGTTGGTGTACAGGAAGTGGGTTAGGCGATTGTAAACTAGTTTTTCAAGGAGTTTTGATGTTAGTGGAAGCAGTGATATGGGGCAGTACCTTTTAAGGAGAATTAGGGTCGAGGGAAGATTTTTTGAGTATGGGAGTTACTTTTGCGTGTTTGAAAGAAGATGGGAATGAGCCGGTAGAGAGAGATAGGTTGAAGATGTGAGTAAGAGCAGGAGTGAGGATGGAAGACAGGGAGGGTATTAGATGGGAAGGATCGAGCGGGCAGGTAGTGAGGAGTAAGGAAGATAGTAAGAAAGAAACTTCATTCACAGTGGCTGGATGGAAGATGCAGAGGGTGGCAGAGGGAGTAGCTGGGCCTGTTGTTGGAATATTGCAGGTTGGTGTTGGGATGTTGCTTCGGATAGTACGTGTTTTGTTTAAAAAGTAGTCTTGAGCACTAAAGACAGATGGAGGGGGTGGAGCAGGTGGGTAGAGGAGAGAGTTAAAGGTGGAGAAAAATCATTTAGGGTTTGAGGAAAGAGTACATATGAGAGAAGAGAAGTAGGTTTGCTTGGCTAAGTGAAGGGCAGAAGTGTATGAATGAAGAATAAACTTATAGTGTATGAAATCAGGTTCAGAGTGAGTTTTCCTTCAGACACGCTCAACAGTACAGGAGCATTTTTGCAAATAGCGTGGTTGCTGAGAGTGCCAGGGCTTCAACTGATGGCGTGATATTTTGCACATTTGGGGAGGGGCAAGTGTGTCTAGTGCAGAGGACATGGTTTTGTTATAGTGGGCTGTAGCAAGATCAGGGCAGGTTATAGGGGAAGTGTGAGGGAGGAGATCTTGATGATTTTTGAAAATTGAAGTGGATATACAGCATGTAAATTTCTACAGGTGTGGGGGCGGGATGGAGAAGTGGGTTTAGCTGTTGCATTAATATTATAGGTGACCAGGTGATAGTCTGAAATAGAACAGAGGTAGGAAGATACCAGGTTGATTGAGTGTCCATCACGGTGAGCAGGGAATAGGGTGGATTGTGAGAGACTGAAGGAGGATGTGCGTGAAAGAAGTTTAGAGGCAGCAGGAGCGGATGGGTTGTCAATGGGAATGTTATAGTCCCCAAGAATTAGGATTGGTATATTTTGTAGAGAGAAAGTGAGGAAGCCAGGCGACAAAGTTGTCAACAAATTGGGAGGTTGGTCCAGGAGTGTGATAGATGACTGCCACTTTGAGGGAGAGGGGGGAGAACAGGCAAATATAGTGGACTTCAAAAGAGGAGAAGCAGAGAGATGGGATTGGAGGTAGGTACTGATAAGTGCAGCAGGGGGAGAGCAGGATCCCAATACTGCCGCCACATTTCTCACCTGGCCTAGGGGTATGGCTAAAGTGAAGACCACCATGTGTGAGAGCAGCAGTGGAAACAGTGTCAGAAGAAGATAGCCAGTAATTGCTAAAAAGGTGAAAGCATTTGATATAAACAGGTCATGAATGGTTGTAAGTTTGTTGCAGACAGATCGAGAGTTCCATAGTGTGCAAGTGAAAGGAGTGTGTGTGTGTGTGTATGGGATGCATTGGATGGAAATGAGGCTATGTGTGTTGCTTTTATTAAAGTTTCTATAAGAAGTGTGTGAGTGTGTGATTGGGTAATGGTGGGAATGAGGGTTGGCCCAGGATTTGGAGAGATGCCGCCTGATGCTAATAGCAGCAAGATGGAAAGTAAGAGTAGGTGAGAATGAGATTTATAGCAGTGGGGGCATTTCTGTGAGGTGGCGCAGTTTAGTGACATAGATTTTAAAATAGAAAGTAGTTCATGAGAGCTAAGGTAAGGAGAGGAAAGGAGAGAGCAGCCTATAGACTGTTAAAAGGAAAAGCAGTCCTGAAAACATAGCAGAATATTAAGTGCAAAAGATTGTTTTTGAAATGAAAGCATTTAGCTTGCCTCAAATAATCTTCAAATCTTGATCAATTCTTGTATAATTCTTAGTGCTGCCACTTAAAGATGGTCACTTAGACACATGGGAGCTTAGAGAGATGGAATGCTCTGCATACACTCATGTATACATGTTCATTAGAGTGATCGTAAGTTCGTAACAAACCCTTTGAGAAATTAGTGTGGATAAAACGCCTAGGGAGAAGTTAACCGATTACCACATTAGAACATCAGCCGTGTTTGTCACAAGGGGAACTGCTTTGCATATCCACTTCCAAAGTAGGATCTTTGCCCTCGAAAACAGTTCTTGGATGCCGGCATATTGGACGGCTGGGAGGATCGATACTACAGTGGAGGTCATGTGAGACGCTGTGTGACAGGTTTTAAAGTTATTTTAATCATGCACGTGCATATTGACTATGTGCATTTTTAGAATAAATTTAACCTGCATTTGAGTCTGGGGTGGGCTTGTCTCTTTTGTATTATACATATCACTTCCTTATTGTGGTTTAGGAATGTTGAAAATCCCCCGTAATAATGGAATAAAGTGTTTACCACATATATTCCTTTAATGCCTAAATAGTGTAACCAACATGTTATGGCACATATAGAAAACAACCTCATTTATTATAAAGTTCTAACCTGTATAAGGACATACGAATTTATTTTGAACTAGTGTACGCACATGCTTTATCCATCTTGCTGCCACAGTATACAAATCATTTTTTGTATAGTCAAGTTTTATTTGTGTGTTTAAAATGCTACACTATAAGAATATAAGTAGGAACATGTGAAACAAAATTACAACCCTAATTTACTTAAAGGGACATGAAACCCACTTTTGTTTTTCATGATTCAGATAGAGCAAGTGATTTTAAAGTGATATAAAACATGTTGAGATCTGTGTATGTCCTAAAAGGACTAATTAAGTAAAAAAAAGTTTGGAAACATTTTTTTTTTTTAAATGCTGGCAAGTATTTTTTTTCTCTCTCCAAAATAAGCAAAATTAGTTACATAGCCATGCTGTCTGGAGTAGTCTGATCCACCCCCCCCTATCAGTGTTTAGCTACAGAAACACAGGCATTGTATTTCACAGCTGCTTATTTGCTCCTAGGCCTGCTCCAGCAGATAATGACTGTGAACTTCTGCATTCTGCTAAAGCAAAGGTAGATATAGATGCAGCCTTTGAAGGAATTGTGTGGGGAGAGTTAGAGCTGTACAATTCGGAAACGTAAAAGAAACGGTTAATGGCAAGGCACTACAGTATAAATTTGCAGGTAAAATAATAAAAGTACATATTATTATATTTTGCCTCTATTTCAACTTGTTTTATGTCCCTTTAAACAACTTTCCAATTATTTAGTCTCTTGATATTCTTTGTTGAAAAGGATAGCTAGCTAGAATAGCTGCTGATTGTTTGCCACGCATATATGCCTTTTGTGATTAGCTGACCAATGTGTTCAGATAGCTCCCATTAGTGCATTGCTGCTTTTTCAACAAATGATGCCAAGAGAATGAAGCAAATTATATAATAGAAGTAAATTAGAAAGTTGTTTAAAATTGTATTCTCTGTCTGAATAATGAAAGACAAATTTTGGATTTCATGTCCCTTTAAAGTGATGGTAAACCTGAGCCTGTTTGAAAAGCTAGCAAGCATCTAATGAGTAAAAAAAAAGTGGACCTTTATTCATGGTTTTTACTTGAAAATGCTAAAAACTTTCTTTTTTTTAAAACCCTCTGGGGCATATTTATCAAGCTCCATAAGGAGCTTGATGCCCCGTGTTTTGGCTTGCCGGAAACAGAAGTTATGAAGCAGTGGTCTAAAGACCGCTGCTCCATAACCTGTCTGCCGGCTCTGAGGCCGCAGACAGAAATCGCTAGAAATCAACCCGATCGAATACGATCGGGTTGATTGACACCCACTGCTAGCGGCTGATTGGCCCAAATCTTCAGGGGTCGGCATTGCACCAGCACTTCACAAGAATTGCTGGTGCAATGATAAATGCCGAGAGCGTATGCTGTCGGCATTAATCGATGTGCAGCAGACATGATCCGCAATATCGTATCATGTCCGCTCGCACCTTCATAAATTGGCCCCTCTGGCTGCCCACCACAAAGCTATTTTTTTCTTTTTAAACAAGGTGACGCTTTCCCCTCTTCTCCAATAGCTGTGCTAGCCATATGGCACTCACAGTTTAACTAGCACATCTTTAGTTGAGGAGGTGGAGGGTGTTTTTTTAGTAACCTACTGTTTCTCACCCTCATACCCTTCTAGATTGTAAGTTCCCACAGTAATAAGGCACTCATTTTACTCTTGTTTTTGTTTGATACATTTTGTCCTGTGTCTTACAAATTTTGTATCATCATTGTACTTTTTTTCTTTGTACCCATGGATATCACTGCGGAATTTGTTGGCGCTTTATAAATAAAGAGTAATAATAATATAACAATCAAAAAAAAAGAAAAATATTTTCACGTGAAAATCATGAATAAAGGTGTAATGTATTTACCTATTAGATGTACGCTAGCGTTTCCAACACACTCAGGTTCACATTAAGTTATATGTTGAGCTTTATTAATAATTACATTTGGTACAATATTATATTACAGATTTTGCTAAATTCTGATAAAGGACTAGAATCACGAGTGAAACGATAACTGTTGGCGTAAGCAATAAGAGGTATTTTGTGGCTCTTAGTTAAAAGTAAACGCGTTCGCTGGAGCGCAATCAAATTTAACACAAGTCGGGTTAGCACGACTTCAGAGCTCTGGTTTACTGGCACGCGAGAAAAAAAGTTGCACAAACACATCAAAAATTAATTTAACAGTACAGTAACAGTTACACTCATGATAACACTGTCTGATAAAAACATATTGTAAAATATTCTAAACAATCCATAGAATATATCTAAATAAAATATTTTAAAGTATATTTAATATTTTTTTATATATTTTTATATTTTTTTAAATATTTTGTATGTAATATTTCAATAACGCGCCTTAAGATGACATACATAGCTATACCTATATATCTATAGTAATAGAAATATAGGTATATTAACAAATAGATAGATTATGATATTAAATACTGTATGTATTTAAGAATAAAAAGATTAATATTTCATGTCGGGTTTAGCGCTCTTGAATGTACGAGGTCGGGTTAGCGCGAGAGTATAGTAATCTAGCCCACAGTGCGGGAAGTTTCTCTTTGTGAAAGGTACGTTCTAGGCACAAAATGATGTACCTTGGGCCATAACTAGCTATAAAATAGACTATTACATAATTGTTCATTCCCTGTTTTGTTTTTGTTTTTTTATTATGGCTCAGTATAGCCCAAACTTGATAGACTATTGATTTTATATTTCCTGTTCATTGCAGGGGTTTGTGTTTGTGCTCTCTTACTACTGTGTCTTTCCTGTTTTGGTGGTATATGAAAAGGAGTCTATTGTACATAAAGATTAATGAGTAAATGTGGAATCATTAAAAAGTTCACCAGTATAGACTTTCTATTTGTAAACTTTATTTGGAGTATGGGGTCTCCAGTTGCCATAAATACTTCAGCCACTGGATCCAGCCACTGGATTCCAGAGACACACTGACATATTAGTCATTGAGTTGACTAGACATTTGCCATAGCTGAACCTGCACTCTGACAAGAGGAGACCTAGGAGCTGTCAATCAGCCCCAATGCAGCAGCGGTTTTAAGACTAGAAATACTAATGTTGTCAATATATCTTTATTTGAAACTACCACCTTTGTTTCCTTATCTGTCTGTCTGATAACAATCTATTTTTGTTCAAATGTTTAAGTGCAAATGTTCATTGCAGCTCTGTAACTGACTTTAACTATGTGTTTAACACGTTATAGGCGGTTAACACATGGTTATGTGCATGCAATAATGTAACAATAACATGCTGCAGCACATCAGAGCATACTGTTTTGCACTTCACGCTATTCTTTTTTGTTTTAAATGTTAAAAGGAAGTGCAGCTAGACCTTAAAGGGACAGACAAAAAAAATAAACTTAACCCTTCCAGTGCTAAGCATTTTCCCACCTGGGTGCTAAGCTGATTTGAGGGTTTTTTAATTTTAAGTTTTTTTAAAATATATATATTTTTTTACTTTTTTTTCTTTCTTATACTGTTAGAAAGGTTAGACAATTACCTTTCCAATGGTAGGTCTTGGAGCATGCCCCCTTTCCCTATACTTGTCATTGTATTTTGTTAATAAAGTTGTGCGGTGACGTCACCACGCAATACGTGAAGCCCCGGCAATCGGGCCTGTATAGAGCCCCCAGATCTCCCTTAAGGCTGGAGAGTGCTAGAGACGGATCTGAGCTGTCGCTAGCACCTGAGTGTGAAACTCTGCAACGGCTCAGAGCCATCGTTAGCACTCAAGGGGAAGGGATATGAAACCCACATTTTCTTTCTTTCGTTATTCAGATAGAGCACACAATTTTAAGCAACTTTCTAATTGACTCCTATTATCAATTTCTCTTCGTTCTCTTTGTATCTTTATTTGAAAAGGCAGGGATGCAAGGTTAGGAGCCAGCCCATTTTAGGTTCAGCACCCTGGGTAGAGCTTGCTGATTGGTGGCTAGTAATTCCTGCTTACCTTTCTTACAATGTAATGTTCTTCAGACATACCTCAGGGTCAGTGTGAAGGAGCTGACATATGGCTGCCCTTAAGTAATAACCCTTACAATTTTAGTCAACATTTCATATCTCAAGATTCATGCAATGGGACTGTATTCCACTCTAAGAGATGCAGTGTGTTGCTGCTCCAGTGTTGTCTAAAGGTCTGATGTAGGCATAGTTATGGGAGAGGGGCTGCAGGTCCAGACGGTCTGGTTTTATGTAGGTTAGTGCTTATAGAGGGGCTGATCTGATGAGAGTTGTTATGTGGATATGTCGCTGAAAGAAGTGCTCCAGGACCAAGCATCTGATCTAAAGTGTTATTTGGATATGGGACTGATAGGAATGCTGCAGGACCAAGGATCTGATCTGAGGTGTTATTTGGATATGGGACTGATAGGAATGCTGCAGGACCAAGGATCTGATCTGAGGTGTTATTTGGATATGGGACTGACAGGAATGCTGCTGTACCAAGGATCTGATCTGAGGTGTTATTTGGATATGGGACTGACAGGAATACTGCTGTACCAAGGATCTGATCTGAGGTGTTATTTGGATATGGGACTGATAGGAATGCTGCAGGACCAAGGATCTGATCTGAGGTGTTATTTGGATATGGGACTGACAGGAATGCTGCTGTACCAAGGATCTGATCTAAGGTGTTATTTGGATATGGGACTGACAGGAATGCTGCTGTACCAAGGATCTGATCTGAGGTGTTATTTGGATATGGGACTGACAGGAATGCTGCAGGACCAAGGATCTGATCTAAAGTGTTATTTGGATATGGGGCTGACAGGATTGCTGCTGTACCAAGGATCTGATCTGAGGTGTTATTTGGATATGGGACTGACAGGAATGCTGCAGGACCAAGGATCTGATCTGAGGTGTTATGTGAGTGTGTGGCTAACAGAAGTGCAGCAGGACCAAGGATCTAATTGGATGTGTTATGTGTGGGTGTGGCTGATAGAAGTGCTGTAGTACCAAGAATCTGATCTGAGGTGTTATGTGAGTGTGTGACTGATAGAAGTGCTGTTGTACCAAGCATCTGATCTGAGGTTTTATGTGAGTATGTGACTGATAAAAGTTCTGTTGTACCAAGGATCTGATCTGATGTGTTATGTGAGTATGTGATTGATAGAAGTGCTGTAGTACCAAGGATCTGATCTGAGGTGTTATGTGAGTGTGTGACTGATAGAAATGCTGTTGTACCAAGGATCTGATCTGAGGTGTTATGTGAGTGTGTGGCTAACAGAAGTGCAGCAGGACCAAGGATCTAATTGGATGTGTTATGTGGGGGTGTGGCTGATAGAAGTGCTGCAGAACCAAGGATCTGAGCTGAGGTTTTATGTGAGTATGTGACTGAGTATGTGACTGATAGAAGTGCTGTAGTACCAAGGATCTGATCTGAGGTGTTATGTGAGTGTGTGACTGATAGAAGTGCTGTAGTACCAAGGATCTGATCTGAGGTGTTATGTGAGTGTGTGACTGATAGAAGTGCTGTTGTACCAAGATCTGATCTGAGGTGTTATGTGAGTATGTGACTGATAGATGTGCTGTTGTACCAAGATCTGATCTGAGGTGTTATGTGAGTGTGTGACTGATAGATGTGCTGTTGTACCAAGATCTGATCTGAGGTGTTATGTGAGTGTGTGACTGATAGAAGTGCTGTAGTACCAAGGATCTGATCTGAGGTGTTATGTGAGTGTGTGACTGATAGAAGTGCTGTTGTACCAAGATCTGATCTGAGGTGTTATGTGAGTGTGTGACTGATAGATGTGCTGTTGTACCAAGATCTGATCTGAGGTGTTATGTGAGTGTGTGACTGATAGAAGTGCTGTAGTACCAAGGATCTGATCTGAGGTGTTATGTGAGTGTGTGACTGATAGAAGTGCTGTTGTACCAAGATCTGATCTGAGGTGTTATGTGAGTGTGTGACTGATAGATGTGCTGTTGTACCAAGATCTGATCTGAGGTGTTATGTGAGTGTGTGACTGATAGAAGTGCTGTAGTACCAAGGATCTGATCTGAGGTGTTATGTGAGTGTGTGACTGATAGAAGTGCTGTTGTACCAAGATCTGATCTGAGGTGTTATGTGAGTATGTGACTGATAGATGTGCTGTAGTACCAAGGATCTGATCTGAGGTGTTATGTGAGTGTGTGACTGATAGAAGTGCTGTTGTACCAAGGATCTGATCTGAGGTGTTATGTGAGTATGTGACTGATAGAAGTGCTGTTGTACCAAGAATCTGATCTGAGGTGTTATGTGAGTGTGCAGGGTCGGCTCCAAGGGGGGGGTATTGGGGGGCAATGCCCACCCAAATGGAATGCTGTGCCCCCTCAAAATATATTAGTTATTTTTAATTGTTGAATAAAATGTTTTGCGCGCACACACACACTATCTGCTGATGATTGTTTGATATCATTCATCGTGCTCTGCTTACTCTGACTGACATGCGGTTGCCGCACTGCACTTATTCCACAAGGCATGCAGTTAGGTGATGCAGAGTGGAGCAGAGAAGTTAGTCGGAGAGCAGCCAGACTCAGCAGGTGAGCGCTGCACTGGTGACTGAGGTCAGACAGACAGAGTGGACTGTGGAGGGCTTTTATTGGAAGTGCTGGGCCGGGCCAGCCCAATGTTACTCCGTCCTATCTGCGGCCATATACACAGACTGAGTGAAGCAAAGGAGTGAGTCAGAGAGCAGCCAGCTGCCAGACTTAGCAGGTGAGCAGCACACTGCGCTGGTGAGTGGTGACTGAGGTTAGAGTGGAGGGCTTTTTTTGGCAGTACTGCAGGCCGGGCCGGCCCAATGTAACTTACTCCTGTCTGCGGCCATATAATATGGGGACAACACGTGCCATGTTTATGTGTAGGCCACCAGCGCCTCGCACAATCTCTTGTGGTGGGGTGGGGTGGGGAAGGCGGCAAAACTCCACTGGCTCAGGAAGCTGAAGCATTAAGGAGCCTGGGACACAGATCTTGGTGATCGTAGACATGATGAAGTGAAGTCTACAAACTACAGAGGTGGAAACTCCAGTTGGGACGTTAGCATGGGCAGGTAACGTTAGCGTTTAATTCTTATGTGCATTTATTTAATAACAGGGAACATCAGTATTAGTTTACAATTTACATTGTTTTGGCCTAATTAAAGTATCCATTCAGATCTATCATTCTATTATTATCATTATGCAGCCTTGTCTCCAAGAATGAATGAATGAATAAACTAATAGATTGTAAAGAATACTAGACGATATTATGGAAAGGCTAAAAAATCTGAGTCTTACAAATACTAGGGGGATGTCTCATGATCACTGGTTTACCTTTTTTACCCCCCCACGAAGTAGTTCCTATGTTGCACTATATCAGCATATACTCACCCTAAGATAGAGAAAAGGGTTAAATTAAATATTCTAGAGACATAAAAAAAAAAGACATATTTGGTTTTATAGTAACACATTAGGAAGTGTAAAATGTATTAGCTAACCATAATTAATATTTTAAAATATATTTTGACTTCTGTTCCTTGAAGAGAAATAATTTACTTGCATATGTGTGTTAGTAACTTACTAACTGAAGTTTGGATCTCAATTAAGTAAAAAAAAAGTGCGTTGCTATTCAAAAATTCAACAAACATACACACACACAAACACGCATACACACTCATACACATTAATATACACACATATACATACACACACACAGAAGCACACATACACATACACACACACACACACACACATTAATATACACACATATACCTACACACACACAGAAGCACATATACACACACGTATTAATACACACATATACACACATAAACATACACACACAGACGCATACATATACACACATACATACAAGCGCACACATAGACACACACACATATTAATACACATATACATACAAACACATACTTACACATACACACAAAAACACATACACACAGACGCACACATGAGTAAATGTGTGCCCCCTCGTGAAAAAAATGCCCCCCCATTTTATTTGTTCTAGAGCCGACCCTGTAGAGTGTGTGGCTGATAGAAGTACTGTAGTACTAAGGATCTGATTAGAGATGTGATTTGGGTATGTGACTGATAGAAGTACTGTAGTACCAAGGATCTGATCTGAAGTGTTATGTGAGTGTGTGGCTGATAGAAGTGCTGTTGTACCAAGGATCTGATCTGAGGTTTTATGTGAGTATGTGACTGATAGAAGTGCTGCAGTACCAAGGATCTGATCTGAGGTGTTATTTGGATATGGGACTGACAGGAATGCTGCTGTACCAAGGATCTGATCTAAGGTGTTATTTGGATATGGGACTGACAGGAATGCTGCTGTACCAAGGATCTGATCTGAGGTGTTATTTGGATATGGGACTGACAGGAATGCTGCAGGACCAAGGATCTGATCTAAAGTGTTATTTGGATATGGGGCTGACAGGATTGCTGCTGTACCAAGGATCTGATCTGAGGTGTTATTTGGATATGGGACTGACAGGAATGCTGCAGGACCAAGGATCTGATCTGAGGTGTTATGTGAGTGTGTGGCTAACAGAAGTGCAGCAGGACCAAGGATCTAATTGGATGTGTTATGTGTGGGTGTGGCTGATAGAAGTGCTGTAGTACCAAGAATCTGATCTGAGGTGTTATGTGAGTGTGTGACTGATAGAAGTGCTGTTGTACCAAGCATCTGATCTGAGGTTTTATGTGAGTATGTGACTGATAAAAGTTCTGTTGTACCAAGGATCTGATCTGATGTGTTATGTGAGTATGTGATTGATAGAAGTGCTGTAGTACCAAGGATCTGATCTGAGGTGTTATGTGAGTGTGTGACTGATAGAAATGCTGTTGTACCAAGGATCTGATCTGAGGTGTTATGTGAGTGTGTGGCTAACAGAAGTGCAGCAGGACCAAGGATCTAATTGGATGTGTTATGTGGGGGTGTGGCTGATAGAAGTGCTGCAGAACCAAGGATCTGAGCTGAGGTTTTATGTGAGTATGTGACTGAGTATGTGACTGATAGAAGTGCTGTAGTACCAAGGATCTGATCTGAGGTGTTATGTGAGTGTGTGACTGATAGAAGTGCTGTAGTACCAAGGATCTGATCTGAGGTGTTATGTGAGTGTGTGACTGATAGAAGTGCTGTTGTACCAAGATCTGATCTGAGGTGTTATGTGAGTATGTGACTGATAGATGTGCTGTTGTACCAAGATCTGATCTGAGGTGTTATGTGAGTGTGTGACTGATAGATGTGCTGTTGTACCAAGATCTGATCTGAGGTGTTATGTGAGTGTGTGACTGATAGAAGTGCTGTAGTACCAAGGATCTGATCTGAGGTGTTATGTGAGTGTGTGACTGATAGAAGTGCTGTTGTACCAAGATCTGATCTGAGGTGTTATGTGAGTGTGTGACTGATAGATGTGCTGTTGTACCAAGATCTGATCTGAGGTGTTATGTGAGTGTGTGACTGATAGAAGTGCTGTAGTACCAAGGATCTGATCTGAGGTGTTATGTGAGTGTGTGACTGATAGAAGTGCTGTTGTACCAAGATCTGATCTGAGGTGTTATGTGAGTATGTGACTGATAGATGTGCTGTAGTACCAAGGATCTGATCTGAGGTGTTATGTGAGTGTGTGACTGATAGAAGTGCTGTTGTACCAAGGATCTGATCTGAGGTGTTATGTGAGTATGTGACTGATAGAAGTGCTGTTGTACCAAGAATCTGATCTGAGGTGTTATGTGAGTGTGCAGGGTCGGCTCCAAGGGGGGGGTATTGGGGGGCAATGCCCACCCAAATGGAATGCTGTGCCCCCTCAAAATATATTAGTTATTTTTAATTGTTGAATAAAATGTTTTGCGCGCACACACACACTATCTGCTGATGATTGTTTGATATCATTCATCGTGCTCTGCTTACTCTGACTGACATGCGGTTGCCGCACTGCACTTATTCCACAAGGCATGCAGTTAGGTGATGCAGAGTGGAGCAGAGAAGTTAGTCGGAGAGCAGCCAGACTCAGCAGGTGAGCGCTGCACTGGTGACTGAGGTCAGACAGACAGAGTGGACTGTGGAGGGCTTTTATTGGAAGTGCTGGGCCGGGCCAGCCCAATGTTACTCCGTCCTATCTGCGGCCATATACACAGACTGAGTGAAGCAAAGGAGTGAGTCAGAGAGCAGCCAGCTGCCAGACTTAGCAGGTGAGCAGCACACTGCGCTGGAGAGTGGTGACTGAGGTTAGAGTGGAGGGCTTTTTTTGGCAGTACTGCAGGCCGGGCCGGCCCAATGTAACTTACTCCTGTCTGCGGCCATATAATATGGGGACAACACGTGCCATGTTTATGTGTAGGCCACCAGCGCCTCGCACAATCTCTTGTGGTGGGGTGGGGTGGGGAAGGCGGCAAAACTCCACTGGCTCAGGAAGCTGAAGCATTAAGGAGCCTGGGACACAGATCTTGGTGATCGTAGACATGATGAAGTGAAGTCTACAAACTACAGAGGTGGAAACTCCAGTTGGGACGTTAGCATGGGCAGGTAACGTTAGCGTTTAATTCTTATGTGCATTTATTTAATAACAGGGAACATCAGTATTAGTTTACAATTTACATTGTTTTGGCCTAATTAAAGTATCCATTCAGATCTATCATTCTATTATTATCATTATGCAGCCTTGTCTCCAAGAATGAATGAATGAATAAACTAATAGATTGTAAAGAATACTAGACGATATTATGGAAAGGCTAAAAAATCTGAGTCTTACAAATACTAGGGGGATGTCTCATGATCACTGGTTTACCTTTTTTACCCCCCCCACGAAGTAGTTCCTATGTTGCACTATATCAGCATATACTCACCCTAAGATAGAGAAAAGGGTTAAATTAAATATTCTAGAGACATAAAAAAAAAAGACATATTTGGTTTTATAGTAACACATTAGGAAGTGTAAAATGTATTAGCTAACCATAATTAATATTTTAAAATATATTTTGACTTCTGTTCCTTGAAGAGAAATAATTTACTTGCATATGTGTGTTAGTAACTTACTAACTGAAGTTTGGATCTCAATTAAGTAAAAAAAAAGTGCGTTGCTATTCAAAAATTCAACAAACATACACACACACACAAACACGCATACACACTCATACACATTAATATACACACATATACATACACACACACAGAAGCACACATACACATACACACACACACACACACACACACATTAATATACACACATATACCTACACACACACAGAAGCACATATACACACACATATTAATACACACATATACACACATAAACATACACACACAGACGCATACATATACACACATACATACAAGCGCACACATAGACACACACACATATTAATACACATATACATACAAACACATACTTACACATACACACAAAAACACATACACACAGACGCACACATGAGTAAATGTGTGCCCCCTCGTGAAAAAAATGCCCCCCCATTTTATTTGTTCTAGAGCCGACCCTGTAGAGTGTGTGGCTGATAGAAGTACTGTAGTACTAAGGATCTGATTAGAGATGTGATTTGGGTATGTGACTGATAGAAGTACTGTAGTACCAAGGATCTGATCTGAAGTGTTATGTGAGTGTGTGGCTGATAGAAGTGCTGTTGTACCAAGGATCTGATCTGAGGTTTTATGTGAGTATGTGACTGATAGAAGTGCTGCAGTACCAAGGATCTGATCTGAGGTGTTATGTGAGTATGTGACTGATAGAAGTGCTGTAGTACCAAGGATCTGATCTGAGGTGTTATGTGAGTATGTGACTGATAGAAGTGCTGCAGTACCAAGGATCTGATCTGAGGTTTTATGTGAGTGTGTGACTGATAGAAGTGCTGTACTACCAAGGATCTGATCTGAGGTGTTGTGTGAGTATGTGACTGATAGAAGTCCTGTAGTACCAAGGATCTGATCTGAGGTGTTATGTGAGTATGTGACTGATAGAAGGGCTGTACTATCAAGGATCTGATCTGAGGTGTTGTGTGAGTATGTGACTGATAGAAGTCCTGTAGTACCAAGGATCTGATCTGAGGTGTTATGTGAGTATGTGACTGATAGAAGGGCTGTAGTACCAAGGATCTGATCTGAGCTGTTATAGAAACATAGAAACATAGATATTGACGGCAGATAAGAGCCATAGGCCCAGCAAGTCTGCCCCACCTTACCTAACAGTAGGTATGTGACTGATAGAAGTGCTGTAGTACCAAGGATCTGATCTGAGGTGTTATGTGAGTGTGTGACTGATAGAAGTGCTGTAGTACCAAGGATCTGATCTGAGGTGTTATGTGAGTGTGTGACTGATAGAAGTGCTGTAGTACCAAGGATCTGATCTGAGGTGTTATGTGAGTGTGTGACTGATAGAAGTGCTGTAGTACCAAGGATCTGATCTGAGGTGTTATGTGAGTGTGTGACTGATAGAAGTGCTGTAGTACCAAGGATCTGATCTGAGGTGTTATGTGAGTGTGTGACTGATAGAAGTCCTGTAGTACCAAGGATCTGATCTGAGGTGTTATGTGAGTATGTGACTGATAGAAGTGCTGTAGTACCAAGGATCTGATCTGAGGTGTTATGTGAGTGTATGACTGATAGAAGTCCTGTAGTACCAAGGATCTGATCTGAGGTGTTATGTGAGTATGTGACTGATAGAAGTGCTGTTGTACAAAGGATCTGATCTGAGGTTTTATGTGAGTATGTGACTGATAGAAGTGCTGCAGTACCAAGGATCTGATCTGAGGTGTTGTGTGAGTTAGTAAGTGACTGATAGAAGTGCTGTAGTACCAAGGATCTGATCTGAGTTGTTATGTGAGTGTGTGGCTAATAGAAGTACTGTAGTACTAAGGATCTGATTAGAGATGTGATATGGGTATGTGGCTTACAGTAGTGCTGCATGACCAAGGATCTAATCTGAGGTATTATTTTTGTATGTGGCTGATAAATGTGCTATATGACCAAGGATATAATTTGAGATCTGATGTTGGTATGTGGCTGAAAGAGGGGCTGCATGGACATAAAACTAATCTGTGGTCTGATATGGGTATGTGGCTAACAGAAGGACTGCAGGGCTATGAAACTGATCTGAGGTCTTATATGGGTATGTGGCTGTCAAAAGGACTGCAGGACAATTAAACTGATCTGAGGTCTGATGTAGGTATGTTGCTGACAGAGGGGCTGCAAGACCATGAAACTGATCTGGGGTCTGATGTGGGTATGTGGTTGACAAAGGGGATGCAGGGCCCTGAAACTGATCTTAGGTCCGATGATGATATGTGGCTGACAAAGGGGATGCAGGGCCTTGAAACTGATATGAAATCTGATCTTGGTATGTAGTTGAAAGAGGGGCTGCATGTAGGCTGACCATACGTCCCGTTTTAAAAGGGACAGTACCGCTATTTTATGATTTTTCCCCCGTCCCGTTGTTTTTTTAATAATGTACATTTTGTCTTGTTTTTTAGTTTATCCGATTGCGGCCAGCGCCAGTTTCATTTTTTTAGCACACACCACTACTAAAAAATGTTAAAGTCCCTGCCGGCGGGGAGGGCAGTTTGTTTTTCACTGCAGGGTTGGGTGGCCATGCCCACATGATCCACACCACGTTTATGCCGCCTGCGCTCAAAATTAGGGGCATTATAAAAAGTGACAGGTCAGTTGAGAGCTGTCAGACTGAGCTGAGGAGAGAGACTTTGAGATGAGGTCACGAGAGGGAAGATAGTTAGAACTACTAGCTAGCCGCCAATCTGTTGAAACATGTAAAGAAGTCTAGGGGGCCTATTTATCAATGTGCAAGTGGATCATGTCCACCACACACACATAGGTCTTCTAGGAGTAAGGAGTCGGACTAGATCTGTCATCGATCTAAAGATCATCTGCCTCTGCCATCATCAATTCTGACCATCAGAGAGATAATTCAATAGATCAACTTCTGCAAGAGATGTGCACAGAGAGGGGCCTATCTATCAAGCTCCGAATGGAGCTTGATGCCCCGTGTTTCTGGCGAGCCTGCAGGCTCGCCAGAAACAGTAGTTATGAAGCAGCGGTCTAAAGACCGCTGCTCCATAACCCTATCCGCCTGCTCTGAGCAGGCGGACAGCCATCGCCGCAATTCAACCCGATCGAGTACGATCGGGTTGATTGCCACCTCCCTGCTAGCGGCCAATTGGCCGCGAGTCAGCAGGGGGCGGCGTTGCACCAGTAGCTCTTGTGAGCTGCTGGTGCAATGCTGAACACAGAAAGCGTATTGCTCTCTGCATTTAGCGACTTTTGATAAATAGTGGCCTAAGAGTCTGACCTGTGTGCCTGTCAATAAATTTAACATTATAAAAGTATGCTGCTGCAGTGCAACATCATGCTAATTATGTTGTACAGTTATCATTATCAATCAAGTAACTATTTCCACATTTTTCTCAGTTCTTCCATGTAACATTTTTGGGCAACTCAGCTAAAATCTACAACTACTATTGTACTAATCAATCCAGATCTTCCAAACGCCTGTTCAGAGGCTACACTTTTTCCTGCCTTTACCAAAAATCAGTTAATATTTTGAGGGAATTTGCCTTGACAACATAAAGGATAATTTGGAAACATTGAGTTAGCTAAAGGGCATGTGATTAAAAAATATACACATTCCCAATTTAGATCATGGGGACATTGTGAAAACACTGAGGATTGGTATTTAGACGTTATGGCGAAGACTCACTTTTTTAAAGCATGTTTGTGTTTGGCAAATGTAAAATTGTATGATAAATTTGAATACTTTATGATAGTGGAGATAGTGAGACCAATAACAGAAGAATAATTGTTGGCTCAATAGTTTATATTCATATAATAAAAGTTAACTTTTGTTCAAATTGTACTTTTTTTCCTATGAATAAAGAATATTAACCCTGTCCCATTTTTGACATCTCAATGTCCCGTTTTTGTCTCAAGAAAATATGGTCAGCCTAGCTACATGACATGAAACTGAGGTCTGATAAGGGTATATGGCTGACAGAAGCACTGCAGGACCATGAAACTGATCTGAGGTCTGATATGAGTATGTGGCTAACATAGGGGTTGCAGGGCCATAAAAGTGATCTGAGGTCTGATGTTGGTATATGGCTGACAGAGGGGCTGTAGGTCCATATAACCAGGGGTCAAGTCCTACATAAAAAAGTGTGGGAACTCACCAAGACTTCCACCCCCTCTCAGAATTAATATTATTTTATAAATACACACACACTGTATTTATGTGTATAATCTATACACTTTGGTTTATGAAAGCAAATTAAATCCAATGAAGAGTTGAATGGTTGCCTTTGGGCCTGAGGATCCTCCTCTGTCACAGGTTCTCACCCACTTAAGGGGCAATAGTGATATTTCTGCTGAGGGGAGCTAAATAACCCCAGAGCAAGACACACAGAAATGTAAGCACCATGTGTTACACACAGTGGGGGTGATCTTACTGCAGGACTGCTGAAATGTTTGCATTTAGTGTATTATAAGAAGTGTTACTGCCCATTCCTAGAGGTTCTCACTATCTCTCTAACCGGACTGTGCTCCAGCTCCTCCCACCAGCAGCAGCAATGTTTACTGAAGCATTTCTGTTCTCTGTCCAGAGGGAACTTAGTTCCTCCTGCAAAAATAGTGCAGGAACTCAGTTCCCATGCGTTCCCACCCGACTTGACTCCTGCATGTAACTGATCTGAGGTCTGATGTGGATATTTGGTTGAGAAAAGCACTGCCGACCAGTGATTATATCTGAGATCTGGTTTGGGTATGTTGCTGAAAGGGGGCTGCAGGTCCAGGTCTGACGTGGTTTAATTAACAAAGCCTTCAATATGTATTGTTCTGCTTTTAAATGTTCAGACTTATGTTTGGTCCCCATCCAGCCATGTGTATTACAGATATTACTATCAGTATTCTGCTTATATAATTCCAGTATGTGCTATTGTATTTCCACCATTCAAAATTAGATAGACAACATGATTAAACTAAAAGTGGAATTTATTGTAAGTCCAGAAGATCAGAATTCAAATAGGATATTTAACTACATTCTATGGTATACAGTATTAAACTGGCCCTTAAATATATCATTATCTTTCTGTGCATGAATACCATAATTGGTCTTTCTGGCACAGGTAATTGCTATAATCATATATATAGAATTTTTTTATCTACCAATAGTAATTACTGCTGTTAGTTCAAGTCAAATTTAAGATACTTTTGTAACGTTTTAGAAAATTGTCACATCACTTAGGAATAAGGTACGATCAGTTCTTCAATTATCAAAAATATATGTTTTCTTATGTCTTTACTGGTGAAGATATATATCTGTTACTGATGTAAAATCTTTCAAAGATCCCCGCAGAGAATAATTTAATAGTAAATACAAAAATCCTGTGTGTATCAGTGACATTTATTATTGACAAATGACAAATATGTACAAACCTTTATTTCTGTTTCTCCTGTTAGACATATTTTCTCTCTCTCATTGTAGCTTTCTTAAAGGGACATGAAACCCCAAAAAATGTATTTCAAGATTTGAAAAGCATACCTAGGTAGGCTCAGTAGCAGCAATGCCTTACTGAGAGCTAGCTGCTGATTGGTGCCTGCACATATAGGCCTCTTTCCATTTACTCAAAAGATGTGTTCAGCTAGCTCCGTGTATTGCATAGCTGCCCCTTCAACAAAGGATACCAAAAGAATGAAGCCAATTTGATAAAAGAAGAAAATTGGAAAGTTGCTTGAAATGACATGCTCTATCTGAATCATGTCTCTTTAATAGCGTACCTTATTCATGGCTACAGGAATCTTTAGTTTAATATTTTATAGTGTCAGTGCTACTGTTCTATTGATTTTAAAAGAATTGCCTTTATGCAGATTGTGATAATTTTTTTAAATGTTCCAGAAAGGGAAATCTGTCAGGGATTGTGTCACAGAGAATGTTCGAGGTGCTAGATATGTTGTCCAATTATAAAATGTGGCTGATAAAGGGCTCAATACTAACATTTTAAAAGGACAGTGCAGTATAAAGTGCTTTCCCCTTAATATATTTCCAATGACTTGTTAGACCACCTGTTTAAATTTATGGAAAATTGTCCCTTAACATTTATGCTTCTAAATCGAGTAGCTGTTTTGCTAATTAAAAACAAATTGGCTAAGCTTGCAAGGAAAGCAGGCTTCATTATTTTATATCTCACTGTATAAAAAAAATAGAAAATTTACATTTAGGTAAATCTTTCTTCTACCACCCGCTGGGAATGTCATCCATTTTACAAAATACAGTGGCTAAAGGGTATTGCCAACTTTAAACAGTCAATTAAACTACTACATTATATTTTTCATATGGGGGGGAGTTGGCAGTTCTACTTTAAAATTCTTGGATCCATTTTGTTGTCAGTCTGGCCCTGATTGGGAATATGATTTATTATGCACCTTCTTGTTTACATATCCTTTCTAGTATCAGTTCTACTGTACTGAAATATTCAGTATAGGTGGTGATTTCAACAGACAAAAACACCTGTTTAAAATGACAAAATAAAGGTAATTGAGCTATTTGTAAACAATGTAATACACTCGAGGAGGTAAAACAGGTCATTTGGAACGCATTAAGGGCAAAAGAATGTAGTTACATTTATGGTGCAGAAGCATGCTGCAATGCGCTGAGCCAGATGGTATCACAACTAGTGTTTGTCTCAATGCGTATTGGAATGTGAGATTTGCATACCTGTTTTTCAAGGATGCACAAGATTAACAGTCTGCACAAATCAATAGTCTGGTTCGTTTGAACATTTCTAAAGACTCACTGCATCTGTAATTTTGTTTGTGTGTTTTGCTTCATAGATTTAAAATGCATTTGTCAAGATATACACACTATTGTATCACAATTTGTTTGGGTATACAACTATAATGTTTATGTGTTTTGGTAAGGGGAATCCTTAGAAAAATCAAAATACCTCTAAAGGCTTTTGCTACTAAAGGTTGAGAAATAATGATATAGAGATCTTCCAAGGACGGAGATGAGATTTCCCAGTGACTGCACAGTTGATGGTGCTCGTTCACATGCTATTGTCAATTATTTTGATATTTTTATGGGTAAGTGACCACTTCAGAGAGCATAGCTACAGACAGAATAATGTATTTGCAGTAGCGGATGTCCTCTTTACATTATTGCTAGTGTCTAGCGCATGTGTTTAAAGGGCATTAAAACCATTTGTATATGTGTATAGTGTTTATCAGCACTTAAGCTCTGTATTGCAAAATATTTACATGCAAACTATAACTTATGAAATAAATTTAAATAGTTATTTTCTGAGCAGGTGTTCTGTTATTTCTGATACATGCTTCAAAATAAAGAAGTTTAAAGTGATAGTAAACATGTGCAGTATAATTAATGCGTATAAATCTATGTTGGTCACAGATATAAAATGTTTTGGTATTGTTCGTCAAAGTGGAAGACCAATATTTGGTCAACTTCGTCAGACATTTTATTTTTTTTACAGAAAGGGTGGTGGCTTTATGGAATAAACTTCCAACTGAGGTGGTAAACACAAAGGGGTCAAATGATCAAGCTCCGAATGGAGTTTGATCCCACCTGTTTCCGCGCGAGCCTTCAGGCTCACCAGAAATATCAGTTATAAAGCAGCAGTCTAAAGATTTGACTATAGAAGGAAATTTGAAGTTGTTTAAAACTTGAATGCTCTATCTGAATTAAGATATTTTATTTGAACTTTGCAATCTCTAAGTTTTTTTTTCTGTGCTAATCTTGGTTTTTCTTGATTTTTTTTTCTTTTGGTTCTAGCCATAGTCTTTGCAAGCTGCCCGGCTTATTTGCTAATTCTACTATTATCGGTCTGATTCTCTGGGCTTTCTAAAAGTGTCTGAGACTGAGTAACCTGGTTGGGTTTATCACACCTTGATTCCCTCTTGGAGTATCCTTTTCCTTTTAGTCTCTCCTCGATTACACCAATGTCTCCTCCTTTATCTTTCCATATAAAAACTCTCATCTAGCACTCTCTGTTACCGTGTTTGTGACTGACTATGGATTATCTACCTTCTCTTCTTTTATTTGCTCAATCTCTTTTCCCCTTTTCCTCTGATAATTTGTATCTAGCCATACTTGCCTAAAAAACATGTAACCCAAATTATATTATTGTTAGTCAAGTTGTTTTATTATCCAATAGTTGATGTATATGGTACATGCAAATGTCATATACATACATATCGTAGTTCATGCATAATATAACTATTAAATGATTCATAAATAAGGGTTTTCTTATAGACTTTATATGACTATTGAAAATTATTTGTATTGTATTCTATTACATTCTTTGTAATTAACCTTGGGAAAATAGTGTGTTTGTCGACTCCGTCAATAAACCCGTCAACTCTGCAAGACAAAAAATCTGACAGAGCACAATTTTCCTCCAAACAAAGCAGAACAGAAAGCAACCATTTAGATTTTTACTATAACCTAATCCAAAATAAACAGATTTTGTTCATAAAATCAATACAAATATATATAGCTGACATAATGAACAACTAATGGTTGTGACCATTATAAAATTATCCAAAATGTTACATTTTACTAGACCAGTTGCAATTATTTTGCACTCAAAAGCACCTGGAAGTGTGAATGGGGTCCTAAGCACTTACACCGAGATTACAAGTTGTGTGCTAAACCGGTTGCGTAAATAACGCAAAACAAATAGCGGTATGCACTCTCCATAGCGCTGCCATTACAAGTTACTGAAAAACCTTCTTTTGTTGTGCAGTATGGTGCGATAAGCTCCATACCGCACAATACCCAAGGCCTGACTTGACGTGCTTGTGCACGTTTTCCCCTATAGACATCAATGGAGAGAAAGTGTTAGAAAAAAACTAAGAACTGCAATCGCAGAATGGTGATCGCCGAAGCGCTGACCAGGACCGGTGGTGACATCCAGCGGGAAGCCTCCTCTTCATGCGATCGTCCGCAGCACACTGAAGCTTAAATATAAGGTACCCCTTTAATATTGGGGTACCGTTGCATTCCTATTGGCTTAAATATTCAAATCAGCCAATAGAATGAGAGCTGCTTAAATCCTATTGACTCCACGCCACCGGGATGAAGATAGAAGATGCTCCCGCGATGGATGAAGATGTCGCCGCCTGGATGAAGACTTCTTGCCGCCTGGATGAAGATGGATGTCCGGACTTAAGGAACTGTGAGTACATTTTCTGGGGTTAGTGTTAGATTTTTTTTGTTTGTTTTTTGGGGTGGTTTTTATTTAGATTATGAATTTTTTCATTTTAATGGGCGCAAAATCGCTGATTGCCCTTTTAAGAGCAATGTTCATACAAATGCCCCTTTAGGGGCAATAGGTAGCTTAGGTTTTTATTAGACTTTGTTTATTTTTATTTTGGGGGGTTGGTTGGGTGGAGGGTTTTACTGTTAGGGGGGCTTTGTAAGTTCATTATGTAAAAGAGCTGTTTAAAGGGACACTCTAATCAAAATCAAACTTTTTTTTTTTTTTTAAACTTTCCAATTTACTTTAATCATCAAATTTGCTTTGTTTCCTTGGTGGTATTTTTGAAAAGCTAAACCTAGGTAGGCTCAAACTGATTTCAAAACTGTTGAAAACTGCGCCTTAGCTCAGAGCATTTTGAAAGTTTTTCACAGTTAGACAGTACTAGTTCACGTGTGTCATATAGATAACATTGTGCCAACTCCAGTGGAGTTATTTAGGAGTCTGCACTGGCTAAACTGCTTGTCTGTCAAAAGCACTGAGATAAGGGGGCAGTCTGCAGAGGCTTAGATACAAGGTAATCACAGAAGTAAAACATATATTAATTTAACAGTGTTGGTTATGCAAAACTGGGGAATGGGTAATTAAGGGATTATCTATATTTTTAAACATTAACAATTCTGGTGTAGACTGTCCCTTTAACTTAGGGCAATGCCCTACAAAAAGCCCTTTTAAGGGCTACTGGTAGTTTATTGTTAAATTAGGAGGTGTTTCTATTGGGGGGGGGGCTTTTTTGCTTTTATAGGGGTATTAGATTTGGTTTCATTTTATTATTTTGGATAATTTTGTTTATAATTTGTTTGTAATTTTAGTTAAAAAATTTTTGTAATGTTAGGTTTTTTAAAAAATTTTTTTTTTTTAAATAGCAATGTTAGGTTAATTTATAGTTTAATCTTAGTTTTTTTTTAATTTCACAGGTAAGTTTTTATTTATTTTAATGTAGTTATATTGTAATTTTAATTTAAAGTTAGGGGGGTTAGGTTTAGGGGTTAATAGTTTAATTTAGTATTTTCTGATGTGGGGGGTGGCGGTTTAGGCGTTAATAGGTTTATTATAGTAGTATAGTAGTAGCGATGTGGGGGGCGGCGGTTTAGGGGTTAATAGTGTAGTTTATGGGTGTCAGTATACTTTTAAGATAAAAACAAACTGGTCTGGCACTAGTAATAAGTAATGATAGGGAATAATAAACTGATCGAAAGTTTGGTCCTGCCCCTCAGTAATATAATAACAAAGAACAGGTAGAAGGACCTAAGTAAGGGGTTAATGATAGCACTCTTCCCTATATTGTATTGGATATACGGTAATTGAAAAACACAATGTACCTAAAGTGAATAAGTGTACAGTTGCAAGAAAAAGTATGTGAACCCTTTGGAATGATATGGATTTCTGCACAAATTGTTCATAAAATGTGATCTGATCATCATCTAAGTCACAACAATAGACAATCACAGTCTGCTTAAACTAATAACACACAAAGAATGAAATGTTGCCATGTTTTTATTGAACACACCATGTAAACATTCACAGTGCAGGTGGAAAAAGTATGTGAACCCCTAGACTAATGACATCTCCAAGAGCTAATTGGAGTGAGATGTCAGCCAACTGGAGTCCAATCAATGAGATGAGATTGGAGGTGTTGGTTACAGCTGCCCTATAAAAAACACACACCAGTTCTGGGTTTGCTTTTCACAAGAAGCATTGCCTGATGTGAATGATGCCTCGCACAAAAGAGCTCTCAGAAGACCTACGATTAAGAATTGTTGACTTGCATAAAGCTGGAAAGGGTTATAAAAGTATCTCCAAAAGCCTTGCTGTTCATCAGTCCATGGTAAGACAAATTGTCTATAAATGGAGAAAGTTCAGCACTGCTGCTACTCTCCCTAGAAGTGGCCGTCCTGTAAAGATGACTGCAAGAGCACAGCGCAGACTGCTCAATTAGGTGAAGAAGAATCCTAGAGTGTCAGCTAAAGACTTACTAAAGTCACTGGCAAATGCTAACATCCCTGTTAGTGAATCTACAATACGTAAAACACTAAACAAGAATGGATTTCATGGGAGGATACCACAGAGGAAGCCACCGCTGTCCAAACAAAACATTGCTGCACGTTTACAGTTTGCACAAGAGCACCTGGATGTTCCACAGCAGTACTGGCAAAATATTCTGTGGACAGAGGAAACCAAAGTTGAGTTGTTTGGAATAAACACATAACACTATGTGTGGCGAAAAAGAGGCACAGCACACCAACATCAAAACCTCATCCCAACTGTGAAGTATGGTGGTGGGGGCATCATGGTTTGGGGCTGCTTTGCTGCATCAGGGCCTGGACGTATTGCTATCATCGAAGGAAAAATGATTTCCCAAGTTTATCAAGACATTTTGCAGGAGAACTTAAGGCCATCTGTCTACCAGTTGAAGCTCAACAGAAGATGGGTGTTGCAACAGGACAATGACCCAAAGTATAGAAGTAAGTCAACAACAGAATGGCTTAAACAGAAGAAAATACGCCTTCTGAAGTGGCCCAGTCAGAATCCTGACCTCAACCCGATTGAGATGCTGTGGCATGACCTCAAGAAAGTGATTCACACCAGACATCCCAAGAATATTGCTTAACTGAAAAAGTTCTGTAAAGAGGAATGTTCAATAATTACTCCTGACCGTTGTGCACATCTGATCTGCAACTACAGGAAACGTTTGGGTGAAGTTATTGCTGCCAAAGGAGGTTCAACCAGTTTTTAATTCCAAGGGTTCACATACGTTTTCCACCTGTACTGTGAATGTTTACATGGTGTGTTCAATAAAAACATGGCAACATTTCATTATTTGTGTGTTATTAGTTTAAGCAGACTGTGATTGTCTATTGTTGTGACTTAGATGATGATCAGATCACATTTTATGACCAATTTGTGCAGAAATCCATATCATTTCAAAGGGTTCACATACTTTTTCTTGCAACTGTATATGATAGTATTAAAATTAACTTTTAATCACTTTTAACATTAAAATGTTTAAAGAGGAAAATCCTCTAACTTGTTATAGCACCCAACAAGCCCTAAATAGACTGAGGTTAACCCTGCACAACCACCCCCCTGTTTCCTGGCCGATAACAGCTTGACGTCGGCTTCGGGTGACAGGGGTGGAGAGCAGAAACCGAGTCTCAAAATAAAATTAAAAATAGTGCAAAGAAGTGCACTATAAGCACACATCTTAAAATACTGTTTGATTGGGAGTTCAATATCCAATCATTAGCCACATTAGTTCCACACCCCTTGGAGGACCAATCAGACGCATAGTTTGGTCAAGATAGGCGTCTACTCATGCCTTATACTGATTGGTTCAAACTTATTATGCTACGTAACACAGGGGGAGGCTATATGCGGTAGCTGTCAAATACTCATACATATTATTGAGAGGCTCATATTTGCGTGTACTACAAGACAATTAATACATACCCTTTTCTTAATTACACTACTGATAGCGAATATAAAGAATATATTCAATCACATTTAAACTTATAATCAGAACTAAAAATCAGATAATAGTCCCTAATATATACATTAAGATGTCGTATTACGTGTGTGGATTAACGATTATAGTTAGCAGTTCTGTGAATGCCCTCGTATTAAAGATTCATTGGACCAAGGCTCATCTATGATTGTTAAAATATTGAGATTACTCATTCCGGTATTGGGTGGCACTCGATAAATGGGTACAATTTAGATATACAAATTATACAAAAATTCATATTAAGACAGAGCGGAATAAATATATCAATGTGATGTCTAACGCTGATATCAATATGTCTACTGATAAATTTATTTCCATATTAGAATAGTGTAAAGTTGGTATTAAGATGTGGCACATGAGATCAAAATTTATATCTAAATCAGTCTTGTGTATATTTAGTATTATAAACCCAGTGCGTTCCTCAGAGCACATTTAAAAGTACATATGTAAGAGACTCATGATATACAATTAGGGTATATTTCACAAGTACTCTCAACTTTATTACCTAATAATACAGTGCTTTATCTGATATTGTCAATCTATTAATATCAAGATTATATACGTAAATACATTTTACATAGACTAGATAGTCTAACGTTATGCATTTAAAATTATTCTCTCATCATACATTAAATAAAATTAATGTACAGTAATTTCAATAGTACTTGACTATGATGAGAGAATAATTTTAAATGCATAACGTTAGACTATCTAGTCTATGTAAAATATATCTACGTATATAATCTTGATATTAATGCTCTGCTCTCCACCCCTGTCACCTGAAGCCGACGTTGAGCTGTTATCGGCCAGGAAACAGGGGGGTGGCCGCCATCAGGGGGTGACAGGGGTGACTCCTGTCAGGGGCCCAATGGGCTAGGGGGGCCCCATGAGGCAAGAACTAAAAAAAATATATTTTTTTTAATTTTGGCAGCCACCAGTGGGTACTACAGCAGAGTGCTAATTGAGCATGGGAAATGTTATTACAAGGAGTAAAGTATTAGCATTTGAGAGGATTTCTGAGTGTGCACTAAACCACTATGCACAGTGTGAGACAAATTGGCACTTTGTTTGTAGAGTGTGTGCCTGAGTCAGACGGCTGATCACTTTCATTTGCAGAGGAGATAGGAATTACTTAGCAAATGTTTTTTATTTCTTTGTGCAATTTAAGATTGTAACTTCAGTGTGGTAGTAGTTGTATGGTGGGGCGAGGGGTCCATAAAAACACATTTTTTAGCAGCAGTGTATTTATGATTATTTGACAATGCTGTAGAAATTCTATATTTAAAACCATGCAGAAATGTTTCCTCCTCAATACACAAATTATATATATTACATTCAAGTTTACTGCCCCTTTATGCAAGGACATTCCAGATACAAGGAGGCATTTTATCTAAGATTTTTACATCTGCATAACATGTTATACTCTCAGACTAAGATTGCTCAGTGTTGGAAATGAGACAGGTCAACTTAAAACTTTCTCTACAGCTGACTTAATTTTGAAATGCATACCAACAAGCTTAAAGGGACACTGTAACCAAATTTTTTCTTTCATGATTCAGATTGAGCATGAAATTTTAAGCAACTTTCTAATTTACTCCTATTATAAAATTTTCTTCATTCTCTTGGTATCTTTATTTGAAATGCAAGAATGTAAGTTTAGATGCCGGCCCATTTTTGTTGGACAACCTGGGTTGTCCTTGTTGATTGGTGGATAAATTCATCCACCAATAAAAAAGTGCTGTCCAGAGTACTGAACCCCAAAAAAGCTTAGATGCCTTCTTTTTCAAATAAAAATAGCAAGAGAACGAAGAAAAATTGATAATAGGAGTAAATTAGAAAGTTGCTTAAAATTGCATGCTCTTTCTGAATTACAAAATATTTTTTTTTGGGTTCAGTGTCCCTTTAAATCCTGCATTTAACCAGATCTAATGGTATGAGTACCACAGCTTATGGTTCCACCAAGACCATATAGAGTACAGCATTTTCAAAATCCACAAGTACAGCTGACAGGTGGGAACATTTGTACACTATATTTGAAGTGGTGCTCTTGGTTGGGGAAAATGGGGAAAATATAAAAAAAACATATGTTAACTTTTTAAAAGTACTTTTCTTCATCTAGCCATCTACCCAGATCATTAATGTACAATTTTGAATTCACAGAATTATTTTTGTTTGCACCAGTGGCGTCACTAGGGTTGGTGTCACCCGGTGCGGTAAGTTATGGTGTCACCCCCCCCCCCCCCCAGAAAGCAGACACACACAAAAACACAGGCAAACACACATACAAACACTCAGACACACTTAAAACATACTCAGATGCACACACAAACACTCGGAAACACACTCAGACACACACACAAAAACACACACACAAAAACACTGAGACACACACACACACAAAAACTCAGACACACACATACAAAATATGTAAACTGCACTGCATTAATTATAAAGCTCATGCCTAGAGCTGCTCCCTGGCTCAGCAGAGCATCAAATGAAAGATAAACAGAGCACTCTAAAAATAAATCACTAAAGAAAAGTTTTCGGTGCAAACTATGAAAATTCTGCTCTCTGACTCTGTTCCAAGTCTGTCAGTGCACAGCCCCGGGCCGCGTGCCTACCGCTTCTTATAGCCAATCACCTCTGCACTCTGCCCACCCCCAGACCCCCGCCCGCCCTCCTACCTGTTCAGTGTGCACTTAGTGTACCATAACCGTAATGGTCTGGTGGGCATCATACGTGGCTCCTTCACTTTAAAGACAGTGTCAAACAGTCATGCGGTCAGGTGCAAGGCATCCCTTCATGATTTGCCAGTTCCCGTTTAGAGAGACAGCACAGCAGTGAGTGACTCCACTGCTCCACATGTCACTGAGCAGTGAGCACAGATAGGCAGGCAGGTTTAGGCTAGCAGCGCAACTTTGCAAGCCCCACGGCATGCCCACAACATTCATAGCGAAATTGGGCAGGGGAGAAGCAAAGTACAAACAAGCAAAAGCAGCCGGGAAAACTATTTGTTGAAATTGCAGCACTGGCTCAAGGGGCAAAAAAATTGTGTGTCTACATCTTCCCCAGTCCCACCAATGTTCACAAATGCCAGCCCCTCTAATAAAAAAAAATCCATGCATATCAACATTGTATTTCCTTGAATTTCAATAAAATTTAAAAAAAAAAAATTTTTTTTTTTGGTGTCACCCCCTGGTGGGTGTCACCCGGGTGCGGCCCGCCCCCCCCCCCCCCCCCCCCCCCCCCCTAGTGACGCCACTGGTTTGCACATTTACAAATATGATTCTTTAAAAAGTGATCTCTGCATTTTTTTATCATGCATGTCACACACTGTTGATTTAGGGGATGCAATGTGCATAAATGTTTCCTCCTGTGAGTGTTTCTGTGGGTATCTGTGTTTATGTCTTTGTGCTTTGGTTTGTGTCTCTATGAGTGTGTATGTATTTTTTTTCTGTTGGTATCTCTGTGAGGGTGGGTGTTTATGTATTTGTGCATTTTCTGTGGATGTCTGTGAGGGTGTGTGCATATGTCTTTGAGTTTTTTCTATGGGTGTCTCTGTGAGGGTGGGCATGTGTTTGTCTTTGTGTATTTTCTCTGGATGCCTCTGTGAGGGTGGGTGTGTATGTCTGTGTTTTCTGTGGATGTCTCTGTGAGGGTGTGAGTGTGTGTGTGTGTATGTATGTATGTCTGTGTTTTCTGTGGATGTCTCTGTGAGGGTGTGTATTTTCTGTGGGTGTCTCTGTGAGGGTGTGTGTATATCTTTGTGTGTTTTCTGTGGATGTCTCAGTGAGAGTGTGTATGTATGTTTTTATGTGTTTTCTGTGGGTGTCTCTGTGTTTGTGTGTGTGTATGTCTTTGTGTGTTTTCTGAGGCTGTCTCTGTTGGTGTTTCCTTTGGTGTATGTTCAAGTTTGAGTTTGTGTGTGTGTGTGTCCTTTGTCTGTTCCTTTTTAGGACATTTTGACCTTACTACTGATTATTCACATCTTTCTACAGACCTTGAGACTAATGAGACCTTTCCGGAAGTCACCAATCTACCATTTAACCTTTAAATTATTGTTTAGGCAGTTCAGGGCCCTTCCTTTCAGCCACTGCATGCTGTTGTCATCATTTAGTTGGCATCTTCCTTTACAAAATGATAATCAGAACTCCATATTTTGTTTTCTAAATCTCCTTTTTTTTTTACAAAACTGTAGTTTACCTCATTACTTTTCAGGTCAATGTAAACAAGTGCTAAGTGTCTGTTTGGGTGTATGTGCCTGAGTTTCTTTGCGTGTTTGCTAGAGTGTCTATATGTGAATCCTTATGTGTGAGTGTGTGTGTGTTTCAGTGTATGAGTGTGTGTGTGTTTCAGTGTATGTTACTACCTTTACAACATTTCCAAGTTTAAATAGACACTTAAGAATAAAGTGCATATACGTTTTAGTCACTTGGTCAAAAATTGCACATGTCAAAGGAGGGGGGGGGGGCCCTGATCAATGGTTAAGTCAGGGGCCCCAAAATTTCTAGTGTCGGCTCTGGGTGGTTGTGCAGGGTTAACCTCAGTTTATTTAGGGCTTGTTGGGTGCTATAACAAGTTAGATGATTTGCCTCTTTAAACATTTTAATGCTAATAGTGATTAAGAGTTAATTTTTAATATTATCATATACACTTATTCACTTTAGGTACATTGTGTTTTTCAATTACCGTATATCCAATACAATATAGAGAAGAGTGCTATCATTAACCCCTTACTTAGGTCCTTCTACCTGTTCTTTGTTGTCAGCATACTTTGTCACATTTTTGTTATGAGTTTTGTGAAACATTTTTGTTTCGCAAAATCCATAACTACTTATCTCAGATAGCGGAATGGATCACGGCGGTATAAGCTATAACGCTTGCGTTATAGCCGGACCTCACAACCTGCAATACAGACGCAATGAAAATCCCGAACTCAAAAGCCATTTTTTGAGTGCGTAATGGAGAGTTGCATAAAGGCTAACACGCTAGCGGTATAGCTGTACCGCCCCGACTTGTAATACCAACAAAAACAAGAGTAACCCAGCAAACAAGTAAAAGGCCTAATGCGGCCAGGTGCACGACGTATTGGCTAGCGACCACTATCTCCAAGGTATAATACAGAAAGTCAGTTCCACAGCACTTTTCATTATAAAATGTCCTTTATTAGCAACTTTTGGACAGCATATTATGCAACGTTTCGGGAACGCAGTCCCTTAATCATGCATGATTAAGGGACTGCGTTCCCGAAACGTTGCATAATATGCTGTGCAAAAGTTGCTAATAGAGGACATTTTATATTGAAAGGTGCCGTGGATCTGACGTTGCTCCGATGTCGACAAATTAACCCTGTCATCAAAGGGTTAAGACTACAGATTTAAAAAAAAAACCACACACACACACACACAACTTTTTTTATTAACATTAAAAAAAAATCATATATTTGTTAACTAATTTAGTTGTCGATTTCTCATGTCATAATATATACAGTACATACAGACAATGGTATAGTTGAATTAGCTGGGTCTGCTGAAAAAAACAATATATAAAAAGTTTAGGTTTCTCTATGAAAAATGACCCACAGTAGGGCTGAAATGTGAGCAGCATCTAAAAACTCTGAAACAGCTCACTACAGGGATAGAAATGGCTCAGCAGTTAAAAAGCTCCATAGATCAAACAATGTGTATGAATGCATTTCAATTTTAAATAGAAGCATTTTTTGCAATATATTTCCTTATCAAAAAATGCTTCCAGTAAAAGTTATTAATGTTTTAGTGGCATATGCACATATGCTACGTGTGACCAGATGATCAGGGTGCCTGCTTAGGGAGCTGTCGTTGGCGTGTATTTTATCAGTGAAGACTTAATTTGTGTCATACAAGCCACTGCTTACAAGATGTGGTATTTGGATGCTGGTTCATGGGGCACTCACAGCATATGTGCATATGCAGCTGGAAAATAGTAAGAACTTTTACTAGAATTATTTTTGCTAATGAAAGGATATTGTACACATACTTCTATTTAAACATTAAATGCACCCATTCTCATTTTAATTTTGACCTTTATATCCTTTTAAGGGGTTAATAAACTGGAGAGGAGGCAATAGATTTAGAATACTAAACCCACATTTTTTATTTAATGATTCAGATAGAGCAACAATTTTAAGCAACTTTCTAATTTACTCCTATTATCAATTTTTCTTCCTTCTCTTGCTATCTTTATTTAAAAAGCAAGAATGTAAAGCTTAGAAACCGGCCCATTTTAGGTTCATCAGCCTGGATAGTGCTTGCTTTATTGGGGGCTACATTTAGCCACCAATAAGTATGCATAACCCAGGTTCTGAACCAAAGATTTACATTCCTGCTTTTTAAATAAATATAGCAAGAGAAGGAAGAAAAATTGATAATAGGAGCAAATTAGAAAGTTGCTTAAAATTGCCTGCTTTATCTGATTCATTAAATAAAAAATGTGGGTTTAGTGTCCTTTTAAGGACATCTGCTATTCCATGTCCCTGCATTATGTTGTAGCTCTTTCTGGTATCTAAGGAGTTAATGGGCCAAATGTATTTGTGACAATTGTATCATGTATTTCTGTAATGCACCGTTTGTAGTCTAGACATGAATTCCAATTACAATTATTGTTATCAAACGTACACTATAAAGAGAATGATGATAGTATTTCCATTTGAGTTTATCTGCTTTCTTGTACTCTCTGTGTTTTACTGAGTCAGCTGCCACAAGCTCTAAAACCCACAAGCAGCCTATTAATAAATAGTGCTTTTCATTTCTGAAATAAATATTTGAATATATATTCAAGATGTTGAATTAGAAATTCAAGATACAATTTTAATTAGGGTTGGTGTCAGTTTGTGTCGGCTATAAGCTTCAGTGAGCGTTAGGCTATTAAATGGATAATAGATATGAATTCAGTGGTGTTAATTTAGAATCATACTGTAATAGACCTGTTAAAGGGAAAGTAAAATAAAAATTAAACTTTAATGCTGTAGATACAATATGCAATTTTAAAAGAACCAATTGACTTCTATTATCAAATTTGCTTTTTTACCTTGAAATAGACTGAAAAACATCCACTTAGGTGAGATCCCATAAATGCATAATTGTCATGATAGCTTGCTCCCAGTAATACATTGCTGTTCCTGAGCCTTCCTAGATATGCTTTATTAACAAAGGATACTAAGAAAAAGAAGTAAATTGAAAAGTCTCTTAAAATTGCATGCTCTATCTAGAGTCATTCACTGGCTGTTCATGCTTTGTGAAGTAATCAGTAAAGTAATCTGCTTACCCTTCTGAAGTCATTACCCAGATTTTTGTTTACCCTAGTTGATGACTTTACAAGCCTGATATTGTCTGATGATGAGCAAATGACTTCTAAAGTAGTTTGATGATCATCAGATGACCCCAGAATGGTGTCTAAAGTCATCCTTTACACATTAAAAAAAGGCACTACCAAAACTAATAAAAACAAAATAGTTATACCTATCTAAATTAAATTCTCCTTAAAGGACCAGTCAACACATTAGATGTGCATAATCAACAAATGCAAGATAACAAGACAATGCAATAGCACTTAGTCTGAACTTCATATGAGTAGTAGATTTTTATATATCAAATTTCAAAGTTATGTATATTTCCACTCCCCTTGTACCATGTGATAGCAAACAGCCAATCACAAATGCATATACGTATAGTCTGTGAATTCTTGTACATGCTCAGTAGGATCTGGTGACTCAGTAATTGTAAATATAAAAGAGTGTGCACATTTTTTTTAATGGAAGTTAATTGGAAAGTTGTTTAAAATTACATGCTGTATCTGAATCATGAAAATTTAATTTAACCTGAGTGTCCCTTTAAAGGGCCATTATACACTCATTTTTTCTTTGCATGATTTTTTTGTAGAAGATCTATTTATATAGCTCATAAAGTTTTGTTTTTTTAATATGTATAGTTTTGCTTATTTTTAAATAACATTGCTCTGATTTTCAGACTCCTAACCAAGCCCCAACGTTTTATTTGAATACCGTCAGCTACCTTCTCCAACTTGCTCCTGTTTGTGTAAAGGGTCTTTTCATATGCAAAAGAAGGGGGAGGGGGGAGTGTCTTATTTCCCATTTGCAGTGGGCTTTCCAGCTATCTTTTCAACAGAGGTAAACTGAGAGCTTCTAAGTAAGTTTTTAAACAGTTTTATACTGGATTTTTATATCGGTATCTGTGCATCTTATTCTTTATAGTAGTGTCTATTACATGCACTTATATGAAAATGAGTGTATACTGTCCCTTTAAAAAAGCCTACCCCAAAATAATAAATGTAATAATGTACTAACACTTAAACCTACTCTAAAAATTGCCCTAAATAGGGCATTTTTTAGGGCATTGTCCTAAAGCGATTAAGCTCTTTTACTTGGCACAAAGATCCTTAATCTAAAACCAAAGTAACCCCCCACACACTGCCCAAATAAAAAGCCTATCTTAAAAAGCCTAAACTAAAAACTGTCCTGATAAGGGCATCTGGTAGGGCATCGCCCTAGAGTTATTACAGATATTTTGCCTAATAAAAAAATACTTTTTGCAAAAGCCGTGATCCCTATTATTTCTTATAGGAGAAGCTCTCACAGCTCTTAATGACAGATTCTGTGCCCTGTACAGCGTCTGTTATTAAGGGTTTAAATAAATGTTCTTGGCTATGCATTATTTGCAGGTCTGGGACATCCCCCTATAAAAAATAAAACTTGAATATTGTTTGTCTTACTTCTTTTGCCAAATCCAAACACTGTGCAAAGGGTAGGAGTGTCAGGGTTCTCCATTCCACATAATACACCCCTACCTCTCTGGGGGGAAGTGGAAATATTTTTCAGAGTTAAGGGACAGTCTACTTGAACATTTTTATTGTTTAAAAAGATAAATAATTCCTATATTCCCCATTCCCCATTTTTTTCATAGCCAACACAGTTATATTAATATACTTGTGATATGTGATTGCCTTCTACCTAAGCCTCTGCAGACTGCCCTCTTATCTCAGTGCTTTTGACAGACATGCATTTTAACCCATCAGTGCTGACTCAAAAATAACTCCACTAGAGTGAGTGCAATGTTATTTAAATGGCACACATGAACTAGCTCTGTCTAGCTGTGAAAAACTGTCAAAATTCACTGAGATAAGAGGCGGCCTTTAAGGGCTTAGAAATTAGCATATGAGCCTACGTAGGTTTAGCTTTCAACAAGGAATACCAAGAGAACAAAGCAATTTGATTATAAAAGTTAATTTGGAAAGTTGTTTAAAATTGCATGCCCTGTCTGAATCATAAAAGTTCAATTTTTACTAGACTGTCTCTTTAATTTACAGGAAAAGCAGACTAAATAAATAATAAAAGTGCAATGCAAAATCATTTTATTATTCAAAATCGAACATTTTATTGCATTTAATGATCCTTTAAATTAAAGCCCCGTGCTATAAACAGCTCCACTGAAGGAAGGATTGCCAGTTGTCCTTTACAAAAAATACTGGACAATCTGTAGATGGCTCTGCACAATCGTCTGTGGCATCACAAAGTTCCCCCCTTATAGCTCTAAGCTTCCACTCTTGATCCTACAATGTATATTTTTGACAACTGAGCAGTAGTTATAACCCTTGGCTGCCAGTAGCCTATAAATCAGTCATTTTACCTCTTTGGCTGTGACATATGTAAACAGAAGTGATTTAATTACCTCACACCTTTCTGGTCTATATTTGAAATGCATTTAGGCATATGAGTTTTTTTATATTTTGCCAACACACAGGGACTTAAAATAAACTGGATATTTCAATGTCCAGTATTTTTGTGTATATTTTACTGGACAGCCTGCTAAAATACCGGACTGTCCGGTTGAATACTGTACACCTGGCAAGCCTAATTACCGATCATTAATTAATGTGTGTAAATAAACCTTTCATATGTATGTGTAAATCAGAAAAAAATCAATCCAGTAACAGGGGATGTAAATGCATTTATACAAAGAAATGAATTCTCTGACTGCTATCTCCAGTCCATCTGACACACAACATATTATCTGAAGCTCAACAATGAACACAGAATGCACCATGTTCACTTGTTGTCAGAGCCCTTCTTTCCAAGTACATACTGCCCAGTGCTTCACTCTAACTCACAGTTTCAGAGACAACCTCCTTTGGAAGTTAAAGGGACAGTCTAGTCCAAAAAAACTTTCATGAATTAGATAGGGAATGCAATTTTAAACAACTTTCCAATTTACTTTTATCACCAATTTTGCTTTGGTCTCTTGGTATTCTTTGTTGAAAGCTAAATGGTTTTGCAAATCTGTGGAATAGGTAATAAAGGGATTATCTATCTTTTAAAACCAAAAACATTCTGGTGTTGACTGTCTCTTTAATGTTCAGTCATGACTCCAGTGCAATAGTACAGCAGGTAAATTATTGCTATAGACATGACAATCCATTGTTTGACACCCTTCAGTGGCATAGTGGAAATCAAGTCTACAATAGTGTGAAAAAGGCGGCATTCCAGAAAATAAAAATAAGACACCTTATTGGTCACGATTTAAAGACGTAACTGGTCTAACGCATTGTGTTAGGTCATCAAGCCTTTTTAATCGTGACCAATAAAGCGTTTTGTTTTTATAGAGTGCTTCCTTTTCCACACTATTTTATAATAATAGTGCAATAACACATTTATGTAATTTCTACACTTTTATGTCTAATAAGGGGTTAATGTTTCCAAACAGAATGCGAAGTTGATGGTGGTAAAATATGTGCATTTTGTTGTTGTTGTTATTATTATTGCTAAATACATTAAATAGATTCATTTAATCAGTTAAGCTATAAATATTAACTCCTCTGAAATCTTTAATATTTTCTTTCCTTTACAATTATTTTTTTCTACATCTCTCTCCAGGGGAAGTGGTAATTTAGGAATTGCTACAGCATTGTGCTGTTATTGTAAAAATGCAATTTCTTGTTAAAAAGAATCACTGCCAAGACCCATCCCTGGCGTATCTGCCCTGCTTAGCTTCCTAAATTACCTCACTTTTATGTTTTGATGATTCACGTAAAAATTTAATAAATGCTTACTTGGAGCACTGCTCTTAATAAATATTTTTCTTGGGTCTAGAACTATTAAACCAGGAAACAAATAGTGAGTTGTTAATGATTTCTGATGTTCATTTTTTTCTCTGTTTATATCTTCTTCATTATTACAATGTGGATTTAACATTTTCTGAATGCACAAAACATAATAATCATACAAATGGCGAGTGATACGCCACAGATAAACAAACATAAACATAAATTTCAAATTTCACGGGACAGGGAGGAGGGGGGGATCTTGTGGTCAATGGCCCACCAAAATTGTATTGGCAGATCCACAACAAGGAGGTGAAGCCAAATGGTTGCCATGGAGATAAGTGGGTATGTTATGTTGTGGAGTTGGGCACAGCCAGGGCAGTCCATGGAATCAAGCACATTTGCCTTGACTGGGACAGCAGGAATATCTCCCAACCATTCATACTCCTGTAATATCTGGGACGATTGGAAAGTATGTATGCAGGCTGTGATTGCCTGTATATTGTGATATTGAATGAACATTGAAGTCATTATTTCTATGCTCAGCATATATCAGCAGTTAAGCATCACACTGCAAGAAACTGTATGAAAAAGAAATGTTTTGTTGGAAAACTTTGAAAGCATTTGTAAATCAAGAGCAGTCCAAGGACACACTAGGGATGGGCAAATGTTTTTAAACATTCAAAATTTCTACATTTGTTCGTTCGAATTGAAAGTTTACAAAACATTCTAACATTCGATTGTCGAATGTTCGTTTTTCGAATGTTTCGATTACATTCGAAAATATTTGTTCTAATAATAGAATGGTTGGCTTTGTATTATATTCAATATTCGAATTCGATATCTATATTTCACATTCAATTTTGAAATGTAATATTCAAATTCGATTCAATATATTACATTCGATTTCGAAATGTAATATTTAAATTTGATTCCAATATATCAAATTTGATTTTGTTATGTAATATTCAAATTTGATTTTAATTTCGAAATAGTATTTCTAAGCTACAATTTTCTTTTGTAATGTAATATTCAAATTCGAATTAGTTTTTATAATTCAGTTATCTTATAAATATTAGAATTATTTCATATTCAAATTTAATTATTCAAATCAACTTATTCCCTCCCATATGTAGATGTTATAGTTGTAGTTGTTAAAATTTAATTTGACAGGTTTAGTTTTGGAGAAAAGGGACGTACTGGCTTGGTGGTCGTGTTGGAATATTTTGATACTGATTTTTTTCTATATACTACTATTATTTATCTATTTGCTCCTGTGGCATCTTTTATTTTTTTATTTTCATGTGGACATAACTGTGGAAGGTGGACTGCACACCATGAGAAGACAATTTTTTTATCTTCATCTTCAATTAATTTCATATATTTTTGGAGCGGTAATATGCGGTCTATTATTTTTTATAGGCAAAAATTCAGGTGATGATAGTGATAGGTGGTTACCTGCTTTTACTTTGTGCATTTATTTAGTTGGTTTTTTTCCCTAAGACTTTAATTTGAAAAATTGTTCATTAAAATATTCATTGTAATTTTTTAAATCTATTCTACATTAGTGTTTCTTAACCAGAAGTGGCCCTAACAGGCCATATTTTTATGATGTCCTAACTAGAGCACTGGTAAAATAATCAGTACCTATGGTGAGAGCTAGGTTAGTTACCATGGTTACTGATTATTTTACCTGTTCTCCAGTTAAGACATTGCCTACTAGCATAGGTTTACTTGAGGACTGTGTTGAGAAGTACTGATGTTCATCATAGAGATGTTGTTCTTGTAATGTAGTGTGGGTTGTGTTTTACTGTGCTAGTCCTGCCTTGTATCTGGGTATTATTGAATGGGCATTGGCAGCCAGAGATGCTGACTGACTAGGGTCTAATTTATATTTGTAGACTAGATTGTCTTTTAGATTTGTGAAGTATGATATGTTAAAAAGATACATTTTGAATATTCAATTTCAATCTAATGCTTTCGAATGTTATATTTGATTTTCAGAGTCATATTCGAAATAATGCAATCCATTTTGATTTTGAATGTTCATAAAAAATCGAATATATACATTCAAATTTCCAATGTGTATATTCAATCTTTTATGTACATTCGAAATCGAAAGTGACATTCGAAAACTATAAATCACATTCGAAAATAAAATTCGTTATTATCAACATTAGAATTTGTAATTCGAATTTCGGTAATAACATTCATTCTAACATTCAAATTTGAAAATGTACACATTCGCCCATCCCTAGGACACACAATTTCAAAAGCTTTTTCAGTATGTTTAACTGCTTTAACTAAACAAAGGACAGGTGTAAATGCATTTGTGCGCTACTCTAAACAATCACTTAGTTGCCGCTTGCTCTCAGGACTACCAGCTTCGAAACACAAATACTTAGCATTATTTTGCACAAGAAATCTACTATAAAATATAAATAAAATGATGGTTTGACCAATTTGTATTTTAGTTTTAGCAGTAGATTAGTAAATTGTATTTCTCTTGTTAAGTGTATCCAGTCCACGGATCATCCATTACTTATGGGATATTAACTCCTCCCCAACAGGAAGTGCAAGAGGATTCACCCAGCAGAGCTGCTATATAGCTCCTCCCCTAACTGCCATTACCAGTCATTCTCTTGCACCCAACGAATAGATAGGATGTGTGAGAGGACTGTGGTGATTATACTTAGTTTCATACCTTCAATCAAAAGTTTGTTATTTTATAATAGCACCGGAGTGTGTTATTCCTTCTCTGGTAGAATTTGAAGAAGAATCTACCTGAGTTTTTCTATGATTTTAGCCGGAGTAGTTAAGATCATATTGCTGTTTCTCGGCCATCTGAGGAGAGGTAAACTTCAGATCAGGGGACAGCGGGCAGATTAATCTGCAAAGAGGTATGTAGCAGCTTATTATTTTCTGACAATGGAATTGATGAGAAAATTCTGCCATACCGATATAATGTAAACTCAGCCTTAAATGCAGTAGCAGCAACTGGTATCAGGCTGTCATGTATGTATATTTTACACTTCAGTATTCTGGGGAATGGCACTTCACTGGAATTATACTGTATGCATAAAACTTTAGCCTAATTTGCAGGGACTAGCAACAGGCTTTTTAATAACACTCAATTTATTAATGTTAAACGTTTTTTGCTGGCATGTAAAATCGTTTAATTTTCTGAGGTACTGGGTGAAAAAATGTTTTGGGCACTATTTTTTTCCACTTGGCAGTCGTTTTATTTAATTTATGACAGTTTACTGATCTCTCTCACTGTTATGTGTGAGGGGGAGGCTATCAGGGTTAGTTATCCTTTGCTAATGGGAGCAATCCTTTGCTAAAATTGTGTTTTTTTTTTACAAAGATTTGATGCTATAACTTTTCAGTTTATTAATTTTCAACTGTCATAACTTTTTCTGTGCTTCTTATAGGCACAGTACGTTTTCATATTATAGTAAATTACTTGAAAAGTATTTCCAAGTTGCTAGTTTATTTGCTAGTGTGTTAAACATGTCTTATTCAGAGGAAGATATCTGTGCTATATGTGCTAAAGCCAAAGTGGAGCCCAATAGAAATTTATGTACTAACTGTATTGATGCTACTTTAAATAAAAGTCAATCTGTACAAATTGAACATATTTCACCAAACAACGAGGGGAGAGTTATGCCGACTAACTCGCCTCACGTGTCAGTACCTGCATCTCCCGCTCGGGAGGTGCGTGATATTGTAGCGCCGAGTACATCTGGGCGGCCATTACAAATCACATTACAGGATATGGCTACTGTTATGACTGAAGTTTTGGCTAAATTACCAGAACTAAGAGGTAAGCGTGATCACTCTGGGGTGAGAACAGAGTGCGCTGATAATATTAGGGCCATGTCAGACACTGCGTCACAATTTGCAGAACATGAGGACGGAGAGCTTCATTCTGCGGGTGACGGTTCTGATCCAAACAAACTGGATTCAGATATTTCAAATTTTAAATTTAAGCTGGAAAACCTCCGTGTATTACTAGGGGAGGTGTTAGCGGCTCTGAATGATTGTGTAGGTTGGATAAATATTTTGCGGTACTGGCGAGTACTGACGTTTTTCCTATACCTAAGAGACTTACTGAAATTGTTACTAAGGAGTGGGATAGACCCGGTGTGCCGTTCTCACCCCCTCCGATATTTAGAAAGATGTTTCCAATAGACGCCACCACACGGGGCTTATGGCAAACGGTCCCTAAGGTGGAGGGAGCAGTTTCTACTTTAGCTAAGCGTACCACTATCCCGGTGGAGGATAGCTGTGCCTTTTCAGATCCAATGGATAAAAAGTTAGAGGGTTACCTTAAGAAAATGTTTGTTCAACAAGGTTTTATATTGCAACCTCTTGCATGCATTGCGCCTGTCACGGCTGCAGCAGCATTTTGGTTTGAGTCTCTGGAAGAGACACTTGAATCAGCTCCATTAGATGAGATTACACACAAGCTTAAAGCCCTTAAGTTAGCTAACTCATTTATTTCAGATGCCGTAGTACATTTAACTAAACTTACGGCTAAGAATTCCGGATTCGCCATTCAGGCACGCAGAGCACTGTGGCTAAAATCCTGGTCAGCTGACGTTACTTCTAAATCTAAATTGCTTAATATACCTTTCAAAGGGCAGACCTTATTCGGGCCCGGGTTGAAAGAAATTATCGCTGACATTACAGGAGGTAAAGGCCATGCCCTGCCTCAAGACAGAGCCAAACCTAAGGCTAGACAGTCTAATTTTCGTTCCTTTCGTAATTTCAAAGCAGGAGCAGCATCAACTTCCTCTGCACCAAAACAGGAAGGAGCTGTTGCTCGCTACAGACAAGGCTGGAGACCTAACCAGTCCTGGAACAAGGGCAAGCAGGCCAGGAAACCTGCTGCTGCCCCTAAGACAGCATGAATCGAGGGCCCCCGATCCGGGAACGGATCTAGTGGGGGGCAGACTTTCTCTCTTCGCCCAGGCTTGGGCAAGAGATGTCCAGGATCCCTGGGCGTTAGAGATCATATCTCAGGGATACCTTCTAGACTTCAAATTCTCTCCCCCAAGAGGGAGATTTCATCTGTCAAGGTTGTCAACAAACCAAATAAAGAAAGAGGCGTTTCTACGCTGCGTACAAGATCTTTTATTAATGGGAGTGATCCATCCGGTTCCGCGGTCGGAACAAGGACAAGGGTTTTACTCAAATCTGTTTGTGGTTCCCAAAAAAGAGGGAACTTTCAGGCCAATCTTGGATTTAAAGATCCTAAACAAATTCCTAAGAGTTCCATCGTTCAAAATGGAAACTATTCGGACAATTTTACCCATGATCCAAAAGGGTCAGTACATGACCACAGTGGATTTAAAGGATGCTTACCTTCTCATACCGATTCACAAAGATCATTACCGGTATCTAAGGTTTGCCTTTCTAGACAGGCATTACCAGTTTGTAGCTCTTCCATTCGGATTGGCTACGGCTCCGAGAATCTTCACAAAGGTTCTGGGTGCTCTTCTGGCGGTACTAAGACCGCGAGGAATTGCGGTAGCTCCGTACCTAGACGACATTCTGATACAAGCTTCAAGCTTTCAAACTGCCAAGTCTCATACAGAGTTAGTACTGGCATTTCTAAGGTCGCATGGATGGAAGGTGAACGAAAAGAAGAGTTCTCTCTTTCCACTCACAAGAGTTCCCTTCTTGGGGACTCTTATAGATTCTGTAGAAATGAAGATTTACCTGACAGAAGACAGGTTAACAAAGCTTCAAAATGCATGCCGTGTCCTTCATTCCATTCAACACCCGTCAGTAGCTCAATGCATGGAGGTGATCGGCTTAATGGTAGCAGCAATGGACATAGTACCCTTTGCACGCCTACATCTCAGACCGCTGCAATTGTGCATGCTAAGTCAGTGGAATGGGGATTACTCAGACTTGTCCCCTACTCTGAATCTGGATCAAGAGACCAGAAATTCTCTTCTATGGTGGCTTTCTCGGCCACATCTGTCCAGGGTGATGCCATTCAGCAGGCCGGACTGGACAATTGTAATAACAGACGCCAGCCTACTAGGTTGGGGCGCTGTCTGGAATTCTCTGAAGGCTCAGGGACAATGGAATCAGGAGGAGAGTCTCCTACCAATAAACATTCTGGAATTGAGAGCAGTTTCTCAATGCCCTTCTGGCTTGGCCCCAGTTAACAACTCGGGGGTTCATCAGGTTTCAGTCGGACAACATCACGACTGTAGCTTACATCAACCATCAGGGAGGGACAAGAAGCTCCCTAGCAATGATGGAAGTATCAAAGATAATTCGCTGGGCAGAGTCTCACTCTTGCCACCTGTCAGCAATCCACATCCCGGGAGTGGAGAACTGGGAGGCGGATTTCTTAAGTCGTCAGACTTTTCATCCGGGGGAGTGGGAACTTCATCCGGAGGTCTTGGCCCAAATACTTCGACGTTGGGGCAAACCAGAGATAGATCTCATGGCGTCTCGACAGAACGCCAAGCTTCCTCGTTACGGGTCCAGATCCAGGGATCCGGGAGCGGTTCTGATAGATGCTTTGACAGCACCTTGGACCTTCGGGATGGCTTATGTGTTTCCACCCTTCCCGATGCTTCCTCGATTGATTGCCAGAATCAAACAGGAGAGAGCATCAGTGATTCTAATAGCGCCTGCATGGCCACGCAGGACTTGGTATGCAGATCTAGTGGACATGTCATCCTGTCCACCTTGGTCGCTACCTCTGAAACAGGACCTTCTGATCCAGGGTCCCTTCAAACATCAAAATCTAATTTCTCTGAAGCTGACTGCTTGGAAATTGAACGCTTGATTTTATCAAAACGTGGTTTTTCTGAGTCAGTTTGATACCTTAATACAGGCTAGGAAGCCTGTTACCAGAAAGATTTACCATAAGATATGGCGCAAATACTTATATTGGTGCGAATCCAAGAGTTACTCATGGAGTAAGGTTAGGATTCCGAGGATATTGTCTTTTCTACAAGAAGGTTTATAAAAGGGTTTATCCGCTAGTTCCTTAAAGGGACAGATTTCAGCTCTGTCCATTCTTTTACACAAACGTCTGTCAGAAGTTCCGGACGTTCAAGCTTTTTGTCAGGCTTTAGCTAGGATCAAGCCTGTGTTTAAAACTGTTGCTCCACCATGGAGTTTGAACTTAGTTCTTAATGTTTTACAGGGGGTTCCGTTTGAACCCCTTCATTCCATTGATATCAAGTTGTTATTTTGGAAAGTTCTGTTTTTAATGGCGATTTCCTCGGATCGAAGAGTCTCTGAGTTATCTGCCTTACATTGTGATTCTCCTTATCTGATTTTTCATTCAGACAAGGTAGTTCTGCGTACTAAACCTGGGTTCCTACCTAAGGTGGTCACTAACAGGAATATCAATTGTGGCAAACCTAGCCACTTCTGGACTATAACGTAAGAAAGGTTGTCTGTGACAGACCCTTCGGTCAGGACTGAAAGTGTTAACTTTATTTTCTAACCACAAGTGGCTGGCTACAGCTACAATCTAATTAATGCTTAGCATTCTATTGTTTGATCACCCCCAGAGAGAAACGCCTAAGTGATAAGGAGAGTCAAGAGTGTCCTGTGGTTGAAGTGTTTAAGTAATATAATCCTATTGTATCATGTCAAGGGCGCTTCTCCCTTTTATCTAATGTACAACATTCTTTCAACCCCCATCTGGGGGGGGGGGGGTCAAAAACCTGTATAAATCTGTATGCTGCCTTCAAATAAAGTATTATTCTGTTTTAAACCTGAAAACTGGCTGGGTTGTGAATTGCTGATTCCCTATGCAGGACATTGTTCCCTGGTGTTAACCCTTGGTATCCGGTTGGTACCGTTACAATTGGTGGCAAGCGACGGAATGAACCTTATCGCCCAGAAGAGCAACTACACAAGCCAGTAACCTCAGGAAGAGGGGGATTACTACAATACTGACTAAGATGGAAGGAGTACCAGGGACCGAAGTGAATGGAGATGGATTATTCTAAGCTAAAGAGACAAACGTAAAAGGAACTGCTAGAAGCCAGGGGAAAGATAGGCAGCAGCAAACCCAAGGCTATATTAATTGCTGAGCTGATGGAGGGAGACAGAGCTCGCAGCGCTACGCCTCCAGCAGCCATGGAGGAGACCCTATACCAGAGGGAAATGAGGACCAGGCTGGAATTTTTACCCCAACCTGTACCACGGGATATGCTATCCGTGGTAATGGCAGATGTGCAGGAGTACGTGATGGCACACAGTCCGCGGAATGCATCCTCCCGAGCAGAATCCATTTTGGACGCACTCAGCAACCCAGTAAGACCCAAAATCCCATACCATGCATTTAAAATGTTTTGTGAGGAGAAGGATGAGATTGATGGGTATTTACAGGATTTTGAGAGACTGTGCGAGTTACATGATTTGGAGCAGTCCGTATGGGTGCCGGTGCTAGCAGGCAAGCTAGCCGGTAGGGCAGCGGAAGCGTATCGCGCTGTACCCAGGGAGGACAGCAAGGATTACGCTAAAGTGAAGAGAGCGATCTTGGAAAGATATGCCATTACCTCAGAGGCATACCGGCGCAAGTTTAGAGGCCTGCGCAAGCCAGAAAGAGATTCCCATGCAGAGTGGGCCCACAAGCTGGATCAAGCATCTCAGGGGTGGATACAGGCCAGCCAAGCTACCACCATGGAAGAATTGCGACAACTGATGCTGTTGGAGCAATTCTTTAACGGCTTGTCCCCAGAAGCCCAAGAATGGGTGAGAGATCGAAAACCCCTCACCTTAACCGAAGCAGCCAGATTAGCAGACCAACATTTTGATGCCAGGAGGCACCATGGACTACAGCCTAACAACGGACGGGCTAATATACAATGCCACACCTGCAAGCAGTGGGGACATATGGCACGTGAGTGCACCCAAAATCGGAGCAGACAAGCTTGGAACCAGGTCAGACAGAACCTGGCCCCAAGGGCGGCTGCTCACCATTACCAAACGGAGCCAGCCGCTCATGAGGTGTTGAGCACCCAAGCCGAGGAACCCCTGGGAATTCTGCATGAGGTGATGTCGGTCCAGGGACTTCGGGATTCGGGAGCTACTTTAACCCTGATAGCTCCCCATTTGGTGCCGGATACAGCACCCACTGGCGGATCCGTGGCAGTACGAGGGGCAGGGGGAGCAGTATACCGATTGCCCACTGCTAGAGTGGAGTACAGACCCCCAGTCACCCCAGCAGCTGCCAGTTACCAACCCCCGGCGCACCGCTATACCACACGGCCTCCGGCCACGAACTACCCTCAGAGGGCCCGGTTCAATTCGCGGGGCTACTCACAACCTATTCGGTGCTTTGGATGTAAGCAACTAGGGCACAAAAGACCAGAGTGTCCCTTAAATGCAGCGAATCAAGCACAGTCCTGGAGAAGACCCGCTGGCGGAATCCCACATAATCCTCAGCCTGTGGCCCGCTACGTAGAGGCGCCAGAATGCTGGGGCAGCCTACATGAAGCAGACCCCGTGCAAGCTGCCCACCGGAATAACCGGCAACGGGTTAAAGTGAATGGGAAGGAGGTCAGTTGTCTACGGGATACTGGTGCTACCATGACCTTGCTTCAAGAGAACTTGGTGCCTGAGAAACAGCACACTGGAGACACTGTGGCTGTGAGGGTAGCAGGGGGCACTGTGTTCCGCCTACCTGTTGCCAGGGTACATTTGGATTGGGGAGTGGGCGCTAGACTTGTGAATGTGGGGGTCAAGAAGGACTTACCTGCTGATGTTCTCCTTGGAAATGACTTGGCCCCCCTTGTTTCTGCCTATGCTCCCATGGATCCCGCTAATGTTAACCCTGTGACTACCCAAGCCCAGTCCCTCCGGGAAGAGACGCTTCCATGTTTGGGGTGGGGGCAGTACTGAGCCAAGTTGGAGCAGATGGCGGAGAACACCCCGTAGCTTACTTGAGCCGAAAGTTGTTACCCCGGACATCCCCAAGCCGATCCGTTGGGATCAGACTGTGTATGCCGGCTTGGTTCTGGGGGAGCATTGTGGCAAACCTAGCCACTTCTGGACTATAACGTAAGAAAGGTTGTCTGTGACAGACCCTTCGGTCAGGACTGAAAGTGTTAACTTTATTTTCTAACCACAAGTGGCTGGCTACAGCTACAATCTAATTAATGCTTAGCATTCTATTGTTTGATCACCCCCAGAGAGAAACGCCTAAGTGATAAGGAGAGTCAAGAGTGTCCTGTGGTTGAAGTGTTTAAGTAATATAATCCTATTGTATCATGTCAAGGGCGCTTCTCCCTTTTATCTAATGTACAACATTCTTTCAACCCCCATCTGGGGGGGGGGGGGGTCAAAAACCTGTATAAATCTGTATGCTGCCTTCAAATAAAGTATTATTCTGTTTTAAACCTGAAAACTGGCTGGGTTGTGAATTGCTGATTCCCTATGCAGGACATTGTTCCCTGGTGTTAACCCTTGGTATCCGGTTGGTACCGTTACATCAATCAAGAGATTGTGGTTCCATCTTTGTGTCCTAATCCTTCTTCGAAAAAGGAACGTCTGCTACACAATCTAGATGTAGTCCGTGCCCTGAAATTTTATCTACAGGCAACTAAGGATTTTCGACAAACGTCTTCCCTGTTTGTCATTTATTCTGGCCAGAGGAGAGGTCAAAAAGCTTCGGCTACCTCTCTCTCCTTTTGGCTTCGTAGCATAATACGGTTAGCCTATGAGACTGCTGGACAGCAGCCTCCTGAAAGAATTACAGCACATTCTACTAGAGCTGTGGCTTCCACTTGGGCCTTTAAGAATGAGGCTTCTGTTGAACAGATTTGCAAGGCTGCAACTTGGTCTTCTCTTCATACTTTTTCCAAATTTTACAAATTTGACACTTTTGCTTCTTCGGAGGCTGTTTTTGGGAGAAAGGTTCTTCAGGCAGTGGTTCCTTCCGTATAAAGAGCCTGCCTGTCCCTCCCGTCATCCGTGTACTTTAGCTTTGGTATTGGTATCCCATAAGTAATGGATGATCCGTGGACTGGATACACTTAACAAGAGAAAACATAATTTATGCTTACCTGATAAATTTATTTCTCTTGTAGTGTATCCAGTCCACGGCCCGCCCTGTCACTTTAAGGCAGGTAATTTTTCCATTAAACTACAGTCACCACTGCACCCTATGGTTTTCCTTTCTCTGCATGTTTTCGGTCGAATGACTGGTAATGGCAGTTAGGGGAGGAGCTATATAGCAGCTCTGCTGGGTGAATCCTCTTGCACTTCCTGTTGGGGAGGAGTTAATATCCCATAAGTAATGGATGATCCGTGGACTGGATACACTACAAGAGAAATAAATTTATCAGGTAAGCATAAATTATGTTTTATCTAACATATTTTTCTAATATATTATTAACTGTATTTGGCAATGAGATGATCCAGGAGCATTTAAACTTAAATATTTTTAATAATAATAAATATCCCTCTAATTAAATATTTTCTTTGTTTTTTTATAATTAATTGAAAATTATATGAATTAAGATTAATTCTTACTTTCAAGGTTCAGATAAAGTCTACAGTTTTTAACTTTCTAATTTACTTCTATTATCAAATTATCTTCGTTCTCTTGGTATCTTTTGTTAAAAATCATGAACATAAGCTCAGGAGTATGCACATGCCTGGGGTACGATATGGCAGTCGTTTTGAAAGATTGTTATCCATTTGCAAGAGCACTAGATGGCAGCAATATTTCCTGCTATGTCGTGCTCCAGACACCTATCTAGGTATCTCTTCAACAAAGAAAACCATGGGAACAAAGTTAATTTGACATAGTGTGACTTCACAGCTATGCCCTTATTTGCAATAATCTAATATGTGGATACAAAATGTTGAAGAATATTTAATCCTGGAAAGGTACCATCATATGAAAAAGCAAAGCTAGAGGACTGTATTGGACAATTCAAATATGTTCTAAATTCTTGCTTGATGCTGGAAATACAGAATTGTCCGACAACCCCCCCCCCCCCCCACTCAATCAAAACGATTATGATCTTATAAGGCAAACGCATCTGAGCTTGACAACAACATATTTGGATTTTCTTTTCCCCACAATGGCATTGCTAATAAACAATAATGGCTGTCATTCACCTAAAACCTAATTGATTAAAAAATAATATATATATATATATATATATATATATAGCAAACAGAAGACAGCACTCACTGGGCTTAAATAATGCAAACAATGTTGTTTATTCAGTGACGTTTCGGGGAATGCTCCCCTTCATCAGACCGGTCTGATGAAGGGGAGCATTTCCCAAAACGTCACTAAATAATCAACATTGTTTACATTATGTAAGCCCAGTGAGCGCTGTCTTCTGTTTGCTATAGCTAATCCTATCTTTATTCAGCACCCTAGCATTTAAGGACTGTTTGTGAGAGTGCTCCCTACTCGCTTTCTCTCTCTCTCTCTCTCTCTCTCTCTCTATATATATATATATACTAGTGTTAAAGCCTGTGTACATGGGCCAAAATGTATAGTGAAAGAAATGTACCTCTAAGGAGGCCAGGTTTGTAGCTACCCAACTCCCACCTTCCTCCCTCATTTAGCCACCTCTCCCTCCAAGAACCTTTCCCTACCTTCTGATCCCCCCATCCACTTGGATCCCCTCTCCCTCATCCCCCCTCCCTTCTTCCCCCTCCTTCCTACTGTCAACATGTTTTTTTTCTGCAGTGCAATGGTCCTACCCGGTCCCGCCCCCTCTCTCTATCCCTCCATCTTTATCCATTTATCTCTATCCCTCTCCCTTTCTTCCTCTATCTCTATCCCTCTGTCCATCTATCCCTCTATCCATATACCTCTATCCATCTATCCTTCTATCTCTATTCCTCTTTCCATCCATACCTCTTTCCATCTATCCCTCTATCCCTATATCCCTATCCCTCTATCTCTATCCCTATCTAAAAAAAAAACTGCAGTGCCACCTGCTCCTGCCCCATCCCGCCCCTCTCCATCGATAGACCGCCCACCCACCTCCCTCCTAACCTTCTCATGCCACCAACGATCGGCACCACTGCTGCCCAATGCAGAGAGGGACACAGAGTGTACTTCTGCAAGAATATTTCTGCACTGCCTCACTCGTGGGGCATGTAGAAATAGCGCAATTTCTGTACTTTTAGCGAGATTGCGGCAGAGAGAGGCCAAGGACAGCAGCATTGTACAGGATCGCTAAGGGCTTAAAGGCAGGGTTGGGCAAACATACTTCGCCTTTTATTATATAGGATATAAATACAACTGCAGAAAAAAACACTCAAATCCAAAATGGCCAATCGTTCTCTTTTTACAATTACATCACATCCTTATCGACTCTATCTTATCACAAAAATAACCAATAGAGACGTGCCCAAAAGTATTGGTACCCTTGCATTTTAAAGTATTGGTACCCTTGTATTCTAAAGTATTGGTACCCTTGCATTTTAAAGTATTGGTACCCTTGTATTCTAAAGTATTGGTACCGTTGCATTTCAAGAAAGAGCACAAAAAAGCCTGACTGGACTGGAGTTTGCCAAAATAAATGTTGACAAGCCACAGTCCTTCTGGGAGAGCATTTTGGCAAATCATAACAACTTCATGTTTACAGAAGGAAAACAAAGCTTTTAAAGAAAAGAACACAATTCCTACCGTGAAACTAGGAGGAGGCTCAGTGATCTTTTGGGCTTGCTTTTGCTGCCTCTGGCACTGGGTGCCTAGAATATGTGACGGACACAATGAAATCAGAAGACTTTTAAGTAATTCTGGAGCAAACCGTACTTCCCAGTGTCAGAAAGCTGTGTCTCAGTTGCAGGTCATGGATTTTTCAGCAGGATAATGACCTGAAACATTCTTTAAAAAGCACTGAAGAATGGATGAGAAGACAACATTGGACAGTTCCAAAGTGGCCTTCTATGAATCCAGATCTGAATCCCATTGAACATCTGTGGAAAGAGCTGAAACTTGCAGTTGGGAAAAGGCTCCCATCAGATCTGAGAAAACTGGAGGTTTGCTCAAGAAGAGTGGGCAAAAAAATCCAGTCAAAAAGTGTAGAAATCATGTTCAGAGCTACAGAAAGTGCTTAATTGCAGTTATTGGGCTCTATTTATCAAAGGTCAGGTGGACATGATGCGCTACCATGAATCAGGTCCGCTGGATATCACTGTGAGCGGATAACGTATGTTGTCCACATTTAACATTCCACAAGCATTGCACCAGACCTACAAAACAAATGTTTGAAAGAATTTATACTTTTCATTTTGTGCTAACAAAGTTAAGCTAGTAATAAACAACGTAAAAACGCTGGTGAAAATGTTTAGCTTATGTGACCAATTAAAGGGATAGTAAGCATGTTGAGATTTTAATATATAAGGCTAGAATACAAGTGGCCCGCTAACATTAGCGTGAGTTTCAATAACAATATCACCACAACTTAAACTTTAAGCAGTATTGCAAGTAGAAAGTAAACGCGACCGTTTGAGCAAAAACTGAATTTGTGTTTCATGTCCCTTTAAGAAGCATGGATAAAGTACAAAATTTAGTGATATACAGCAAAAAGTAGCATAAAATAGTGAATGTATTTTACAATTTGGTTTTATATTCATTATTTATTATTGTTGAATTACATTTTAAATGTAATGTCCTATTAAACAATACTACAATTTAGGAATATGTGTCAAATTAAGGCAATGCTGGCACCTAAAACAACTTCCTCCTTTTTTACTGGTAATACAAAAGAAATACTAAAGTCTGTAAAGCAAACAGATGCTAGAGGGAATGCTGTGTCAGGGTTTGTTTTATTAAGGCTGTATTTTTTAAAGCACAGTTCCATTTAAGAACTTAAAGCAAAAGCCATCTGCTATTAAGTGTGCAGAAAAATGGCAAGGAACAAGAAAAGCAATACACAGTAGAGAGGGGCGGCCAAGAAAACTTCATTCCGAATATTCAAAGAAATTTGTTTCCCCAAATGTTTGGTGGCTGCACTATTCGGTATTTGTGTTGTTTAATATAAAACGAATACTGAATTTTTATTTAACATTTACATTTGCTTTGGTTAAAATTAATGTAAATGTTTCAAAGGTACAGGTGAAAATTTCACCTGTAGCTGCAATACGAACCTGAATGTGCTCTGGAGCGCACGTTATAGTAAGTATTAAAGGGACACTAAACCCAATTTTTTCTTTCATGATTCAGGTAGAGCAATAATTTTAAGCAACTTAGTAATTTTCTCCCGTAATCAATTTTTCTTCGCTCTCTTGCTATTTTATTTGAAAAAGCAGCAATTTAAGCTTAAAGGGACACTGTACCCAAAAATTGTATTTCATGATTCAGATAGCACTTGGAATTTTAAGCAGATTTCTAATTTACTCCTATTATCAAATTTTCTTCATTCTCTTGGTATCTTTATTTGAAATGCAAGAATGTAAGTTTAGATGCCGGCCCATTTTTGGTGAACAACCTGGGTTGTCCTTGCTGATTGGTGGATAAATTCATCCACCAATAAAAAAGTGCTGTCCAGAGTACTGAAACCAAAAAAAAACCTCAGATGCCTTCTTTTTCAAATAATGATAGCAAGAGAAAGAAGAAAAATTGATAATAGGAGTAAATTAGAAAGTTGCTTAAAAGTGCATGCTCTTTCTGAATTACAAAATAAATAATTTGGGTTCAGTGTCCCTTTAAGAGCCGGCCAATTTTTGGCTCAGCACCTGGGTACAGCTTGCTGATTGGTGGCTAACTGTACTCACCAATCATGAAGCGCTATCCAGGGTGCTGAGCTAAAAATGGGCCGGCTCATAAGCTTACATTCCTGCAGGTTCAACTAAAGATACCAAAAGAACAAAGAAAATTTGATAATAGGAGTAAATTAGAACGCTGCATAAAATTGCTGCTCTATCTGAATCATGAAAGAAAAAAAATTGAGTTTACTATCCCTTTAAGCTTACATTCCTGCTTTTTCAAATAAAGATAGCAAGAGAACGAATAAAAATTTATTACAGGAGCAAATTACTATGTTGCTTAAAATTGCTGTTCTGTCTGAATCATGAAAGAAAAAAATGTGGATTCAGTGTCCCTTTAATGTGCTCTGGAGGGCACAGAGAGCGCAATAAGGTAGATATTAACCCCTAAAAAAATAAACAAAATGGATACTGATGATTTTTTTTCTCTTTTTTTTTTGTTTTCTTTGTGCATTCATTTGGATATTCGTTTCGTTAAAGCACAGTCTGCAGTGTGTTTTGTAATGCACACTGTTTTATGTTATTTTTTCAGGTCAGTTTTCTAAAGGTTCATCAAATGATTTTGCTGATTTTGCAGTTTTACAAACCCTGCTTCAGTAATTTTTGAGTTAAAGGGACATATAACACAAATAGTTTCTTTCATGATTCAGATAGAGAATACTATTTTAAACAACTTTCCAACTTACTTCTGTTATAAATTTTCCTTCATTCCTGTGGTATCCTTTCTTGAAGGAGAAGCAATGCACTACTGGGAGATAGCTGAGCCAATGACAAGAGGCATATATGTGCAGCCACCAATCAGCAACTAGCTCACACTAGTGTGATGCTGCTCCTGAGCCTACCTAGCAATACTTTCAACTAAGAATACCAAGAGAACAAAATAAATTTGATAATGCTCAGCAAAGGATAACGAGAGTGAAACAAATTTGAAAATAGACGTAAAATTGAAAGTTGTTTAAAATTGTATGTTCCTTCTAAATCATGAAAGAAAACATTAAGTTTTAAAAAGTAGAAAATTATGTTTTAATTGTTTAAAAATGATTTGCCACTAAATAATTTGTTCAAATTTTTGTAACAAAAAATATTCTTTCCAGCAACACAAAATGTTTACTTACATTTAAATTTGACATAATTCATCTAACTGCACACATTCTTAAAGGAGCTTGTTTATCTCTTTTAATAAAACCAATTAGGGATAAATAATTATTGATCAAGCAAACACTGTATACAATATTTCAGGGTCAGGGTTTACAAAGTGCACTCCAATTTTTACTTACATTACAGATAAAGTAAACAAAATCAATAGTGAATGAACATAGCAATGTTTTTTGGGGATTTAGTGCAAATAATTAATCATTTTGGACCCGAGTGACGGGTTTTCCACTTGTATTACAAGTTGAAAGTAAATGCAATTGAGCGAGCGCAAACAAGATTTATGCCAGAATGATTACCGTGTCCTCAGAGCTCTGGTTAATTGTTTTCTGAAACAAAAAAGTGTCACAAAACACATCAGAATACAGTTACACTCATTATAAAACTATCTGATAAAAAATATAAAAAAATAATTGCACACAACAGTTAAAAAAGGCTCAAAAATATGATGTATCCGGTGTTAGAAAAAAAAAGCAGACAAAGGGCTTTAACATACAGATACATATATTTCTAATAATGTATATGTCTGTATGCATGTATATATATATATGTATATGTGAGTGTGTGTACAGATGCATTTATTTATTTATATGTGTGTGTATATATATATAAATACATAAGTATACATGTAGAAGAAATTGAGGAACACATGGAAGCCAAACAATATATATAAGTGCAAAGTAAATGAAAACATGTAAAACATATGTATGCAATATTCATATTTAATAAAGTGTTATAGTTTGTATTTACTGTAAATCTTTCACATTCCAATGTTCTGCACATAAGGGAATATGTTCTAAATATTTATAAATAGATATTCATATATATATATATCTGTGTATACATATATATATATATATCTTTTTTTGTGCAAAAAACTTCAGATATATGTAGAAATATGTATTTATGAATGTGAAGAACATTGGAATGTGAAATAGTCATAATTTTATGTCCAGTTAGCTCCCTTGAGAATATGAGATTGGGTTTGCAAGCGAGTAGGGTGTTTTTTTCCACTTTTTTTTCTCCATTGACTTCTATGGGGGAATGTTTTATCGCATACACAATATCCTAAGTTCTTTTTACGTGCGTTGGGTTATTGCGAGAGCGAGCGAGCGAGAACAGTTTATTTTGAACTAATATAATATGAGCGCAACCCGACACGTACAAAAAGCTTATTTCTAGTGTAGTTAACGCATGAGCAGGAGCATTAAATACCGCTCCACTTGTAATCTGGCCTTTTATGGGGAACTAAATGTTGAGTTCAATCTCCCTTTAAGTTACGTAAAGTGTGCTTTTATTTGGGATGTGCTCACTAACTGGTGTATTACTGCACTATAGCACCGTAACTCCCACAATTTCCTCAATAGCTTTTATGTTTATTTTATTTTACATTTTTAGTTTTAAAAGATTTTAAATAATGGGCCAGTGCTTACAGCAAATGTCACAGGTTCCAGGGATTACCCAGACTCTGCCCATGACTTATACCTACTTCTCTCCATATCTAGAATGACACATCATGCCCACTCCTCCTGTCTCAGCTCCTCCCACAGAACAGGAGGTGGGACACCACTCACAAGTTCCTCTCTTCTCCCTGTCCATGTTTGGAGGTTACATTTATAAAAAAACATGATAACATTTAGAAAATGCGACTTCCTGGCAATATTTATGTAAAAATGATACTTTGTCCCACGCTCCCTATGCTGTAACCTATGTTTTCAAAATGCTGCAAATTGCCTAGACCAGCTATTTGATTGGCAGCATTTGTAGGTTACAGAATTGTATGGCCTAGGGAGCATGGAAAAAGCACAATAGTTATACAAATTCTAGAGATTTTTAATATTCATTAATAAATAATGAAAATACACTGATGTTAGACTGGGGCAGAAGTAGTTCAGAGTTGCTGCTCCCTACAGAGCTTATTTAGTAAGTTTCTAAACTATATATATATATATATATATATATATATATATATATATATATATATATATATATATATATATATATATATATATATATATATATAACAGAGAGAGAGAGAGAGAGATGCGTGTATGTATACCTGTATATAAATGTATGTATATATGTGTATGTATAAATGTATATAAATGTATGTATATTTATGCGTGTGATGGATACCCCGGCTACCCTGACTGGGTAGCTCCGCCAAACGGGTCCTGCTTCTTCTCTGCCAACTGCAGCTCTGTAGCTGGCAAGTGACCACAGCCTGTAGCCACCCCTGACACCTGACAGCACCAGTATTCAGGGTCCCACCCTGTGGCATACTCTGGCTACCTAGACTGGGTAGCTCTTCCTGAGGGTCCTTCCTCTGTGTGGAACAGGCTGCTTTGTAGCCCAGGAAAGTGATTTTAGCTTTAGCACACCTAAATAACTAGACAGACTAGAATTCAGGTGAAACAGGAACTGCCTTTATTGGGACAAACACACATCTTTTATACACACACACATCTTGATAAAACAGGGAGACAATGCCACAGTTTTTCCACCATTCCCGCCCCTCCAGACTGACCGGCGCCTCCATAGCAACCATAGTCCCACAGAATCCCAGGACACAGTGGTGACGGTTTTGGGGTGATCCTGGTGGAGCGGCAGCACTTCCAAAAAGTGGTGTGATTCGTCATTGGGGACCGGAGATACAGCCCATTGAATTTATGGGGGTAGGGCTGTCCAAAAACCCCGGTTCCCAAAGCAGCTCCCCTCCGGTATTTCCCCCACCTCTTGTCCTCCCTAGGGGCTACTAATCCCCAAAAGAGTGGAGCACTGGTGAACATGGTTGCTGGAGCGACCAGGGGTAAAGTTAGCTGGTGTCCTGCTGTCCTGTGGCCGACCGGGAGTTCCAGGAGCCTGTACAGCCTGAGAGGGGTTAGGCGGGTGTCCGTGGTGAGGCGGCCGACCGGGAGTTCCAGGGGCCCGGCCAGCCTAGGAGGGTTTTCCTGGTCATACACCAGCTTTTCACAAGACAAGCAAACCAAAGCTTCCAGGGATTGTGGTTGCTCTGAGGAGCCCAAAACATTGAGAAACAACAGGGGTGAGGTTGTAGGGGGGTAGCCTTAGCTGTCTGGTATCCGTGAAAATGTGTGTATGTATAAATGTACACAAATGTATGTATATGTGTGTATGTATAAGTGTATATAAATGTATGTATATGTGTGTATGTATAAATGTATATAAATGTATGTATATGTGTGTATGTATAAGTGTTTATAAATGTATGTATATGTGTGTATGTATAAATGTATATAAATGTATGTATATGTGTGTGTGTATGTATAAATGTATATAAATGTATGTATATGTATAAATGTATATAAATGTATGTATATGTATGTATGTATAAATAAATATAAATGTATGTATATGTGTGTATGTATAAATGTATGTATATTTGTGTATGTATAAATGTATATAAATGTATGTATATGTGTGTATGTATAAATGTATACAAATGTATGTATATGTGTGTATGTATAAATGTATATAAATGTATGTATATGTGTGTATGTATAAATGTATATAAATGTATGTATATGTGTGTATGTATAAATGTATACAAATGTATGTATATGTGTGTATGTATAAATGTATATAAATGTATGTATATGTGTGTATGTATAAATGTATATAAATGTATGTATATGTGTATGTATAAATGTATATACAGGTAGCCCTCAGTTTACGCTGGGGTTAGGTTCCAGAAGGAATGGTTGTAAATCAAAACCGTTGTAAATTGAAACCAAGTTTATAATGTAAGTCAATGGGAATTGAGGGAGATAGGTTCCAGTCCCCTCTCAAAATTGTCATAAGTAACACCTAATACATTATTTTTAAAGCTTTGAAATGAAGACTTTAAATGCTAAACAGCATTATAAACCTAATAAAATAATCACACAACACAGAATATATAATTAAACTAAGTTAAATGAATAAAAACATTTGCTAACAGCATTATAAACCTTATAAAATAATCACACAACACAGACTTCACTTGCATTTTTCTGCAAACAGTTCTTTCTATGCATTCCAATCTGGACTGATTTATAGACAGGAAGATTTTGTTCAGTTGAAATCTACTAGATAGCTCAGGTCTGGTTAAACTGATTAATTTCAGCTTGCTTGGCTTTGCAGCAAAACAAGCGGACAGCTCCACCTACTGGCTATTTTAATAAATGCACTGCTTCTCAATGCTTTTCAATAGCAGTCACATGACTGGAAAAAATGGTTGTTATTCTGAAACGGTGTAAATTGAACCGTTGTAAAATGAGGGCCACCTGTAAATGTATATATATTTATGTGTGTATGTATTAATGTATATAAATGTATGTATAAATGTATATAAATGTATGTATATGTGTGTATGTATAAATTTATATAAATGTATATATATGTGTGTATGTATAAATGTATTTATATTTATGTATGTATAAATGAATATAAATGTATGTATATGTGTGTATGTATAAATGTGTATAAATGTATGTATATGTGTGTATATATAAATGTATGTATATGTGTGTATATATAAATGTATATAAATATATGTATATGTGTGTATGTATAAATTTATATAAATGTATATATATGTGTGTATGTATAAATGTATTTATATTTATGTATGTATAAATGAATATAAATGTATGTATATGTGTGTATGTATAAATGTGTATAAATGTATGTATATGTGTGTATGTATCAATGAATATAATTAAATGTATGTATATGTGTGTATGTATAAATGTATATACATGTATGTATATGTGTGTATGTATAAATGTATGTATATGTGTGTATGTATGAATATATATAAATGTATGTATATGTGTGTATGTATAAATGTATGTATATGTGTGTATGTATAAATGTATGTATATGTATGTATCAATGAATATAAATGTATGTATATGTGTGTATGTATAAATGTATGTATATGTGTGTATGTATAAATGTATGTATATGTATGTATCAATGAATATAAATGTATGTATATGTGTGTATGTATAAATGTATATAAATGTATGTATACATGTATATAAATGTATGTATATGTGTGTATGTATAAATGTATGTATATTTATGTATGTATAAATTAATATAAATGTATGTATATGTGTGTATGTATAAATGTATATAAATGCATGTATATGTGTGTATGTATAAATGTATATAAATGTATGTATATGTGTGTATGTATAAATGTATGTATATTTATGTGTGCATAAATGTATGTATAAATGTATATAAATATAAGTATGTATAAATGTATATACATGGTATGTATATGTGTGTATGTATAAATGTATATAAATGTATGTATATGTGTATGTATAAATAAATATAAATGTATGTATATGTGTTTATGTATAAATGTATATAAATGTATGTAAATGTGTGTATGTATAAATGTATATAAATGTATGTATAAATGTATATAAATGTATGTATTTCTCTTGTTAAGTGTATCCAGTCCACGGATCATCCATTACTTATGGGATATTAACTCCTCCCCAACAGGAAGTGCAAGAGGATTCACCCAGCAGAGCTGCTATATAGCTCCTCCCCTAACTGCCATTACCAGTCATTCTCTTGCACCCAACGAATAGATAGGATGTGTGAGAGGACTGTGGTGATTATACTTAGTTTCATACCTTCAATCAAAAGTTTGTTATTTTATAATAGCACCGGAGTGTGTTATTCCTTCTCTGGTAGAATTTGAAGAAGAATCTACCTGAGTTTTTCTATGATTTTAGCCGGAGTAGTTAAGATCATATTGCTGTTTCTCGGCCATCTGAGGAGTGGTAAACTTCAGATCAGGGGACAGCGGGCAGATTAATCTGCAAAGAGGTATGTAGCAGCTTATTATTTTCTGACAATGGAATTGATGAGAAAATTCTGCCATACCGATATAATGTAAACTCAGCCTTAAATGCAGTAGCAGCAACTGGTATCAGGCTGTCATGTATGTATATTTTACACTTCAGTATTCTGGGGAATGGCACTTCACTGGAATAATACTGTATGCATAAAACTTTAGCCTAATTTGCAGGGACTAGCAACAGGCTTTTTAATAACACTCAATTTATTAATGTTAAACGTTTTTTGCTGGCATGTAAAATCGTTTAATTTTCTGAGGTACTGGGTGAAAAAATGTTTTGGGCACTATTTTTTTCCACTTGGCAGTCGTTTTATTTAATTTATGACAGTTTACTGATCTCTCTCACTGTTATGTGTGAGGGGGAGGGGCCTTTTTTGGTGCTTTTGCTACGCATCAAAAAATTCAGTCAGAAGTTTATTGTCTTCCCTGCATGATCCGGTTCATCTCTACAGAACTCAGGGGTCTTCAAAACTTGTTTTGAGGGAGGTAATCACTCACAGCAGAGCTGTGAGACTGTAGTTGACTGTGATAAAAAAACGTTTATTTCTGTATTTTTTTTTTTTTTTTCTGCTATCAGGGTTAGTTATCCTTTGCTAATGGGAGCAATCCTTTGCTAAAATTGTGTTTTTTACAAAGATTTGATGCTATAACTTTTCAGTTTATTAATTTTCAACTGTCATAACTTTTTCTGTGCTTCTTATAGGCACAGTACGTTTTCATATTATAGTAAATTACTTGAAAAGTATTTCCAAGTTGCTAGTTTATTTGCTAGTGTGTTAAACATGTCTGATTCAGAGGAAGATATCTGTGCTATATGTGCTAAAGCCAAAGTGGAGCCCAATAGAAATTTATGTACTAACTGTATTGATGCTACTTTAAATAAAAGTCAATCTGTACAAATTGAACATATTTCACCAAACAACGAGGGGAGAGTTATGCCGACTAACTCGCCTCACGTGTCAGTACCTGCATCTCCCGCTCGGGAGGTGCGTGATATTGTAGCGCCGAGTACATCTGGGCGGCCATTACAAATCACATTACAGGATATGGCTACTGTTATGACTGAAGTTTTGGCTAAATTACCAGAACTAAGAGGTAAGCGTGATCACTCTGGGGTGAGAACAGAGTGCGCTGATAATATTAGGGCCATGTCAGACACTGCGTCACAATTTGCAGAACATGAGGACGGAGAGCTTCATTCTGCGGGTGACGGTTCTGATCCAAACAAACTGGATTGAGATATTTCAAATTTTAAATTTAAGCTGGAAAACCTCTGTGTATTACTAGGGGAGGTGTTAGCGGCTCTGAATGATTGTAACACAGTTGCAATACCAGAGAAAATGTGTAGGTTGGATAAATATTTTGCGGTACTGGCGAGTACTGACGTTTTTCCTATACCTAAGAGACTTACTGAAATTGTTACTAAGGAGTGGGATAGACCCGGTGTGCCGTTCTCACCCCCTCCGATATTTAGAAAGATGTTTCCAATAGACGCCACCACACGGGACTTATGGCAAATGGTCCCTAAGGTGGAGGGAGCAGTTTCTACTTTAGCTAAGCGTACCACTATCCCGGTGGAGGATAGCTGTGCCTTTTCAGATCCAATGGATAAAAAGTTAGAGGGTTACCTTAAGAAAATGTTTGTTCAACAAGGTTTTATATTGCAACCTCTTGCATGCATTGCGCCTGTCGCGGCTGCAGCAGCATTTTGGTTTGAGTCTCTGGAAGAGACACTTGAATCAGCTCCATTAGATGAGATTACACACAAGCTTAAAGCCCTTAAGTTAGCTAACTCATTTATTTCAGATGCCGTAGTACATTTAACTAAACTTACGGCTAAGATTTCCGGATTCGCCATTCAGGCACGCAGAGCACTGTGGCTAAAATCCTGGTCAGCTGACGTTACTTCTAAATCTAAATTGCTTAATATACCTTTCAAAGGGCAGACCTTATTCGGGCCCAGGTTGAAAGAAATTATCGCTGACATTACAGGAGGTAAAGGCCATGCCCTGCCTCAAGACAGAGCCAAACCTAAGGCTAGACAGTCTAATTTTCGTTCCTTTCGTAATTTCAAAGCAGGAGCAGCATCAACTTCCTCTGCACCAAAACAGGAAGGAGCTGTTGCTCGCTACAGACAAGGCTGGAGACCTAACCAGTCCTGGAACAAGGGCAAGCAGGCCAGGAAACCTGCTGCTGCCCCTAAGACAGCATGAATCGAGGGCCCCCGATCCGGGAACGGATCTAGTGGGGGGCAGACTTTCTCTCTTCGCCCAGGCTTGGGCAAGAGATGTCCAGGATCCCTGGGCGTTAGAGATCATATCTCAGGGATACCTTCTAGACTTCAAATTCTCTCCCCCAAGAGGGAGATTTCATCTGTCAAGGTTGTCAACAAACCAAATAAAGAAAGAGGCGTTTCTACGCTGCGTACAAGATCTTTTATTAATGGGAGTGATCCATCCGGTTCCGCGGTCGGAACAAGGACAAGGGTTTTACTCAAATCTGTTTGTGGTTCCCAAAAAAGAGGGAACTTTCAGGCCAATCTTGGATTTAAAGATCCTAAACAAATTCCTAAGAGTTCCATCGTTCAAAATGGAAACTATTCGGACAATTTTACCCATGATCCAAAAGGGTCAGTACATGACCACAGTGGATTTAAAGGATGCTTACCTTCACATACCGATTCACAAAGATCATTACCGGTATCTAAGGTTTGCCTTTCTAGACAGGCATTACCAGTTTGTAGCTCTTCCATTCGGATTGGCTACGGCTCTGAGAATCTTCACAAAGGTTCTGGGTGCTCTTCTGGCGGTACTAAGACCGTGAGGAATTGCGGTAGCTCCGTACCTAGACGACATTCTGATACAAGCTTCAAGCTTTCAAACTGCCAAGTCTCATACAGAGTTAGTACTGGCATTTCTAAGGTCGCATGGATGGAAGGTGAACGAAAAGAAGAGTTCTCTCTTTCCACTCACAAGAGTTCCCTTCTTGGGGACTCTTATAGATTCTGTAGAAATGAAGATTTACCTGACAGAAGACAGGTTAACAAAGCTTCAAAATGCATGCCGTGTCCTTCATTCCATTCAACACCCGTCAGTAGCTCAATGCATGGAGGTGATCGGCTTAATGGTAGCAGCAATGGACATAGTACCCTTTGCACGTCTACATCTCAGACCGCTGCAATTGTGCATGCTAAGTCAGTGGAATGGGGATTACTCAGACTTGTCCCCTACTCTGAATCTGGATCAAGAGACCAGAAATTCTCTTCTATGGTGGCTTTCTCGGCCACATCTGTCCAGGGGGATGCCATTCAGCAGGCCGGACTGGACAATTGTAACAACAGACGCCAGCCTACTAGGTTGGGGCGCTGTCTGGAATTCTCTGAAGGCTCAGGGACAATGGAATCAGGAGGAGAGTCTCCTACCAATAAACATTCTGGAATTGAGAGCAGTTCTCAATGCCCTTCTGGCTTGGCCCCAGTTAACAACTCGGGGGTTCATCAGGTTTCAGTCGGACAACATCACGACTGTAGCTTACATCAACCATCAGGGAGGGACAAGAAGCTCCCTAGCAATGATGGAAGTATCAAAGATAATTCGCTGGGCAGAGTCTCACTCTTGCCACCTGTCAGCAATCCACATCCCGGGAGTGGAGAACTGGGAGGCGGATTTCTTAAGTCGTCAGACTTTTCATCTGGGGGAGTGGGAACTTCATCCGGAGGTCTTTGCCCAAATACTTCGACGTTGGGGCAAACCAGAGATAGATCTCATGGCGTCTCAACAGAACGCCAAGCTTCCTCGTTACGGGTCCAGATCCAGGGATCCGGGAGCGGTTCTGATAGATGCTTTGACAGCACCTTGGACCTTCGGGATGGCTTATGTGTTTCCACCCTTCCCGATGCTTCCTCGATTGATTGCCAGAATCAAACAGGAGAGATCATCAGTGATTCTAATAGCGCCTGCATGGCCACGCAGGACTTGGTATGCAGATCTAGTGGACATGTCATCCTGTCCACCTTGGTCGCTACCTCTGAAACAGGACCTTCTGATCCAGGGTCCCTTCAAACATCAAAATCTAATTTCTCTGAAGCTGACTGCTTGGAAATTGAACGCTTGATTTTATCAAAACGTGTTTTTTCTGAGTCAGTTATTGATACCTTAATACAGGCTAGGAAGCCTGTTACCAGAAAGATTTACCATAAGATATGGCGCAAATACTTATATTGGTGCGAATCCAAGAGTTACTCATGGAGTAAGGTTAGGATTCCGAGGATATTGTCTTTTCTACAAGAAGGTTTAGAAAAGGGTTTATCCGCTAGTTCCTTAAAGGGACAGATTTCAGCTCTGTCCATTCTTTTACACAAACGTCTGTCAGAAGTTCCGGACGTTCAAGCTTTTTGTCAGGCTTTAGCTAGGATCAAGCCTGTGTTTAAAACTGTTGCTCCACCATGGAGTTTGAACTTAGTTCTTAATGTTTTACAGGGGGTTCCGTTTGAACCCCTTCATTCCATTGATATCAAGTTGTTATCTTGGAAAGTTCTGTTTTTAATGGCGATTTCCTCGGCTCGAAGAGTCTCTGAGTTATCTGCCTTACATTGTGATTCTCCTTATCTGATTTTTCATTCAGACAAGGTAGTTCTGCGTACTAAACCTGGGTTCCTACCTAAGGTGGTCACTAACAGGAATATCAATCAAGAGATTGTGGTTACATCTTTGTGTCCTAATCCTTCTTCGAAAAAGGAACGTCTGCTACACAATCTAGATGTAGTCCGTGCCCTGAAATTTTATCTACAGGCAACTAAGGATTTTCGACAAACGTCTTCCCTGTTTGTCGTTTATTCTGGTCAGAGGAGAGGTCAAAAAGCTTCGGCTACCTCTCTCTCCTTTTGGCTTCGTAGCATAATACGGTTAGCCTATGAGACTGCTGGACAGCAGCCTCCTGAAAGAATTACAGCACATTCTACTAGAGCTGTGGCTTCCACTTGGGCCTTTAAGAATGAGGCTTCTGTTGAACAGATTTGCAAGGCTGCAACTTGGTCTTCTCTTCATACTTTTTCCAAATTTTACAAATTTGACACTTTTGCTTCTTCGGAGGCTGTTTTTGGGAGAAAGGTTCTTCAGGCAGTGGTTCCTTCCGTATAAAGAGCCTGCCTGTCCCTCCCGTCATCCGTGTACTTTAGCTTTGGTATTGGTATCCCATAAGTAATGGATGATCCGTGGACTGGATACACTTAACAAGAGAAAACATAATTTATGCTTACCTGATAAATTTATTTCTCTTGTAGTGTATCCAGTCCACGGCCCGCCCTGTCACTTTAAGGCAGGTAATTTTTCCATTAAACTACAGTCACCACTGTACCCAATGGTTTTCCTTTCTCTGCATGTTTTCGGTCGAATGACTGGTAATGGCAGTTAGGGGAGGAGCTATATAGCAGCTCTGCTGGGTGAATCCTCTTGCACTTCCTGTTGGGGAGGAGTTAATATCCCATAAGTAATGGATGATCCGTGGACTGGATACACTACAAGAGAAATACATTTATCAGGTAAGCATAAATTATGTTATTTATGTGTGTATGTATAAATGTATATAAATGTATGTGTGTATGTATAAATGTATGTATATTTATGTATGTATAAATTTATATAAATGTATGTATATGTGTGTATGTATAAATGTATATAAATGTATGTATATGTGTTTAGGAATAAATGTATATAAATGTATGTATATGTGTTTAGGAATAAATGTATATAAATGTATGTATATGTGTTTAGGAATAAATGTATATAAATGTATGTATATGTGTGTATGTATAAATGTATGTAATAAATGTGTGTATGTATAAATGTATATAAATGTATGTATATGTGTGTATGTATAAATGTATATAAATGTATGTATATGTGTGTATGTATAAATGTATGTATATTTATGTGTGCATAAATGTATATAAATGTATGTATAAATGTATATAAATGTATGTATGTATAAATGTATATAAATGGTATGTATATGTGTGTATGTATAAATGTATATAAATGTATGTATATGTGTATGTATAAATAAATATAAATGTATGTATATGTGTTTATGTATAAATGTATATAAATGTATGTATATGTGTGTATGTATAAATGTATGTAAATGTGTGTATGTATAAATGTATATAAATGTATGTGTGTATGTATAAATGTATATAAATGTATGTATATGTGTGTATGTATAAATGTATATAAATGTATGTGTGTATGTATAAATGTATGTATGTATAAATGTATATGTGTGTATGTATAAATGTATGTATATGTGTTTATGTATAAATGTATATAAATGTATGTATATGTGTGTATGTATAAATGTATATAAATGTATGTATGTATATGTGTGTATGTATAAATAAATATAAATGTATGTATATGTGTGTATGTATAAATAAATGTATGTATATGTGTGTATGTATAAATGTATATAAATGTATGTATATTTATGTATTTATAAATGTATATAAATGTATGTATATGTGTGTATGTATAAATGTATATAAATGTATGTATATGTGTGTATGTATAAATGTATATAAATGTATGTATATGTGTGTATATATAAATGTATTTAAATGTATGTATATGTGTGTATATATAAATTTATATAAATGTATGTATATGTGTGTATGTATAAATGTATATAAATGTATGTATATGTGTGTATGTATAAATGTATATAAATGTATGTATATGTGTGTATGTATAAATATATATAACTGTATGTATATGTGTGTATGTATAAATGTATATAAATGTATGTATATGTGTGTATGTATAAATGTATATAAATGTATGTATATGTGTGTATGTATAAATATATATAACTGTATGTATATGTGTGTATGTATAAATGTATGTATATGTGTGTATGTATAAATGTATATAAATGTATGTATATGTGTGTATGTATAAATGTATATAAATGTATGTATATGTGTGTATGTATAAATGTATATAAATGTATGTATATGTGTGTATGTATAAATGTATATAAATGTATGTATATTTATGTGTGTATGTATTAATGTATGTAAATGTATGTATATGTGTGTATGTATAAATGTATATAAATGTATGTATATGTGTGTATATATAAATGTATATAAATATATGTATATGTGTGTATGTATAAATGTATATAAATGTATGTATATGTGTGTATATATAAATGTATATAAATGTATGTATATGTGTGTATATATAAATGTATATAAATGTATGTATATGTGTGTATGTATAAATAAATATAAATGTATGTATATGTGTGTATATATAAATGTATATAAATGTATGTATATGTGTGTATGTATAAATGTATATAAATGTATGTATATGTGTGTATGTATAAATGTATATAAATGTATGTATATGTGTGTATGTATAAATGTATATAAATGTATGTATATATGTATATATATAGTAACTTGACTATGCACAGGAAGAAAAAAATAGTGTATATTATTTATATTGAAGGAAAGTACTTTTTTTATCCAAAAACTGTGCAAGTCTATCGTTAATTAGAAAAATAAATAAATGTAGTCATAAAATATAGAATTTATTGCCAGATTTGCTGCAAAGTCATTTGAATTCAGATGGAATAATGTATTAAAAGTGTTTGTTTATTCGTCATTGTTTTCAGGGAACATATTGAAGGAAATTATAGTAGTTCTTGATAAAAGCTGTCACTAATACTAAAACTAACAACTGGTTTTGTCACGCTTGCATTGTTTTGCTGACAGTCAATAACCGTGACTTAGACTTTGACTGACACATTATTTTTTGTATTATTATGATTATTATTAATATTATTTTGCAAAACAAAACACTTAATGCACCATTCTGGGAATTAATTAACTTTAATCTGAGATTTCTAGTCTCTTGTTTAGAAAATAACAAAGTTGTCAATGGGCTAGTTCATAGAGGTTTAGTGGTTGCTTTACTGTAAGTAAAATGTATTGAGCATAACTTAATCTATATTTTCTTCAGTTCTGTTACTGGGTGTTCCTGTCATTCACATCTATAGTTTAATGAGGTTCCCATTGAATGATATCTTCTATCTGAACATAAACCGCTAGCAACATGGAAAAACAATGAATACAATCCCAACATTTCAAACACTTGCAAAACAGTTTGTGTAAATGTTTCCATGTCTGCATGTCATTTTGTTGTGGTAAAGTAGTCTCACTGAATTGAACAAAGGGTGTCAGGGTCGTAGGATAATGTCTGTCCAGGATGGGACCCTAAGATTGGAAAGTTACTTGGTAATAAGCACTGACCTAGTGAGGAGGATGAATACCAGAATGTGAGCAATCAGGAAAAAGGCCAAGCTAAAATCAAACTATAAGAGTCTGCAACAGGTGGACCGATCAGATGCTGAATCAGAGAGTTCAAGAATCAGTAACTTAAGAAACAGTCAAAATCTGAATCCAAGAAGCAAGTTCATGCCAAGGGTCAGTAACTAACAGGCAGGATCAATCCAATACACGTTGCTAACTGAAGTGACAGCAGCCTTAAAGGGACAGTCTACTCTAGAATTGTTATTGTTTAAAAAGATAGATAATCCTTTTATTAGCCATCCCCCTGTTTTGCATAACCAACACAGCTATAGTAATACACTTTTTACCTTTGTGATTACCTTGTATCTAAGCCTCTGTAGACTGCCCCCTTATTTCAGTTATTTTGACAGACTTGCATTTAGCCAATCAGTGCTTCTCATTTGTAACTCCAGGGGCATGGTCACAATGTTATCTGTATAGCACACATGAACTAGCTGTGAAAAACTTCCAAATGCATTGAAATAAGGGGCTGCCTTCAAGGGGTTAGAAATTAGCATATGAGTCTACCTAAGTTTAGTTTTCAACAAAGAATACCAAAAAACAAAGCAAATTTGATGATAAAAGTGAATTGGAATGTTGTTTAAAATTGCATAACCTATCTGAATCATGAAAGTTTAATTTTGACTAGACTGTCCCTTTAAATAGCCTTACCCACAGGAAATTTAGTGCACCAAGTTGTCAAAGAAAGAGCATGATACCAGGAAGTAGAGTACAGATGACGGGGGAATAGCACACTCAGAGATGGATAGTGCATACTGCAGTTAGTGCAGGAGAACCATGTGCACTAAACAGTAGCATTGTGAGGAGAGGCCATAATAGCAGGTGCGAAGGAGGGGGCTGGCCATATACAATCCAATCCAAGGCCTTCTAGAAGTGTGTTCAGAATATCTCCCCTACATTTGGGCCCAGCCAGTGGAATTTATAGACTCTATTGTCCTTGTGATGTATCTCATCTTACGGTTGTGTCTCACTATTTCACAGCTCTTTTTTAGTTTTCTTTCACCTCTCATTAACTGTTTTTATTTACATATTTTAGTTAGCATGGGCTGCTTTATAGAGAGTGATATATATATTATTTTTTTTAATTATTATTATTTTTAAATCATATGTTCTGTAGGGGTTATTGTGATGTTGATGTCTCTCACAAGGGGATGTGATGAATCTTTTTGAATACTGAAATTTCAAGTTGTGATGTTTGATTTTTGTATTTATTTATTTATTTACAAATATTCACAAATGGGGTATATCTAGGCCATTGTGATCACCCCAAATATTCTTAGTCTTAAGTCACTAGTTGGTTTAAAGGTTGCAGAGCTCAATTGCAAATGATGGCAGTAATTAGGTATGTTGTGCATATAAGGGTGGGACTTGACTGAGTTGGGCTTAGAAGACATTGATCTTGGGTGGGCTGTGTCTTGAATAGGTTGTGCTTAGAAGGGATCTTGGATACATTGTGACTAGAAGGGGTGGGGCTTGAATGGCTTGGGCTTAGAAGAGGTGGAGCTTGAATGGGTTGTGCTTAGAAGAGGTGGATCTTGGATAGGCTGTGCCTAGGAGGGGAGGGGCTTGTATGGGTTGTGCTTAGAAGAGGTGGATCTTGGATAGGTTGTGCCTAATGGGTTGTGCTTAGAAGAGGTGGATCTTGGATAGGTTGTGTCTAGAAGCGGAGGGTCTTGTAAGGGTTGTGCTTAGAAGAGGTGGATCTTGGATAGGCTGTGTCTAGAATCGGAGGGTCTTGTATGGGTTGTGCTTAGAAGAGGTGGATCTTGGATAGGTTGTGTCTAGAAGCGGAGGGTCTTGTAAGGGTTGTGCTTAGAAGAGGTGGATCTTGGATAGGCTGTGTCTAGAAGCGGAGGGTCTTGTATGGGTTGTGCTTAGAAGAGGTGGATCTTGGATAGGCTGTGCCTAGAAGGGGTGGGGCTTGTATGGGTTGTGTTTAGAAGAGGTGGATCTTGGATAGGTTGTGCCCAGAAGGGGTGGGGCTTGAATGGGTTTATGCTTAGAAAAGGTGGATCTTGGATAGGTTGTGTCTAGAAGGGGTGGGACTTGAGCAGCAAAGTGTTAAAGGTTAGGGACGTTCACTGAAACAAGCTGCATAACAAACACAACAGCAAGCTTCATAGTGATGTAGTTATTCTTTTTGCTACACTTTTCAAATCCACAAGTGCTAAGAATGCAGCATATCAAAATGAATGGAAAGTTTATAAAAAAAAATATTATTTAGAACATTGTGCATTTAAAAGGTAGACCATGCAGGAATGAAGCTATGAATACTGAATTGAAATCAAATGTGTTGCTGTCCTGCTAAATGGGAGACAGTTGTAAACTCATTTTTACATATACAATAGTAGGCAGTTACAGTGAATTAGTAAATACCTAAATCAAAAGACACATCAAACCTAAATAATGTTTATGTCATACATACAAGGTTGGAAAGTGGCTGTCAATTCTTTTTCAGTTGTTTTCCTCCATGGTAAAGCAATAGTTCTGCAATATATGTTTGAAAATAGAATTTTTATTATATATCCAACATGGGCGGAAAGAAAATCACTAAGTATGGTGCTTGCATAGTTCAACAACAAAACTTGTAGAGCTACTTTGGACAAACGTTATTACAGAACACTATCAAATTCGAGCTTTAAGGATATCCCTCCAATGATAAACAAAATGACCAAGTCTTGTGGTGTTTCTAGGTTAAGAATAGACCCAGGGCTTGAGGCAGTGTATACATTCAATGGCCTCTTGCTAAATACTGCCCTAAGCCCCAGAACAATTATGCCATGAAGTTCTCATAACTAAACAGTGATTTGACCCTCGTTTATCTTGTGTAACACACAGAGCAGTTATTTCACAGCCTTTGGCTTTTGCACAGGTGGCCTCCAGGAACTGTAACAGTTTACAAAATGCAGTAGATGAACTGACAGGTGAAGTAGATTAATTAAATGGACATAAAAGCTGCAGAGAAAATCATATAACGTGTTCAAATATTTTATTGTTGCATTGTTGCTTGTATCCTTGTATACTCCTGAAAACAACACAGAATCATAAGGGATTAAATGCCCTACATCTCCTGAGTGTCTGCTTGTAACTTAACTTAACTTAACACTTAATATAACTTAACAACTAATAAATAAAACACAACACAGTTCTGTGGGTGAAAGACCCGTGGGTCGCATTTATTGGTACCAGCCGTGGAACTGGCAGTTAACTTATCCACGGGTGGCGGCAATCGGGGCCTACATCTAACTATGAATAACCCCTTCTAGAAAATGGCCAAGGGACACAGCTGCAGACCACAAGGCGGAGATACTCAACGCAGCTTACATAATTAGGGGTTTTCTGGCCTAACAATACTCAGCCCGAGCACGCCCAAGCATACCAAGCCTGTGACGTCACCCTGACCGCAATGGCCATTACCAAACCTCCTTCCAGTCTGCAGCCGTGATCCTGACCACCCGCCACAAGAGACTGACCTGCATATACAATGGTCCTGACTCTTGCCGCCACCCTATACTCTTAGGAGTAACTCCTGCCTGATGTTCTGCAAGAACAAATCTACTCCTGCCGGTTCTAAATGAACCCCATCCTGCCTATACAAACCCTTATGGGCTGCCGAGATGTTCCCGTGCTCTACCACAAAACCCTCGAGTTCCACTACCTGCTTCCTCAGGTCCTTATTGATCTTTTTCCTGACCTGGAAAGCTGCCTTATGACACACCATGTGCCTCCATCTTAATCTAGGGATCACATTCGACCACCCGATTCTCACACCTGGAAACCAGAGTTTGAACTGCCTCAGGTCTGACTGCATTGCCCGGATCAGATCCAATGTGGGAATGGCCCCCACATCATTGCCGCCAGCATGCATTATCAAAATGTGAGGTTTCTCCCACCTTTTCGCTGCGGTCTGGAGCAATGCAGGCAGGTCTGACCAAGACAAGCCTCTGCGCCCTAGCCAACGTAACACAGCCCTGGACGATTCAATTCCTAGCTGCTGTCCTCCTGGCATGGCTGCAGCTCTAATTGCGGCCCAGTGCACATACGAATGGCCGACGATCCACACCCATACAGGACCTGGACGTATTTCTGAAACAAAGGAAACAAGAGTTAGCCCGCTTGCAGTAGACCAGGTCCACAACCTTGGCCCATAACCTTCTGGTATCACCCCCGCAAGCCCCCCAACTCTTGCATGCATGACCCTTGATCCCCGATCTCAAACATACAGCGGCCTAACGTAAGATTTATACCGCTGCGACCTCCACCGCCCCAATGAGCGGATCCGATCCGAGGACCAACCCAGCTCTGCTGCTGTCATCGCTGCCCCCACCCTGAAGGAGTGTGGGGCGATCCGAGACCCGTCTAGGCCAGCCTTTTGCGCTGCCTTCTCCAATACCTTGCCAAACTGGTATCTGGTCAGTGGGTCTCCATTAGCATGTATCAAAAACCTGGAGGAGCCTCCTGGCCGTACTCCCAGGTAAGATGACACTAGCCGCACCGGGCAACAGGCAACACCCTGCTGCCCCGGCAGTGAAAGCCAGGCTCCCCGGCCCTCCTGGTCCGTTTTGGACCTTGGAATGAACAATAGCACGGAGTCCTCCACCAGCCGAACATGGCTGTGCATGACCCCCCCTGTGGCCGCCGTTCTGGCTCGCGGTACCAACTCACCCACCCTTAATGCGCCGTGAAACGCTAAGCCAAAGGCTGCCCCAAAGAGGCGGGCCTCAAAAGGTGAGGAACATATCTCTGGCAACACGTCCAATAATTTTACTAGCCGTTCTGCCGTAATGGGCTCCCTTGTGTCACGTCGTGGAACTTCCAGACGGCCCCAGCCCCTCAACAGCTGTTTAACGAGAAAGGATTGCGACTCGTCTTTAAAGGCGTATAGCCTGCGGAAAAAAGCCACAGCCGATAGTCTTGCTACCACCGCCCCCTTCGTTGCTCGCTTACCTCTCAGCTCCGCCAGCCAGCGCAACAAAAACCCTTGTTCACCCTCGCGCAACAAAAACCCTTGTTCACCCTCGCAAGAGGGGAACTCACGGAGGTCGCAAAAACCTACCCATTCACTCCAGTACCTCACGTATGCCGACCATGTGCTGGGTGCCAACGAAGCCCGCAACACCGGGATCAGTTGCTGTAGTCCTTCGCCATCTGCCACAAAAAGAGAGGGCAAGAAAGACCATTAGGAGCCGCGGCAGGCACCGCAGCCCTAAATGCCCCCCACTGGAAGCGCGACAGCGCATCCGCAACTATATTCTGCACCCCTGGCACATGCCGTGCCCTAAAGTCAATGTTCAGTTGCAAACATCTCAACACCAGGTGTCGCAAATAATGTACGACCACAGGCGATGAAGCAGAAAGCCTGTTAACTGCAAACACCACGCTGAGATTATCCGTCCAGAAAATCACAGCCCTGTTACTAAACAGGTGACCCCACAATTCTACCGCAACCAAGATGGGAAACAATTCCAGAAGACAGAGATTGCGTGTAAGCCCTCTGGTCGCCCATTCGGTCGGCCAGGGCTCCGCACTCCAGGCGCCTTCAAAGTAAGCCCCATACCCGGATGCTCCTGCAGCGTCCGTGAACAGATGTAGCGCTTGGTTAGATATCGGCTCCCTTCGCCACATGCAGACGCCGTTAAAGTCCTGGAGAAACCTCTCCCAGACCTGCAAATCCGCCACGAGGTCCCTCGTGATGCGAATACGCGATGCCGGAGCCCTACCTCCGCCCAAACACCGCTCTAGTCGCTTGCTAAACACCTTCCCCCACGGGATCACTCTCCCCGCAAAATTAAGGAGGCCAAGGAGCGATTGCAGTTCCCGCAGCGAACATGTCTGCGTTGCTACCATGGCCCGCACCGCCGCCAACATCTTGGCGACCTTTTCCTTAGGCAGCCTGCATTCACCTGCCACTGAATCGATCTCGATACCAAGGAACGTCAAGCACGTGCACGGCCCCTCCGTCTTATCTTCTGCCAAAGGAACCCCAAACCTGGCCATCATGAACCTCACGACTTTCATTAAGGAGGCACATTCTTGCGAGTTGGCCGCCCCTACCAGGAGAAAGTCATCCAAGTAGTGCACCACTCTATCACTACCCGCCACCGAGACCACCGCCCAGTGCAGGAAAGTGCTGAATGCCTCAAAGTATGCACAGGATATCGAACAGCCCATGGGCAGACAACGGTCAACATAGTAACCCCCTTCAAACCAACACCCCATCAGCCCAAAGGATGATGGGTGAATCGGGAGTAGCCTAAACGCGGATTCCACGTCTAGTTTCGCCATTAATGCTCCCGGGCCCCGTTCCTTAACCAGCGCCAGCGCGTCGTCAAACGACTGGTAACGGACCGAGCTCAATTCCTCCGGTATAGCGTCGTTTACCGACCGCCCTTTCGGATAAGAGAGGTGTTGTATAAGCCTGAACTTACCTGTCTCCTTCTTGGGGACCACCCCTAGTGGGGAGACCACTAAATCCGGTAGCGGCCGGTCCCTAAAAGGGCCTACGACCCTACCCAAGGCCACTTCTTTGCCCAGTTTTTCCCTGACTGCCTCAGGGTATTGGGAAGCAGATTTCAGGTTTTTCCTGTCTCGTGCTCCCCCCACCGGGCCTACTACCAGGATCACAAAGCCCTCACGCAACCCGCTATCCAGAAGTTGAGCAGCCGCCCTATCTGGGTACCTACGCAGCCATTTACAAATGACCTGGACTCTAAGTGGTGAATCCGCCCTTAGCGCCAGCGCCTCCTTTGCTCCCAAACCGATCAGTTTGGGTGTCTCGCTTTTTGGAGCAATCAGCCCCGGGGTGCTGCCCGCTGCAAAACTTGCAGACGTGCTTGAACGTGCACGAAGTGCCCCGCTCACACGCCTTGTCCTGGTATCGCCAGCATACACCCCCTTGTCGCCGTCGAAAGCGCAAAGTCTGCCTAGCCCCGGGCGATGTCGCTATGGCGCCTCCTTGCGCCCTCCTTTCCGCATCAAGATGCGCCCAGAGGTGTAAATCCATTGTACCAAAATCAAGCAGTGGGTTGCCCACTTTCTTTTTCCGGTACAACATATCATACTCCCTCCAAGCACCATCGGCAAACTTTCTGTGTATTGCATCAATGGTGTCAACGTACTTAAAGAGTGCAGTCCCCTGATCGGGAAACCTCTCTAAGTAGCAAGTGGCGTATACCCGGAAACACCGATGCCACTCCTCAAGGGTATCAGGCCGCCTAAATTTCTTAGGGCCCGTACCATCCTCCGCCATCTCCTTAAACTTAAAGGCCTCTGCAGACAGCTCAAACATATTAACATACTTACCGTCCTGGATACGTTTCACAGTTTTAGTTTTAAGGTGTGCATGCAAACTGTGTACCTGGCACGAATAAGTATCCCCGTGTACCGCTGCCTTTCTGTTCACCGCCTGTGGTGACCCCCCAGCAACCCCTAAGAGTTGAGATGACTGCGCCCCACTACTGGCAATGTCATCCCTGTGATTGCCCTTACTCATCTTCCTCAACATTCTATACATCCTCCTATGCCCTTTCGTGTGCAAACCCAGGGACCCATCTATCTCAGATCCTGACCCTGACCCACTAGAGCTGGAAGAATTACACCGCCCCCTAGGTAAACCAAGTTGCATCTCTCCAGAGGAAGCGCCCGATGCGGCTTGGCCTTGTCCAGAAGCACTGCTGACTCCTCTAGGCACGAGAGCTCCGGAACTCTGAGTCGCCATATCCCTGCTGGATGAGGAAGTCCTGGGTACCTGCAAAATAGAAGCCAAGAGGGGAGTACCTCGGGAAGGACCAGCCATCTCTTCCCTATCCCCCCTTTCCTCAAATTCTAAATAGCCCTCCCGGTCACTGTCACTCACACCGCATGCCACACTCACATCATCATCCGTACTGGTGGCCAACCCGCTAGTCGAATCCTCTTGAAATCTCACGGTCCTACTCCGACCCTGAGACTTCGATCCCCTAGCCTGTCTCGCCTGTCCCCTCCCGGGGCTCTCTAAGCCTTCCCCAGTGCCAACGCTAATGCTAGCATGCCCCCTTTTGACAGCCCCCCTTGTGGCTATTTGCTCAGGTCGTGCTGGCGAAGTCCTGCTGGGCGTCATGATACCCTGCAGGCCTTGCCCCTGGGGCTCCGCTATTGCGGCCTCGCCCCTTGCGCTGTGTGCCAGGATGGCCCCCTTATTCCCGGTCTTAGCCGCGGGGGCCTTTCCTTTACTTTGGGCCGCGGCGCGTGCGGGGGCCGCCTTAGCTTTTCCCCCTCCTAACGTAGGCCGCAAGCGCGAGGCGGGTGCCCTGTCGGCATCCCCCCCCTTATTACTGTGTCCAGCTGTGGCTCTAGTGCGCACACCCTGTTGTGACGCCCCCGGAGCGCCCTCCGGAGGCCCCTGCTGCCCCGGTGCCACGCTCACAGTTGCCCCATGATTCAGCACCTCTCCCCCTCTATCCGGCCTATCATGCGCCCCCCCCGGCCTCCTGGGCCCCATTGTTCTTGCCCCCAAGAGCGGGTGTCCCCCCCCGAGGTGCTCCCTTCTTACCTTCAGAGCCCGGGGGGAACGATCCACTCTGCTCGCTGTCCAGATTGCGACTGCCGCGAGCGGAAATGACGTCACCGGAAGTGACGCGGGAGCGCGCAACGCCGCCGGAAGTCGACGCGGCGGCCATTTTAGAAGCCACGAGGGACGACGGACCGGAGGCCTGTACCACGCCGTAGGCCAAAGCCGGGGCCTGAAGTACCGCTGGACCCGACGACGTACCCGCGAGGACCGACGCCAAGGACTGGAGGAGAGCCACCGCCGCCGCCACCGATTCCCCGGAGAGGACCACTGCCGCAGGTGAGGCCGCACTGCTCCCACTACCCGCGCCAACGACACTCACCCCCGAGGTGCCCGCACTTGCTAAGGCCTCGCTGGGCCCTGCCACCACAGGCCCCTGTCTAAGGCCGACACCGGAACCCCCGGTTACAGAACCGGGACCTCCGGAGCCGAAACCGGAGCTCCCCTGGGACCCCCTAAGCTCAAAGACCGACCCGCCGGGCGCTCCTACTTGCCCCCCAGGCCCAATCTCCCCCGAGGGCCTACAGTCTGTCTCGCACGACGGATAGGCTACACCGGGGCCACCATCCCCCTCTAAATTCTCCCGCGCAGGAGAATGGAACAACAATGGGCTACCCCCCCCCCCCCTAAGGGAGAAACCGGCAGACACAGCCCAGACCCATGGCCCAGACCCACCGTGACAGTTCCAGATGGGGATGGTGCGACCCACTCCACGTCCTCTAACTCCATTTCTTCCCATTCTCCAGATTCTCCTTCCATTGGAAAATGCTGCAAACTGCTAAGCTGAAAATTCTTCTGGGAGTCCACAGGAACAAAGAGGAAGTGGAATTCCTGTACATCCTTCTTATAAGGTTAGTAGACCTCTCCCAACATAGTGCAACATTGTAACTAAAACACACACACACAGCAGCACTCACTCCTACAGGCCTTAACCCTTAGCTACGCTCCGGGCTATTTGCCCTGCACTTTCTTTATCTGCTTCCTTAATCTCCTGATTTCGTAATCCAAAAAACAAAAGTGCATAATTACTGACAAAACAAAATAGAGATGTTTTGTGATTAGCAATTATATCACAGGCTGAAGGACCTGCATTTTCATTTGTAGTGATGTTAATAGGTGGTTTGGTTGCAACTAAAAACCAAAAGCATAGAGATACGTTTGTATGGGGGGGGGGGGGGGTGGTGTTAGGATTTGAACAGGAATATTGTTGTTCATTGGACATATTTGTTGGGTTATCAATCTGGCTAATGTTTATTAATGTAAAAGTGCTTATTATTATTATTTATTTAGCAAATAGCGTGTGTATCTGTTTGATGATGACTCCCATTGTCATCCAAGATGGCAGAGTGGGTAATTGTATTGTGCAGTGGCATAATTAGGTTTGGGGCTGCACTAGGTAGTGGCACACACAATTCTGCTGCCCCCACCCCAGGTTTTATTCATTTTTTGGCCATAATATTTTTTGGTGAGGATGTAACATTACTTTTTTTCCCATGGCATTTCCAAAGTAAATGTTCATGTTCAAGTGTGCATGTGTTTTTATGTCTGTGTGTATATGGGGATTGTGTGTTTATGGTGTGTGTGTGTGTAGTGCAGTGTGCGTGTGTGTGTATGTGTGTGAAGTGCAGTGTGCATGTGTAGTGCAGTGTGTGTGTAGTGAGTGTGTGTAGAGCAGTGTGTGTTTAGTGAGTGAGTGTGTGTAGTGCAGTGTGCGTATGTGTGTGAAGGGCAGTGTGCATGTGTAGTGCAGTGTGTGCATGTGTGTGTGTAGTTAGTGTGTGTAGTGCAGTGTGCATGTGTGTGTATAGTGAGTGTTTGTAGTGCAGTGTGTATGTGTGTGTGTAGTGAGTCTGTGTAGTGCAGTGTGTGTATGTGTGTGTTTAGTGAGTGAGTGTGTGTAGTGCAGTGTGCATGTGTAGTGCAGTGTGTGTGTAGTGCAGTGTGCATGTGTAGTGCAGTGTGTGTGTATGTATGTGTGTAGTGCAGTATGCATGTGTAGTGTATATGTGTGTGTAGTGCAGTGTGCATGTGTAGTTCAGTGTGTGTATGTGTGTGTGTAGTGAGTGTGTGTTTAGTGAGTGAGTGTGTGTGCGTGTAGTGCAATGTGCATGTGTAGTACAGTGTGTGTATGTGTGTGTATGGTGAGTGTGTAGTGCAGTGTGCATATATAGTGCTGTGTGTATGTGTGTGTGTAGTAAAACTCAAAAAATGTTGCCCTCCCAAAATCTGCTGCCCTAGGCAAGTGCCTTGTTTGCCTAGACGGACATTGTTACAGAAGCATTAGTTATTCTGTTGTGAAGAGCTTATTTCCCAGCAGCAATGCCTGAACCAGCAAGCCAGCGCCTAAGAAGGGCTCCAAGAAAACTGTAACAAGTTTCATTTCATAAAGAGTTAACTCTTTTTTTTTCAGCTTTTAGAAACTATTGTCTAATCACCTCTGGAGCCAGACTGCTAATCGATAAGATGAACTTGTAAACTTGTTATCTTAAGTACTGTAATCCTATTGTGGCCTGTCAAAGGACAGTGCTCTCTATCTAAATGTGTGATGGGGGATTTTGTGCTTCCCCCCCTCTCCCCCTGGGAGTGCCCTGTGTGCATGTAACCTTAATAAAAAGCAGGCTGGGCATCCCAGTCCTGAGTTCTTGTTTGACCCTCAATCGCAGCGTTGACTCGTTTTTGTGGGCAGAAGGGTATCCTAGCTGTACTGCAGCTAAGGGAGATTATTCTATATTTGCGAGACTCATATAGAATACTATGGAAAGCAGCTTCTCCCCTCTTTAGCAATAGGGATCCAGGCTACTAAGCGGTCCATCTCTCAGCGAGACTAAGGGTAACCGTAACATTTGGCGGCAGCGGCGGGATTTTCCTGGATTTCCTAGGAGAGGTACAGAACGGATGGAGAGCGCTTACGAAAAATTGAAGCGTACAACCCTAAAGGATTTACTTGAAAGCAGAGGGGGGTACGCCAGCAACCGGCCGAGGAGAGAGCTGATCGCAGAATTGACCGAACTGGATCAGAGCTTCACAATGGCGGAAACACCGACCACGATTAGTGACGAAAAAACCAGGATTGTTCGGGAAAGGCTCTCATTATACGGGCCGAACCCCTCCATGGAATTGGTACAGCAGTTGATGGCGGAGGCGGACGAGGATATACGAGAGACTCGAGCCCACAAACTCAACCTAGCGAACGCACACCGCAATGCTGAAGCCCCGCAGGTAATCATCCCTGTCGAAAATGCTGGGAGGCCCAAGATACCCTATGCAGCATTTCGACCCTTCCTAGAGAGCGAGACAGGGATTGATGAATATTTGGCGGACTTCGAAAGGCAATGTGCCCTGCACCAGATTCCCAACAGAGAGTGGCCCACGATATTGTCTGGGAAACTATCCGGGCGAGCCCTGGAAGCCTTTCGTACTCTGGGTGCTGAGGAAGTGACACAGTATGAGCTAGTTAAGGAGATACTGTTGCGACGGTACGCTGTAACTCCGGACACGTATCGCCGACAGTTTCGGGGCACGGAAAAGAAGCCTAACGATACCCATATGGAATGGGCGCACCGAATGCGGAGAGCGGCAAATCACTGGCTGAGCGGAAGTAAAGCGGTGACTGGGGAGGAAATTTTACAATTGTTTCTCTTAGAACATTTTTATAATGGCATGGAACAGCAAGGGAAGGAATGGCTGCGAGACAGGCGGCCTTCTACCTTAGAAGAAGCAGCCAAATTGGCCGATGAACATTATGACTCCCGTCTTCACGAACCCATGAACTACCGAGCTCCAGCACGGGTCGAACCCAGAGAGGTTTACCGTGCACCCCCTCGTGCTGAATTCCGAGCCCCGGTGCCCACAGGGCCCGTCCGACACTCAGGACCACCCAATAACAGCTCTGAGCGTCCCAGACCGACTTGCCACCGATGCAAGCAACCAGGGCATTTCATGGCTAGCTGCCCCCTTAATACGCACCAGACACCCAGGAATTACAATTACCCCTCTGGGTCCTATCGTCCGGCCAGGGCCCTCTGTGTTAACCAAGAGGCCCCTATGGAGGGATATGTGGGGCCGCTTCACGAGGCAGACCCTGTATATGCTGCCTCAGATAACCGCCAGCACCATCGGCAGAGGGTATGGCTCGAGGGGCGATCTACCGAGGGATTGCGAGACACAGGGGCTACTATCACGCTGGTACAGAGTCATTTGGTGCCAGAGCACAAGCGATCCGGACAGACTGTGGCCGTTAGAGTGGCGGGGGGGGATGTGTACAAAATTCCAACAGCTAAAGTGCATCTTGATTGGGGAGCGGGAAAGGGGGCTGTGAACGTGGGCCTAATGGATAATTTACCTGCCGAAGTACTACTGGGCAACGATTTGGGCCCCATGACTTCTGCCTATGCTCCAGTATGCAACAACGAGGCGGACCCAGTGACTACACGGGCCCAAGCCCGGACGGAGCGAGAGCTCTCACCAGTGCGGGAGACACAGGTAAGACCTACCCCGACCTTGCCTGACAGGTTAGGCCCCATACCCTGGGACACCCCAGATGCTTTCGAGGCAGAGTCTAAGACTGACCCGACCTTACAAAAGTACCGGGAACGAGCAGAGACCGGAGGGGGCGGGGCAGATAACGAAACATTCTTATGGGAAAAAGGGAAACTATACCGCTGGACAGAGAAAAGGGGACAGCGTAGGCGACAGCTGGTAGTGCCCCACAAATACCGTCAAGAAATCCTCAAAATAGGCCACGACATCCCCTTAGCAGGCCACCTAGCCGTTACCCGTACCCTGCACCGCATTACTCACACGTTCTTTTGGCCAGGGGTGCACGCTGACGTTAGAACTTACTGTAACACCTGCGATGTGTGTCAACGAGTAGGAAGGCGAGGCGATCACCCTAAAGCCCAGCTAGTAAATATGCCCATTGTAGAGGAACCCTTCAGCCGGGTTGCTATTGACCTAGTGGGACCACTGGCTACCCCTAGTCCCTCCGGTAAGCGATACATTCTTACCGTAGTGGACTACGCTACCAGGTACCCAGAGGCTGTCGCCCTATCCAACATACAAGCGGATACGGTAGCGAATGCACTAGTACAGGTGTTCTCCCGGGTAGGATTTCCAAAAGAAATCCTATCCGACCGAGGCACCCAATTTACGGCTGAATTGACCCAACAACTCTGGCAGGTTTGCAAAATTAAGTCCCTCCTGAGCTCCCCATACCACCCCCAGACGAATGGGCTGTGTGAGAGGTTCAATGGGACCCTCAAGCAAATGCTCAAGACGTTCACTCAGGAATACCGAGACTGGGAACGCTTCCTGCCGCACCTCCTATTTGCTTATCGGGAGGTGCCCCAGGAAACGACAGGGTTCTCTCCCTTCGAGTTGCTCTACGGAAGAAAGGTACGGGGACCCCTAAACCTGATCCGGGAGCACTGGGAGGGAGAGATGGAGGCTGACGGTGTCCCAATTGTGCCATACGTGCTGGAACTCAGGGACCGAATGGAGCAATTAGCCAAATCCGTGCGGGCTAATCTCCAGGTGGCCCAGAGAAGACAGAAAGTATGGTACGATCGGGGGGCCCGAAAGAGAATCTTCACCATAGGACAAAAGGTGTTAGTACTTAAGCCGGTGAAGACAGACAAATTGCAGGCGTCCTGGCAGGGTCCCTACCAGATCGTAGAGAAAAGGGGAGACACCACTTATGTGATAGCTAGCTGCCACGACAACAATCTTAGAAAGACATTCCATGTAAACATGCTCAAGGAATATTTTGAGCGACCAGAGAACGTGACGGCCGTATGTTGTTCCCCTCAGGAAGACCCCGACAGTTTACCCATTCCAGACCTATTAGAAAAGAGCCTCCCCACAGGTATAGTGGCGCAGGTTCAGATAGGGGACCGACTTAGCCCCACTGAAAGGGAGCAGCTCAACCAACTCCTCCAGTCCAAACACCTCACCTTCTCCCCGAAGCCAGGGTACACTACTTTAACCACCCACCAGGTAGATACTCCGGGACAAGCTCCCTTGCGCCAGGCTCCGTACCGAATCCCCGAAGCAGTTAGGACAGGAATGAAGAAGGAGATCGATGAGATGCTCCAGCTCAGGGTAATTGAGCCCTCCGATAGTCCCTGGGCCTCCCCAGTTGTCTTGGTGCCCAAGAAAGATGGGACCACCCGGTTCTGCGTAGACTATCGGAGGCTCAATGAAAATACCGTGACGGACGCTTACCCTATGCCCAGGGTAGACGAGCTACTCGATCGTATAGCCAGGGGAAATTACCTGACCACTATTGACCTCTGCAAAGGTTACTGGCAGATTCCCCTGGCCCCGGAGGCTATCCCCAAGTCGGCATTCGTCACCCCATTCGGCTTATATCAGTTTAGGGTAATGCCGTTTGGGATGAAGAATGCCCCAGCTACATTCCAGCGCTTGGTGGATAGGCTCCTGGATGGCTTCCAGAGTTTTGCTTGCGCCTACCTGGACGACATAGCGATCCACAGTGAGTCCTGGGAGGACCACTTAGCTCATGTGGGAATGGTTCTGGATCAGATCCGGGCTGCTGGCCTGACTCTGAAGCCAGAAAAATGCCACTTTGGGATGGCCGAGGTACAGTACCTGGGTCACCGGGTGGGGTGTGGAAAGCAGCGACCAGAGCCGGCCAAAATAGAAGCTGTCGCCAATTGGCCCACCCCCATCACTAAGACTCAGGTCCTAGCCTTCCTGGGCACGGCAGGGTACTATAGACGGTTCGTACCAGACTACAGCACACTTGCCAAACCCCTGACTGACTTGACCAAGAAGAACTTACCTCGACAGGTCCTGTGGTCTCCCCACTGTGAAACGGCTTTCCAGGCTCTCAAAAATGCTCTAATTAACGCTCCTGTCTTGGCGGCCCCAGCCCTTAACAAACGTTTTATCGTCCATACAGATGCTTCCATGTTCGGGCTGGGAGCTGTCCTCAGCCAAGTAGGCGAAGATGGAGGGGAGCATCCAGTTGCCTACATCAGCCGGAAGCTCCTGCCCCGCGAAGTCAGCTATGCAGCGGTCGAAAAGGAGTGTTTGGCTTTGGTGTGGGCATTAAAGAAATTGACTCCCTATTTATATGGTCAGGAGTTCACTCTGGTCACCGACCATAACCCGTTGGTGTGGCTGAACCGGGTCTCTGGAGATAACGGCAGGCTATTACGTTGGAGCTTATCGTTGCAAACCTTCAATTTCACCATTACTTACAGACCTGGGAAACAGAATGGCAACGCCGACGGGTTGTCCAGACAAACCGACCTCAGCCCCGCATAACCAGCGGTCTGGACAGCCTTAGTCTGCCCCGAAAAGGGGTCAGACCGTGTCTGCCAGAGTGTTCCACAGAAAGGGAGCAATGTTACAGAAGCATTAGTTATTCTGTTGTGAAGAGCTTATTTCCCAGCAGCAATGCCTGAACCAGCAAGCCAGCGCCTAAGAAGGGCTCCAAGAAAACTGTAACAAGTTTCATTTCATAAAGAGTTAACTCTTTTTTTTTCAGCTTTTAGAAACTATTGTCTAATCACCTCTGGAGCCAGACTGCTAATTGATAAGATGAACTTGTAAACTTGTTATCTTAAGTACTGTAATCCTATTGTGGCCTGTCAAAGGACAGTGCTCTCTATCTAAATGTGTGATGGGGGATTTTGTGCTTCCCCCCCTCTCCCCCTGGGAGTGCCCTGTGTGCATGTAACCTTAATAAAAAGCAGGCTGGGCATCCCAGTCCTGAGTTCTTGTTTGACCCTCAATCGCAGCGTTGACTTGTTTTTGTGGGCAGAAGGGTATCCTAGCTGTACTGCAGCTAAGGGAGATTATTCTATATTTGCGAGACTCATATAGAATACTATGGAAAGCAGCTTCTCCCCTCTTTAGCAATAGGGATCCAGGCTACTAAGCGGTCCATCTCTCAGCGAGACTAAGGGTAACCGTAACAGACATTATTGTGTTTTCCCTGTTTGCAAAGCCAATGTTAAAAAAACCTTGCTGCATATCTATCTTGCCTTATGTTATTTTATCTATTCTACTGAAGCCAAATAATGGAAATGTTGTTAGCACAACAACAGTGGGAAGCCCTGTTATGTCCAGACTTAAAGAAACCTGTGCAAAAACACTTAAACCTAAAATAACTATTCCTTAAAAATAAAGGGATAGGAAGGTCAATATTACACGTGCATGATTCAGATAGAACATCTCATTTTAAGACACTTTTAAATTCACTTCTTTTTTCGCATGTAGTGGGAGCTAGTTGGTAAATGGCGCCATTTCAAATTTAAAAACTGATTTGAAGAGATCTGCAGACACAGTAGGAAAAACAATATCTTGATTATTATTATTATTACTACTATCATTATGATTTATTTGTAGGGCTCCAACATATTGCTCAGTAACAACCATTCTTTAGTAGTTTTGCTCAGCAGTTTGATGTCCCTTTTCCCTAACATAAAAACAGATAAGTCTCAATAACATAAAACAGAAAAAAACGTGTATGTATATATTTATAGATAGATAGATAGATAGATAGATAGATAGATAGATAGATAGATAGATAGATAGATATGTTATTTTATGTTGTTATTTCTTTTTTATCATTTTTAATTTTATTATTTAATTTATTTATTTTGACATTTTAAGAATTACATTTTGCGATGTTTTACAGCTACAATAAATTCTTATTCTATGCTTTACAAAATCCCATCTTTGACACGTATAATTTTCAGTGTGCCAGCTTGCGTGCTACTTTTATTTTATAGTTCAGTTTCTTGGAACCTTGATGATGCTGGAAAGCACAGCTAGGGGGAATACCATTAGTATAATCAGTGAGGCAATAAGACTGTGCATTCAAGTGGAAGGATGGCATTATAACGGCAAAGAAAAGGCATTACATCGAAATGTCAGCTCTGCCTTTATCCAGGTCATTGCTTCTTTCCAGTAGTTGGTTAATCCATTAGCAGAGTCAAAAGAGAATAGTAATGCACAAGCGCTGGCATTTCCATGAAATGACACTGTGAATGAACGAAACGCGTAAGGTCTCAGAAATAAGGTAGTTGTTAATATTGATAGGTAGTTTTAAATACCATGTTAATCAAGAAATAATTCTGAGAGTGACTTTTCTCCACAGTTAATTAACATGACTTGTAAGTGTCAGATTTTCTATTCTGATTTTAAAAGATCAGATTTTAAAGAGACATAACATTATAACCATTCATTGGACTATTAAAGACCCATAGTAATTTAAAGGTTTATATAATCTATATTAAAGATCATTGTTTAAAATGTTACTTTTTTACTTGCCTATAAAGTGACTTTAAAAAAAAATAACTAATGGAACTCATTAAGTTGTATCAATTTTGAATTTCCTGTTAGCCAATTATTATTAAGTATTTATTAGCCAATGAACATTAGTAGCAAATACACAACTGATAACATTATCTTAAAGGGACAGTATAGTATAAATTTAGATAGGCCATGCAATTTTAAATAACTTTCCAATTTACTTTTATCACCAAATTAGGTTTTTCTCTCCTGGTATTCTTTGTTAAAAGCTAAATCTAGGAAGGTTCATATACTAATTTCAAAGCCCTTTAAGGCCACCTCTTATCTGCATAAGGACAATACATATGAAGTATTTAATTGTTGCATACACATGTGCACAGTGTGCACGCATCAGTTATATTCTCCATATGATATTGACCCTGGGGCGTGCAGAAGATGCTGATTAAATAAATGTAAAAATAAAAAAAAATTGTATATAGTAAGGTTTCTAAAAATATTACAAAGTTCAATGTATTTGTATTTATCCTGAAGCATTGACCACTATTTTATGTAATTCCCTGATTGCTAAGGAAGAAGGCAAAGGGTTGAAGTGACATAAAATAAACTGCGCTAATGGGTAGAGTATTTATTGTTGCACTGTTGTATCCATATAACCATATGTCCCAACATTTCCCAGTTTAATGGGATGCAAGAGGTTAAAGAGCTTGTGGGCAACAGCAATGTGTTGAAGGGGCTGCATAGGAAGGGGTACTAGTTGTGGTTGGTCCCATGCTAGACAGGAAGGGTCACTTGTGACATGAGGATGTGTCTAGGCAGTCTCTGATTGTGTCTAGGTGGGTCATGGGTGTGGCTTAGGCAGTCTGCGATTGTGTCTATGTGGGTGATGGGTGTGTCTTAGGTTGTCTGTGATTGTGTCTATATCGGTGATGGGTGTGGCTTAGGCAGTCTGTGATTGTGTCTATGTCGGTGATGGGTGTGTCTTAGGTAGTTTGTGATTGTGTCTATGTCAGTGATGGGTGTGGCTTAGGCAGTCTGTGATTTTGTCTAGGTGGGTCATGGGTGTGGCTTAGGCAGTCTGTGATTGTGTCTAGGTGGGTGATTGGTGTAGCTTAGGCAGTCTGTGATTGTGTCTCTGTGGGTGATAGGTGTGGCTTAGGCAGTCTGTGATTGTGTCGAGGTGGGTGATTGATGTGGCTTAGGCAGTCTGTGATTGTGTCTCTGTGGGTGATAGGTGTGGCTTAGGCAGTCTGTGATTGTGTCTGAATGGGTCATGGGTGTGGCTTAGGCAGTCTGTGATTGTATCTAGGGTGGCGGGTGATGGTTGTGGCTTAGGCAGTATTTTAAACCTGAGACTCTGAAAGTCTGCAGTTGGCACCAGGCCAGACCTCATACCCCATGATAATCCTGCAAGATGTGAGACAATTAGGAGGTATATTATAGATATGTGTTTAACCTCTTCAAAGGTGTTAAACAAATAGTTAAACTTCACTCCAGAGCAGCAATGCACTACAGGGATCTAGCTGAACTGATCTGATGAGCCAATGACAAGAGGCATATGTGTGTAGCCACCAATAACCACTTAGCTCCCAGTAGTGAATTCCTGCCCCCTAAGTAAATCTAGATATGCTATCAACAAAAGTAAAAATTATGTCTGAATCAGGAACGTTTAAGGGACAGAAAAGTCAAAATTAAACTTTCATGAATCGGACAGAGCATGCAATTTAAACAATGTTCCAATTTATTTCATTTATCAAATTTTCTTCATTCTTATGGTATATTTTATTGAAGAGTAAAACTAGGTTGGCTCATAACAGCTCAGGAGTGTGCACATGTCTTTAGTACTCTATGGCAGCAATTGATATGAAGAGAACAAAATATAATTAATAATAGAAATAATTTACAAAGTCTCATAAAATATCATGCTCTGAACCATGAAAGATTTAATTAGGATGCAGTGTTCCTGACTAAAATAAATGTAGCTATTTTGGGATACTGTACCATATGTGTTGCAACCTTTTTGTACATTTTCCTTTAATGATTTGTTATACAAATACAAAAGTCGAAATAAAGAGAGAGATTGTATATGAACAATGAATCTGATTTTATGTGACTGTAGCCATAGCACAGAATAAAAGGCTGTTCCTCTTTGTATTACAAAAAAAAAAAATAGCTGAATTATGTTCACTGATTTTTGCTCAAACATTTTCTATAGAATACTGAGTGTAGATCATCTCTCTGTGTTGTGTCATATCAAGTGAAGGATATACCAAGAGATGTGAAGAAACCAGGCACAAACTAACTGGGGCTTAAACAAGTAATAGAATTAAAAATACCTCTTAAATGGCTGTGAGTCTGTGAGTAAAATGTTTTAAAATGTGTCTGCCAACCATATAGCCTACTAAGCACCCCCAATATAGGGACAGATTAAGAGCTTAGCGCTAATATTTGCGCATGAGAGATAAGGGGTTAATCACGGGTGTTTGCGCTCGTCGGGTTTACCGCTGGTATTACGAGTTAATAGCAAATGTGATTACGTGAGCGCAATGGATATTTAGACAATAATGTTTACTGTGTCTTCAGAGCTGTGGTTAACTGTTTTGCAAAACTAAAAAGTGTCACAAAACTCATTAAAATACATTAGAAAGTACAGTTACATTCATAATAATACAATCTAATAAAAGTTATATATAAAAAATATTGCACGCGCAAGTTATAAGTGCTCAAAGATATGAGATCTCAGTTGTTAGAAAAGGCAGGCAAAGGCCTAGATTTGGAGTTTGGCGGTAGCCGTGAAAACCAGCGTTAGAGGCTCCTAACGCTGGTTTTTAGGCTACCTCCGGTATTTGGAGTCACTCAAAAAAGGGTCTAACGCTCACTTTTCAGCCGCGACTTTTCCATACCGCAGATCCTCTTACGTCAATTGCGTATCCTATCTTTTCAATGGGATTTTTCTAACTCCGGTATTTAGAGCCTTGGCTGAAGTGAGCGTTAGAAATCTAACGACAAAACTCCAGCCGCAGAAAAAAGTCAGTAGTTAAGAGCTTTCTGGGCTAACGCCAGTTCATAAGGCTCTTAACTACTGTGCTCTAAAGTACACTAACACCCATAAACTACCTATGCACCCCTAAACCGAGGTCCCCCCACATCGCCGCCACTCTATTAAATTTTTTTAACCCCTAATCTGCCGACCGCCACCTACGTTATACTTATGTACCCCTAATCTGCTGCCCCTAACACCGCCGACCCCTATATTATATTTATTAACCCCTAACCTGCCCCCCACAACGTCGCAGCCAGCTACCTACAATAATTAACCCCTAATCTGCCGACCGCAAAGAGCCGCCACCTACATTATAGCTATGTGCCCCTAATCTGCTGCCCCTAACACCGCCGACCCCTATATTATATTTATTAACCCCTAATCTGCCCCCTCAACGTCGCCTCCACCTGCCTACACTTATTAACCCCTAATCTGCCGAGCGGACCTGAGCGCTACTATAATAAAGTTATTAACCCCTAATCCGCCTCACTAACCCTATAATAAATAGTATTAACCCCTAATCTGCCCTCCCTAACATCGCCGACACCTAACTTCAATTATTAACCCCTAATCTGCCGACTGGAGCTCACCGCTATTCTAATAAATGTATTAACCCCTAAAGCTAAGTCTAACCCTAACACTAACACCCCCCTAAGTTAAATATAATTTAAATCTAACGAAATAAATTAACTCTTATTAAATAAATTATTCCTATTTAAAGATAAATACTTACCTGTAAAATAAACCCTAATATAGCTACAATATAAATTATAATTATATTATAGCTATTTTAGGATTTATATTTATTTTACAGGTAACTTTGTAATTATTTTAACCAGGTACAATAGCTATTAAATAGTTAAGAACTATTTAATAGCTAAAATAGTTAAAATAATTACAAATATACCTGTAAAATAAATCCTAACCTAAGTTACAATTAAACCTAACACTACACTATCAATAAATTAATTAAATAAAATACCTATAATTATCTACAATTAAACCTAACACTACACTATCAATAAATAAATTAAATACAATTCCTACAAATAATTACAATGAAATAAACTAACTAAAGTACAAAAAATAAAAAAGAAGAGTAGATCCGGACCTCCACCGCGGACCCATCTTCATCCGGCGATGTCCAACTGAAGAATGACGGTTCCTTTAAGGGACGTCATCCAAGATGGCGTCCCTCGAATTCCGATTGGCTGATCGGAACAGCCAATAGAATGCGAGCTCAATCTGATTGGCTGATTGGATCAGCCAATCGGATTGAACTTGATTCTGATTGGCTGATTCCATCAGCCAATCAGAATATTCCTACCTTAATTCCGATTGGCTGATAGAATCCTATCAGCCAATCGGAATTCGAGGGACGCCATCTTGGATGACGTCCCTTAAAGGAACCGTCATTCTTCAGTTGGACGTCGCCGGATGAAGATGGGTCCGCGGTGGAGGTCTTCAGGATGGAGCCGGTCCTCATCGGATGAAGATAGAAGATGCCGCTTGGAAGATGATGGTTGCCGATCCGGATCTACTCTTCTTCCCGGATAGGATGAAGACTTTGGAGCCTCTTCTGGACCTCTTCAGCCGCCGGATGATGGATTGCCAGCCCCCGCTTGGGTTGGATGAAGATTTTGGAGCCAGGACGGATCGGTGAACCTGGTATGGTGAAGACAAGGTAGGATGATCTTCAGGGGCTTAGTGTTAGGTTTATTTAAGGGGGGTTTGGGTTAGATTAGGGGTATGTGGGTGGTGGGTTGTAATGTTGGGGGGGGGGGGTATTGTATGTTTTTTTTTACAGGCAAAAGAGCTGAATTCTTTGGGGCATGCCCCGCAAAGGGCCCTGTTCAGGGCTTTGAACTTTAGTAATTTAGAATAGGGTAGGGCATTTTTTATTTTGGGGGGCTTTGTTATTTTATTAGGGGGCTTAGAGTAGGTGTAATTAGTTTAAAATTGTTGTAAGATTTTCCTTATGTTTGTAAATATTTTTTTATTTTTTGTAACTTAGTTCTTTTTTATTTTTTGTACTTTAGTTAGTTTATTTCATTGTAGTTATTTGTAGATATTGTATTTAATTAATGTATTGATAGTGTAGTGTTAGGTTTAATTGTAGGTAATTGTAGATATTTTATTTAATTAATTTAATGATAGTGTAGTGTTAGGTTTAATTGTAACTTAGGTTAGGATTTATTTTACAGGTAATTTTGTTATTATTTTAACTAGGTAACTATTAAATAGTTATTAACTATTTAATAGCTATTGTACCTGGTTAAAATAAATACAAAGTTACCTGTAAAATAAATATAAATCCTAAAATAGCTATAATATAATTATAATTTATATTGTAGCTATATTAGGATTTATTTTACAGGTAAGTATTTAGCTTTAAATAGGAATAATTTATTTAATAAGAGATAATTAATTTCGTTAGATGTAAATTATATTTAATTTAGGGGGGTGTTAGTGTTAGGGTTAGACTTAGCTTTAGGGGTTAATTTATTTATTAGAATAGCGGTGAGCTCCAGTCGGCAGATTAGGGGTTAATAATTGAAGTTAGGTGTCGGCGATGTTAGGGAGGGCAGATTAGGGGTTAATACTATTTATTATAGGGTTAGTGAGGCGGATTAGGGGTTAATAACTTTATTATAGTAGCGCTCAGGTCCGGTCGGCAGATTAGGGGTTAATAAGTGTAGGCAGGTGGAGGCGACGTTGTGGGGGGCAGATTTGGGGTTAATAAATATAATATAGGGGTCGGCGGTGTTAGGGGCAGCAGAGCGGCAGATTAGGGGTTAATAATAATATGCAGGGGTCAGCGATAGCGGGGGCGGCAGATTAGGGGTTAATAAGTGTAAGGTTAGGGGTGTTTAGACTCGGGGTACATGTTAGAGTGTTAGGTGCAGACGTAGGAAGTGTTTCCCCATAGCAAACAATGGGGCTGCGTTAGAAGCTGAACGCGGCTTTTTTGCAGGTGTTAGGTTTTTTTTCAGCTCAAACAGCCCCATTGTTTCCTATGGGGGAATCGTGCAGGAGCACATTTTTGAGGCTGGCCAAGTCCGTAAGCAACTCTGGTATCGAGAGTTGCAGTTGCGTTAAATATGCTCTACGCTCCTTTTTTGGAGCCTAACGCAGCCTTTCTGTGGACTCTCAATACCAGAGTTATTTTTATGGTGCGGCCAGAAAAATGCCAGCGTTAGCTACGCGGGTCCTTACCGACAAAACTCTAAATCTAGCCGAAAGAGTTTTAACATAGAGATACATACTTATACATGTCTATACTTATTCTACATTTGTCTTTTTGCGCTCGTCTAATTAGTGCACAAGCAAAAATAGTTTACTTTCAACTCATAATACCAGCTAAATCAGACAAGTGCAAAATGACGAACTTTAAGCACAGTTCACGCTCGAGCAGGAGAGTTAATTAGCGCTCTACTTGTAATCTGGCCCATAATCTATCTTTCTTTCTCTCTCTCTTTCTCTCTCTTTTTTTTCTTTATTTCTTTCTTCCCTCCCTTTCCTTCCTCTCTTTTTGAAAGAGAGGGAAGAAATCAAAATATATTACCTAATATAGGGCTAGATTACAAGTGGCGTGCTAAAGAATATTTTCTTCTATGTGAAGAAGATTGGAATGTGAAATATTCATAACCCACATTGAGTTTAACGCAGTTGTTCTAACGCTTGAAATCAATAGACATTGTTTTATATGGATATTTTGATTTTGCATGTTGGAATCTGATGCATTTATGATCACACCCACAAATAATATTAGTGTAATTTGTGGACATTATTCATGTTCTATTCTCATTATTAGGTGATCAGTGCGGATCCTTATATATCACATTTTTAGATAATATGAGGTATATACCTGCTACTTGTGGGAGTTTACTTGCTGATATAAGTTATTTAGCTCCTACTCTCCTAACTAGCCATATAAATTAAAACTCATTTGTGGGGGCCCATTTTTTCATATATAAACTGATAGCCTCAAATCCATGAACTGGCAATACAAACTGCATTCCCCCAGTAATGTTATATAAGTTATATCGCTACTTGTGTTCATTACGTCAAAATTTGGCATTAGCACAGCCTAATACGGAGGTCAATTGTTTTTCTACAATATCATTGGTTGTTAGCTCTCGAATTAGAACTTAGTATTAGGAGTGACCTCATTTAAGTTATGCAGGTGATCTCATGCGAACATGAGGTTGTATATATCAATAATTTTACTCACACCAGTTGATATTGAGGTTGCGGGAGTCAATCTGACACATTTATGTTTTTTAATATATATTTTTTAAGATATATTTTTTAATTTATATATTTTTTATATTTTTTATTATTATTCGATTGTAGTCCATTTTTTGTTCATAGGACAACATCCTTTGTTTTAATTATATTACCATGTCCGCAACGGTATATATATAGATGAACAGTGTGGACACATTATATGAATTGTTTTATATAAAGTTATGTTCTACTAGTTTCTTGCGGTGGTTCACTTCCATATATGAGTTGATTAATTTTAACTCTATGAATTGGCAATATAATCGTATATCCCTTAGTAACGCTGCACTTTTTTATCATGAAGATACATTGTAAATTTTTTCTAAATTGAGGGTGTGTTCGATTCTTTAATGGCATTGGTTGTTAACACTCCAACCAATATCGAGCACTGTGAGTGATGACATCTCATTCTATGCAGGTGAACCGACACACATGCGCATTGAACAGCATTAGACGCTGAATAGGGTTTATAAGTTGTGACAGTGGCGTCACTAGGGGGGGGCGGGGGGGGCGGGCCGCACCCGGGTGACACCCACCAGGGGGTGACACCAAAAAAAAAAAAATTTTTTTTTTTTTTTTTTTTTTTTTTAAATTTTATTGAAATTCGAGGAAATACAATGTTGATATGCATGGATTTTTTTTTATTAGAGGGGCTGGCATTTGTGAACATTGGTGGGACTGGGGAAGATGTAGACACACAATTTTTTTGCCCCTTGAGCCAGTGCTGCAATTTCAACAAATAGTTTTCCCGGCTGCTTTTGCTTGTTTGTACTTTGCTTCTCCCCTGCCCAATTTCGCTATGAATGTTGTGGGCATGCCGTGGGGCTTGCAAAGTTGCGCTGCTAGCCTAAACCTGCCTGCCTATCTGTGCTCACTGCTCAGTGACATGTGGAGCAGTGGAGTCACTCACTGCTGTGCTGTCTCTCTAAACGGGAACTGGCAAATCATGAGGGGATGCCTTGCACCTGACCGCATGACTGTTTGACACTGTCTTTAAAGTGAAGGAGCCACGTATGATGCCCACCAGACCATTACAGTTATGGTACACTAAGTGCACACTGAACAGGTAGGAGGGCGGGCGGGGGTCTGGGGGTGGGCAGAGTGCAGAGGTGATTGGCCATAAGAAGCGGTAGGCACGCGGCCCGGGGCTGTGCACTGACAGACTTGGAACAGAGTCAGAGAGCAGAATTTTCATAGTTTGCACCTAAAACTTTTCTTTAGTGATTTATTTTTAGAGTGCTCTGTTTATCTTTCATTTGATGCTCTGCTGAGCCAGGGAGCAGCTCTAGGCATGAGCTTTATAATTAATGCAGTGCAGTTTACATATTTTGTATGTGTGTGTCTGAGTTTTTGTGTGTGTGTTTTTGTGTGTGTGTCTGAGTGTGTTTCCGAGTGTTTGTGTGTGCATCTGAGTATGTTTTAAGTGTGTCTGAGTGTTTGTATGTGTGTTTGCCTGTGTTTTTGTGTGTGTCTGCTTTCTGGGGGGGGGGGGGGTGACACCATAACTTACCGCACCGGGTGACACCAACCCTAGTGACGCCACTGAGTTGTGATTCTGTGACTGTTGTATACACCTGATGAAATGGTCAATATGACCGAGAAACTCGTTGTGTGACAATATACAAACTTAATAAAGTCTATATTTGTTTTATATTTTTGGATCACGACTTTTATTAGCAATATTTTACCCCTGACTTCCACATTTCACTAGTTCGATATTAACCCCTTAATGACCACAATGTACCCTGTATGTCACTGGTCATTAAGGGTTTTTTCAGGACATAATAGCACAAGTCTAGCAAGAACACGCTATTAATGCCCTCCCTCCAGCAGGCTTTGTGGAATAGAGCAGTCTCAACGCTGGTGGCAAGTCCACGCTATAAAACAATCAAGTCCCAAAAAAAGGCCAGCGACATACAGGGTACGTCGCTGGTCCTTAAGGGGTTACTTGCAAATGGGTAAACACTAACATCGATCTGGCGTTAATAGAAGCCTGTCTAAACCGGTGAAGTCCAACGGCTGGCGTGAATGTGTTGCTGAGGGGATAGCTTTCTGGACAGCTACTAAATGTCCAGCAGGCGTTTTTGTGGCACTTCTCAAGTGCTTTATACTTTGTAAGTATAACTATTACTGCGTGTTTGTAGACCAAGTACCACTGATTGTGCACTATTGTGGCGCCTTCTTCTGCTCTAACCTTTTCAGATTACCTAATATAGGGCTAGATTACAAGTGGCGCGCTAACAAATATTTTCTTCTATGTGAAGAAGTTTGGAATGTGAAATATTCATAACTCATATTGAGTTAAGTTGGTCTAACGCTTTGTCGTGTTAGCACCTGAGCGATAAGTGTTATGGTTTTTTTTTTTTTAAAGAATGCTGCAGTGAAGTCTATTGGGAAAAGAAGTTAACATGGTTACAATATTTGAAGTCCTAAACATAGCGTGCTTTGGGTTTCGCTCGCACACTAACTTTTCACTTTCAACTTGTGATATGTGCGCCAACCTGCCGGTCTTAAAAGTTTACTTTCAGCGTTTTTAGCATGTGTGCCAAAAAAAATAATCTGGCCCACAAAAACTAAATACACCAATGGATGTAGCCCTCTCTGGCAAGCAGATAATTAAATAGCGTCGGTGCCATGTAGTTTAGACTTTTGAAATAGTCCAATAATACATTGCACCAGAGTTTAAAACAAATTAGGTCATGATTTGTAATCCACATTTAGTACCCAGAATCTTAGCTGCAATGGAAACTCAGTATGCCAACTGTTACTCCTGCTTAGCTCATATGGTGGCAGTGCTTGAATCGATTTTTTATTATTTTCTGAATAAAATATGTGGCCTTTAATATGTTGGTTTATCATTTGTGGCTTGTTTAAAGCTGCACTGTGCTATCGATTAAATGAACAAATATTTTATATGATATTATAATACTTATTGTGCTACATTAAAGAACTTGTGTCTGACAGAGTCCTGAAAGCATACCCAACGTTTCACAGTATTTGTTTGTTTATTTGTATTTATTTAAACTAGATTTTAAATTAAATAAATAATTTTATTACATTTTGTTTTCACTTAAAAACTGTATTCCTCATACTTCTCCACTGCAAAGGACGTTTTAAAGGGGCAACAAAGGAAAATTATATGGAGCATTGCACCTGACACCTTCCTCCATAGATATAATTGTTTCTTGACTTTATTGTGCACATGTATTTTTCTTTACTTTGCATTTTATTGATGGTTATGTATGTTTCATTCACTTAGGTAACTACACTTGTGAACACCAGTAGCAAGGGTCCGTCTGGAAAAAAGAAAGGACGCTCAAAAAAAGCGCACGTGTTGGCCGCTTCAGTAGAACAGGCGACTCAAAACTTTTTGGAAAAAGGGGAACAAATTGCAAAAGATAGCCAGGATCTAAAAGAGGAATTGATCTCCGCTGTTGAAGACGTACGCAAGCAAGGTTGGTCACCTGTTATAATGCAAACATTTAAAAATACGGTATAATCACATGCATTGTGCATGCACTGTGTAATAGCATTATATTACAGTGCTATTATTTTAATTAAGTAGATGTTTAACCCCTGCTCTAGAGCACTACTGAGACCTAGCATAGCACATCTGATGAGCCAATGAAAAAAGGCATATGTGTGTAGTCACCAAGCACCAGCTAGCTCCCAGTAATGCATTACTGCTCCTGAGCCTACTTTTATATACTATTAAATAATGGATACCAAGAAAACTATGCAAATTTGATAATAGGGTAGATTCTTCTCCAAAGCTTCTCCAAGTATCACAGACTTTGAGATCCATGTATTATAAGGTGAGCGGACAAGCTTCTCAAATTGATAAGTTGTCTGCTTGCCTTTGCGGCATACGTGCAGCGGATCCTGTTTGCCTGCTGCCTGTATGTATCATTACACCCTCAACTGAGATTGTATAGCTAGCCCCTTCGTTTGTGCGACCAATCACATGAGAGAATGGCCTGTAAATCATCCTGTGAGAAGATGGCTCATATGTGCAAAACTGCCCCGCAAGGGCTCCAGACCAGCTTATGTTGTACAAAAGTGGACCACACAAAGTGAAGTAATACAATAGATTTTACTTTAGAATTACAAAATAGAACATAAGCACGTTTTTACTCTGGAATGTCCATTTTATTTTCAGGTGCCTCCTTTTTAGCGCAAAAAATAGGAGGGTACAAAAAGCTGAAAGTAAAAAAATATTTACTAATATAAAATGAAACATATACTTGCTATACATAATAAAATAACATTGTCAGCTAATATATATATATATATATATATATATATATATATATATATATATATATAGAGAGAGAGAGAGAGAGAGAGAGAGAGAGAGAGAGAGAGAGAGAGAGAGAGATAGAGAGAGAGAGAGAGAGAGAGAGAGAGAGAGAGAGAGAGAGAGAAAGAGATATTGCTCATTCCTGGGATGTTATTTTAAAATGTATAGCAATTATATGTATATGTTTATTTGTTTTACTTTGAACTTTTAGCGCTCTCCTATCTGTTTTTTGTGATTTGTACTACCCGTGGTTTCATCTGAGAAGGAGAGGATCTTTTGGGAGTGGCAGTCAATTCCTTAGTCTATGCACAGTATCTCCTAATTAGTATCCTTTTTAGCGCAAAACAAGAACGTCTGTAACTTTAAAGAGTGTTTCTTTATATTGCATTTGAACTGGTTGATATATTATTGCACTAAACAACCTTTACTACAGAGTGGATAATTAACAAAAAAATATAGAAGGACAAATTGCTGAACTTGTCTCTACACCAGGACAAACATTTTTCTTTAAGCACTTTTTTTCTGGTAAAGATTTTGAGAGTGAGGGCAACCTTTTATATCTGCCATAAAACATTGCAGTGTCAAGACCAGAATGGTTTGAAATCATTTTTGTTCAGAGCAGAGAGCTGGGTTGTTTCATTACTTTTAATATTTGTGTAAGCTTTAAAGGATTTTGTACCTAAAAGCTTAAAGGGGCAGTCTAGTCAAAAATAAACTTTCATAATTCAGATAGGGAACCAACTTTCCAATTTACTTTAACGTCAAACTTGCTTTGTTCTCTTGGTATTCTTAGTTGAAAGCTAAACCTAGGTAGGCTCATATGCTAATTTCTAAGCCCTTTTAGGCTTTCTTTTATTCTCTTATCTGAATGCCTTTGACAGTTTTTTTCACAGCTAGACTGCACTAGTTTATGTGTTACATATACTTAACATTGTGCTCACGCCTGTAAAGTTACTTATGAGAGGGCACTGACTGGCTTAAATGCAAGTCTGTCAAAAGAACTGAAATAAGGGGCAGTCTTCAGAAGCTTAGATACAAGGTAATCACAGAGGTAAAAAGTGTATTAAAATAACTGTGTTGGTTGTGCCAATCTGGGGAATGGGTAATAAAGGGATTATCTATCTTTTTAAACAATAACAATTCTGGTATAGACTGTCCCTTTAACTGGGAAAATGTAATACCCACAGTAAATGAGGATCTGAGTTTGTAGCACAGTTATTAATTAGAAATGTTTATGCACAATGCTGTGTGTCAATGAATTTACAAATATGATATTAATGCTTGGTTGGATTTAAAATATTTTTTATTCGTGCTTTTGGATTTGTGTTTTTAAATGGTAAAATAGTTTTGCTAGCTTTTTAGAATGGTGCTGAACTCTATTAGATCTTATATTATATTTGTCCTTGCATGCAGCATTTGTTTAGGTTCACAGTTGGGGGCGGAACCATTTTGCAGGGGGGCAATACCCCCTGGCTCCCCTTGAGAAAACCCAGTGCTTAGCCTTAGATGCCAACTGAATGATGGCGAATAGAATGCTCACTTAACCTCATGTAGTGAATTTCTTGCAATAAGCAATAAGATACATTCAACTGAATTGGTATAAAGACAAATATAAATTAGGTGTCATTATACCAACACAGTTGTACAGTTGTAAACTATTGTTTTTAAAGGGACATGAAACCCAATTTTGTTCTTTCATGCTTTAGAAAGAACATACAATTTTAAACAACTTTCCAATTTACTTCTATTATCTAATTTGTTTCCTTCTGATAATATAATTTGTTGAAAAACATATCTAAATAGACTCAGTAGCTGCTAATTGGTGGCTGTACATAGATGTTTCGTGTGATTGGCTCACTCATGTGCATTGATATCTGAATAATGGAGCAAATTAAATAACAGAAAAAAATTGGAATGTTGTTTAAAATTGTATTCTCTAAATCATAGAAGAAAAAATGTGTTTTATGTCCCTTTAATATTTTTCAAACTCTAGTGAAATCTT